>NC_058102.1:111938939-112241969 GCF_020171115.1 Neogale vison | reverse complement strand
TATCTTCTGCCCATTTTTTGATGTGTTTGTCTGTTTCGTGTGGGTTGAGTTTGAGGAGTTCATTATAGATCCTGGATATCAACCTTTTGTCTGTACTGTCATTTGCAAATATCTTCTCCCATTCTGTGGGTTGCCTCTTTGTTTTTTTGACTGTTTCCTTTGCTGTGCAGAAGCTTTTGAACCTTCTCCAGAATAGACCACATACTGGGTCACAAATCAGGACTCAACGGATACCAAAAGACTGAGATGATTCCCTGCATATTCTCAGATCACAATGCTTTGAAACTGGAGCTCAATCACAAGGAAAAGTTCCGAAGGAACTCAAACACCTGGAAGCTAAAGACCACCTTGCTTAAGAATGCTTGGATCAACCAGGAGATCAAAGAAGAACTGAAACAATTCATGGAAACCAATGAGAATGAAGACACTTCGGTCCAAAACGTATGGGATACAGCAAAGGCGGTCCTAAGGGGAAAATATATAGTCATCCAAGCCTTGCTCAAAAAAAAAATTGAAAAATCCAGAACACACCAGCTGTCTCTACACCTTAAAGAACTGGAGGATCAACAACAAATTAAACCAACTCCACACATAAGAAGGGAAATCATCAAGATTAGAGCTGAGATCAATGAGGGAGAAACCAGAGATACAGTAGAACGTATCAATGAAACTAGAAGCTGGTTTTTTGAAAGAATCAATAAGATCGATAAGCCACTGGCTACACTAATCCGAAAGAAAAGAGAGAAATCCCAAATCCATAAAATTATGAATGAAAAGGGAGAGATCACAACTAACGCCAAGGAAGTAGAAACAATCATCAGAAGTTATTACGAACAGTTATATGCAAATAAGCTTAGCAACCTAGATGAAATGGATGCATTCCTGGAAAAATATAAACTACCAAAATTGAACCAGGAAGAAATCAACAACCTAAATAGACCGATATCTAATAACGAGATTGAACCATGATCAAAAATCTCAATGTGGTTTTAATTTGAATCTCCCTGACGGCTAGCGATGATGAACATTTTTTCATGTGTCTGATAGCCATCTGTATGTCTTTATTGGAGAAGTTTCTGTTCATATCTTTTTCCCATTTTTTGATATGCTTGTCTTTTTTGTGTGTGTTGAGTGTGAGGAGTTCATTATAGATCCTGGATATCAACCTTTTGTCTGTACCGTCATTTGCAAATATCTTCTCCCATTCCGTGGGTTGCCTCTTTGTTTTGTTGACTGTTTCCTTTGCTGTGCAGAAGCTTTTGATTTTGATGAAGTCCCAAAAGTTTATTTTCGCTTTTGTTTCCTTTGCCTTTGGAGACATATCTTGAAAGAAGTTGCTGTGGCTGATACCGAAGAGATTACTGCCTATGTTCTCCTCTAGGATTCTGATGGATTCCTGTCTCACGTTGAGGTTTTTTATCCATTATGAGTTGATCTTTGTGTACAGTGTAAGAGAATGGTCGAGTTTTATTCTTCTACATATAGCTGTCCAGTTTTCCCAGCACCATTTATTGAAGAGACTGTCTTTTCTCCACTGTATAATTTTTCCTGTTTTGTTGAAGATTATTTGCCCATAAAGTTGAGGGTCCATATCTGGGCTCTCTATTCTGTTCCACTGGTCTATTTGTCTGTTTTTATGCCAGTACCATGCTGTCTTGTTGATCACAGCTTTGGAGTAAATCTTGAAATCACATAGCGTGATGCCCCCCCATTTTATTTTTGCTTTTCAACATTTCTTTAGCGATTCGAGGTCTCTTCTGGTTCCATACAAATTTTTGCATTATTTGCTCTACCTCTTTGAAAAAACCGGTGGAATTTTGATCGGAATAACATTAAAAGTATAGATTTCTCTAGGCAGTACTGACATTTTAACAATGTTTATTCTTCCGATCCAAGAGCATGGAATGGTATTCAATCTTTTGTGTCTTTTTCAATTTATTTCATGAGTGTTCTGTAGTTCTCGAATACAGATCCTTTACCTCGTTTGTTAGGTTTATCCCTAGGTATCTTATGGTTCTTGGTGCTATAGTAAATGGAATTGATTATCTAATTTCCCTTTCTGTATTTTCATTGTTAGTGTATAAGAAAGCCACTGATTTCTGTTCATTGACTTTGTATCCTGCCACGTTGCTGAATTGTTGTATGAGTTCTAGTAGTTTGGGGTGTAGTCTTTTGGGCTTTCTGTATAAAGAATCATGTCATCTGTGAAGAGAGAGTGTTTGACTTCTTCATTACCAATTTGGATACATTTTATTTCCCTTTGTTGTCTGATTGCTGTTGCTAGGACTTCTAATACTATGTTGAACAAGAGTGGTGAGAGTGGGCATCCTTTTCATGTTCCTGATCTCAACGGGAAGGCTGCAAGTTTTTTTCCCATTGAGAAGGATATTTGCTGTGGATCTTTCATAGATAGATTTGGTGAAGTTCAGGAATGTTCCCTCTATTCCTATACTTTGATGTGTTTTAATCAGGAACGGTTGCTCGATTTTGTCAAATGCTTTTTCTGCATTGATTGAGAGGACCATGTGTTTCTTCTTTGTTCTTCACATTGATTGATTTGTGAATGTGGAGCCTTCCTTGTAGCCCAGGGATAAATCCTACCTGGTCATGGTGGATAATCTTTTTGATGTGCTGTTGAATCCTTTTGGCTAGGATCTTGTGGAGAATCTTAGCATCCATATTCATCAGTGATATTGGTTTGAAATTCTCCTTTTTGGTAGGGTCTTTGCCTGGTTTGGGGATCAGGGTAATGCTGGCTTCATAGAAAGAGTCAGGAAGTTTTCCTTCTGCTTCAATTTTTTGAAACTGCTTCAGAATAGGTGTTATTTCTTCCTTGAAAGTTTGGTATAATTCCCCAGGGAATTCAGGTCCTGGGCTCTTGTTTTTGGGGAGGTTTTTGATCACTTCTTCAATCTCGTTACTAGATATTAGTCTATTCAAGTTGTCAATTTCTTCCTGATTCAATCTTTGGAGTTTATAGTTTTCCAGGAATGCATCCATTTCATCTAGGTTGCTTAGCTTATTGGCATATAACTGTTGATAATAACTTCTGATGATTGTTTCTACTTCCTTGGTGTTAGGTGTGATCTCTCCCTTTTCATTCATAATTTTATGAATTGGGGCTTTCTCTCTTTTCTTTTGGATTACCCTGGCTAATGGTTTATTGATCTAATTGATTCTTTAAAAAAAACAGCTTTTAGTTTCATTGATACATTCTACTGTACCTATGGTTTCTACCTCATCGATCTCAGCTCTAATCTTGATTATTTCCCTTCTTATGTGTGGAGTTGGTTTGATTTGTTGTTAATTCTCCAGATCTTTAAGGTGTAGAGACAGCTGCTGTGTTCTGGATTTTTCAATTTTTTTGAGGGAGGCTTGGATGGCTATGTATTTCCCCCTTAGCACAGCCTTTACTGTATCCGATAGTTTTTGGACCGAAGTGTCTTCATTGTCATTGTTTTCCATTAATTGTTTCAGTTCTTCTTTGATCTACTGGTTGATCCAAGCATTCTTAAGCAAGGTGGTCTTTAGCTTCCAGGTGTTTCAGTTCCTTCAGAACTTTTCCTTTTTTTTAAGATTTTATTTATTTATTTGACAGATCATAGGTAGGCAGAGAGGCAGGCAGAGAGAGAGGAGGAAGCAGGCTCCCTGCTTAGCAGAGAGCCCAATGTGGGGCTCGATCCCAGGACCCTGGGATCATGACCTGAGCCGAAGGCAGAGGCTTAACCCACTGAGCCACCCAGGCGCCCTGAACTTTTCCTTTTGATTGAGCTCCAGTTTCAAAGCATTGTGATCTAAGAATATGCAGGGAATCATCTCAGTCTTTTGGTATTGGTTGAGTCCTGATTTGTGACCCAGTATGTGGTCTATTCTTGAGAAGGTTCCATGTGCACTTGAGAAGAATGAGTATTCTGTTTTTTGAGGGTGGAATGTTCTGTATATATCTATGAGTTCCATCTGGTCCAGTGTGTCATTCAGTGCTCCTGTTTCTTTGATTTTCTGCTTCAATGATCTGTCTATTTCTGAGAGAGGCGTGTTAAGATCTCCTATTATTAATGTATTCATATCATTATGTTTCTTTATCTTGATTAACAGTTTTCTTATGTAGTTGGCTGCTCCCATATTGGGGTTATAGATATTTAAAATTGTTAGATCATATTGGTGGAAAATCCCTTTAAGAATGATGTAGTGTCCTTCTGTATCCCTGACTACAGTCTTTAGTTTAAAATCTAATTTATCTGACATAAGAATCGCTACCCAGGCCTTTCGGCCCATTGGCATGAAAAATCTTCTCCATCCCTTCACTTTCAGTCTGGGTGTATCTTTAGGTTCATAATGGGTCTCTTGTAGACAACATATGGTTGAGTCCTGTCGTTTTATCTAATCTGGAACCCTGTGCCATTTTATGGGTACATTTAGGCCAATCACTTTGAGAGTGGTTATTGATAGATATGTTTTTATTGAAATCGTGTTACCCTAAGTCTTTCTTTCTCTATATTGTCTCTATATTTCTGTTCAATGCTATTCTTAGGATTTTGCCTCTTTTATAGAACCCCCCCTTAATATTTCCTGCAGTGTCAGCTTGGTGGTTGCATCGTCTTTTAAGCCTTGCCGGTCTTGGAAACTCTTTATCTGTCCATCCATTTATGCAACTTGATGGATAAAGTATTCTTGGCTGCAAGTTCTTCTCATTTAATGCCCTGAATATGTCTTCCTATCCCTTTCTGGCTTGCCAGATCTCTGTGGGCAGGTCTGACATTATTCTGATTGGCTTTCCTCTGTACGTAGGAGCCTCTTTGTCCTAGTGGCTGTCAATAGATATACCTATAATTATGATTCCTCAATTTGACTATCATGTACCTTGGTGTTTTTTGGAATGTATAATCTTGGGTAGATACCGTTTGGCCTCTAGTACATGAATGCTGGTTCCATTCACGAGATTTGGAAAATTTTCATGAAGAACTTTTTCCACTATATCTTCTAGACCTCTTTCTTTCTTCTCCCCTTCAGGGATTCCAATAATTCTGACGTTGGGATGTTTCATGGCATCATTTATTTCCCTGATTCTGTTTTCGTGGCTTCTAAGCTGTTTGTTCCAAGCTTCCTCCTGATTCTTTCTCTCTGTCTGTTTGTCCTCCAGATCACTAATTCTATGTTCTGTCTCAGTTACCCTAGCTTTGAGAGAATTTAGATTAAATTCGAACTCATTGAGAGCCTTATGAAGTTCATCCCTGGTAGCTTTCAGCTCAGCCCTAACATTGTGAACATCCTGTCTGGTCACTTTCAATTTGGCCCTAATCAATTCCATTTGGTCATCCATGGCTTTCTCCAACCTTGCTATTGCCTGGATGATTGTTAGCCTGAATTCTCTTTCTGACATATTGTCTAGGTTGATAGCCATTAGCTCTGTTCCAGAAGGTCCATCCTCTGTGTTTTTCTTCTGTTGGGCATTCCGCCTCCTAGTCATTTTGATGAGAGATGACTGAACAGATGTAGCTGGATGTATCAACCGTGGTGCAATCAAGGTGCACCCTGGAACACTTCTGAGCAATTAGAATTCCCCACCCAAACGAGAGACAAAAGAAAAGAAAAAGAAAAAAGAGAGAGAGAGAGACAGGAAAGAAAGGGAAGATGAAAGATAAGGTTAAGCCCAAATGGGCCCCAATGTACGATTTATGAAGTATATAAACAGAAACAGACAAACAAAAAGACTGATAAAAATATATGATGAGAGAAAAAATATATATATGCAAATAAAGGAAGAACCTCATCAAAAAGAACCCCAAGTGTAAGATTTATATACTATCAGGACAAACACAAAAACACAGAAATACTGGTGGAAGAAAAAGATGGGAGAGTGGTTATAAATTCTCAGTGTGGATGAGGCAGGTTGTTTTGGTTCTTCCTGGATGCATCTTGATATCTTTGTTAAAGGACTCAACTTTCCTAAGATAAAGCGGGATTAAAAATTGGTTTACCTATAGGGGTAGTGTTGATTGGGGAAAGTGGATTACTTTGAAGTTTAACTCTATATGATTATTAGAAAATAAAAATAAAAAGGAAAAAACTAGATTAAACTAAACTAAAATTTAAAAAAAATAAATTCAAAAAATAGAAATGTAAAAGAAAAACACAGGTGTATGTATCAAAAAGTTCAGGTTAGAAGGTTATTATTTGTAATTTTGTATTTGTAATTTTGTATTATCTGTAATTTGATGTACTGGACAGCTCACTGTGATGGTAAATATATTAAAAAATTATCTATATAAAAATAAATGAACCAGAATATTGGGAACAAGTTGAAAATAAAAGTTGTCCTATGAAGTAGTGCTTGTTGTTCTCTTGCAGTGTTTTTTTTTTTCTTTCTTGATTTGTTTTCTGGGGGAGCGGCCTGCCACGTGGGTTTTCAGTCAATGATGTTCCCTAAGTTAAGTCCTCCTGCCCCCCTCAAGGGGGTGGGCTCTGAGGAAACTGGTTTTTTTCAGGCTTTTGTTCTCTGACGGTTTTTGTTTGTTCACTTTTTTTTTTTCTCTCATCTTGACCGCTTTTGATGGTTTTTGTAGTTTTAGAGGAAAACAGACTGCACCCTGACCTCCCTCTCAGAGAGAAGCCTCAGTCTGGCTGCAGATCCCAGATGAGTTCCCCCTTTGCTGCTGGCAGAGCAGGTTCAGAGTTTTGGTCCCTGGGGATGCAGGATCTTTTGCTTGTACTCAAAACCATGGCAGTGGCAGCAGTCTGGGAGCTCCAGACTGCCAAAGAGATTCCAAGCAGCGATCGAACACTGAGATTTTTCTGGTGGCCTCGGCTGGGAATGCCTGGTCTTTCTGGGTCTAAGAGTGCACGGCTTGCACGCACTTCTTTCAGAGGTGGCTATGGGTCGTGTGCGTGTCTCAGGCACTGAGAATGGGGTCCAGGTCCAAAAGCACCAGGCTGGGCTTTTGCACACCTCTGTCAGGGGAGAGATTGGGGCACGTGTCTTAGGCTCTGAAACAATGGCACGGGTCAAAGAGCGCTGGCAGGGCTTTTGTAACTCTCTCAGGGGAGTATGAGGGACGCAAGTGCATATCTCAGGCTGCTACAAATGGCGCATTCTGCCATTGGGCGTCGCTCCCATCCCCTCACAGGAGGCTGAACCCATGCATTCTTGGGCGCGCTGATGGCTTAGGGACCAAGACCTGGTTTCTCTGCCGCACTCTGTCTGGCTCAGCGCCAGGGGAGGCTGTCCTGGGACCGGGGACTTAAGCCCCTGTCCCTAGCTGTCCCAATTCCTCCAATATCCCCCCCATGATCCTTTGCTCTTTTGGAGTGCTTTCAACCAGTCTCCAAGTTAATGCTGGTCCTCAGACGCAGGGCATTCTTGGATTGGGGTATTACTTTCCAACCGGTCACCTCTGGTGTCTCCCTCTCCCTTTTGTTTATCTTCCAATATCAGTTTAATGTTCCCAATCTGCTTTACCTGCCCATTGGCATCTTCTGCCCCTGTAGAGATCCAGACATCTATAATTCTGATCTCAGGCCGATTTCATGGGTAATCAGAGTTCTTTGGTATGTAATCAACTCACTTTAGGGTACATGTTGAAAAGGAGCCTCCTCCTACTTCCCCGCCATCTTATCCTCCCCCAGAACAAATATTGTTTAAAAGTATATACTACAGGAGGAGTCCAAGTTGGTGGAGAAGTAGATAACCTTAGTTTTGTCCAGTGCCGGGAATTCAGCTAGATAGATAGCTATCAAATAATTCTGAACACCTGCAAATTCAACCAGAGATATAAGAAAAGAATAGCTGCAACTATACAAATAGAAAAGCAACCACATTCTGCAAGATAGGAGGTGTGAAGAAGTGAATCTGAGGCAATATATAAGAATATAAACTATGGAGTTGGGGAGGCCTCAGTCAACTACTAGAAAATGATATAGCAGGTGAAGGTAAAATCAGATCTTTTAGAAATCTGTTCCAGTGAGGAACATCCAGTCCTGAAAAATGCCCAAGTGACTAGGCAGAGAAGAACCCTAGGTGGGACACAGTGGTCTCAGGATGCTCATGGGTGACTGAGTGTGACAGAATTCCCAGTCATTAGAGCGGGGAAGCTGCCTGCAATCAGTGAGCCCAGGAGTGGGCTTTCAGCTTGGGGTTGCCATAAACACCAACCACAGCACAGTCCAGCAACTGATCTCTGAGCAGGGGCCCCACAAATAGCATAAATGGTTCCTCCCTGAGAGGAAAGGCATGGGAGTATACAGCAGTGGTATGCAGGGTTAGGGTCTGGAAATGGGGTCACATTCCTAAGATAAAAACACTTGTTTACAACATGGGAGAGCAGGGAGGTGGAAGGAGACCAAAGAGACAGTGTAAATGACTGCTTTTTTTCTGTGTGCTCACCGAGGAGTAGGACTCTGAGATTTCAACTCTGGGGCTGGACATTGGGAAGCAATGATTTTCATTCTCATCCTATAAAGCTGTGAAGAAAGCCTATTGGGGGAAAAAAAAGCCACATAGAGTTAACCAGAGCAGATTAATTAGCTCGGTCCCCTGGCAACAGCAGTACAATTCCACCCAGACCAAGACACTTGAATCAAAGCAATAGGCCACTCCCCCAGAAGATCAGTAAGAACATGCAGCCAACACCAACTGTTGATCAATGAGACCTGTAGAACTCCAGCATTATGGGAATACAGCACATAGAATTCATTTCTTTTTCTTCTCCAAGATCTTGTCTTTAAATTTTTTTTCAATTTATTTATTTTCAGAAAAACAGTATTCATTATTTTTTCACCACACGCAGTGCTCCATGCAAGCCGTGCCCTCTATAATACCCACCACCTGGTACCCCAACCTCCCACCCACCCCACCACTTCAAAACCCTCAGATTGTTTTTCAGAGTCCAAAGTCTCTCATGGTTCACCTCCCCTTCCAATTTACCCAAATTCCCTACTCCTCTCTAACACCCCTTGTCCTCCATGCTGCTTGACTTATTTCACTCAGCATAATCTCTTCCAGTCCCGTCCATGTTGCTACAAAAGTTGGGTATTCATCCTTTCTGATGGAGGCATAATACTCCATAGTGTATATGGACCACATCTTCCTTATCCATTCATCCATTGAAGGGCATCTTGGTTCTTTCCATAGTTTGGCGACTGTGGCCATTGCTGCTATAAACATTGGGGTACAGATGGCCCTTCTTTTCATGACATCTGTATCTTTGGGGTAAATACCCAGGAGTGCAATTGCAGGGTCATAGGGAAGCTCTATTTTTAATTTCTTGAGGAATCTCCACACTGTTCTCCAAAGAGGCTGCACCAACCTGCATTCCCACCAACAGTGTCTTTATTTTATTTACTTTTTTTCCCTCCTTTTAAACGAATTTCTTATTTTATCAACTCATTTTTAAAATCATTTCTCTGATGGCGGGGAACTAGGAGGAGGCACCCTTTCAACCTGCACCCTAAAGTGAGCTGATTACCTTCCAAATATCTCCAATCACCCATGAAATCAGCCTGAGGTCAGAATTATACACGTCTGGATCTCTACTGGAACAGAAGACGCCAGTGGACAGAGTAACTGAGACAGAAAATAGAATTAGTGACCTGGAGGAAAAACAGACAGAGAAAAAGGATCAGGAGGAAGCCTGGAACAAACAGCTTAGAAGCCATGAAAACAGAATGAGGGAAATAAAGAAGGCTGGAGTAGCGATTCTCATATCAGATAAATTAGACTTCAAACTAAAGACTGTAGTCAGAGATACAGAAGGACACTACATAATCCTTAAAGGGACTATCCACCAGGATGATCTAACAATTGTAAATATCTATGCTCCCAATATGGGAGCAGCCAATTACTTAAGAAAACTGCTAATCAAGATAAAGACTAATCGTAGGAGATCTTAACATGCCTCTTTCAGAATTAGACAGATCATCGAAGCAGAAAATCAATAAAGAAACAAGAGCATTGAATGACACATTGGACCAGATGGACCTCATAGATATATACAGAACATTCCACCTTAAAACAGCAGAATACTCATTCTTCTCAAGTGCACACGGAACCTTCTCCAGAATAGACCACATACTGGGTCACAAATCAGGATTCAACCGATACCAAAAGACTGAGATGATTCCCTGCATATTCTCAGATCACAATGCTTTGAAACTGGAGCTCAATCACAAGGAAAAGTTCCGAAGGAACTCAAACACCTGGAAGCTAAAGACCACCTTGCTTAAGAATGCTTGGATCATTCTCTTACACCGTACACAAAGATCAACTCAAAATGGATAAAAGACCTCAACGTGAGACAGGAATCTATCAGAATCTTAGAGGAGAATATAGGCAGTAATCTCTTCGATATCGGCCACAGCAACTTCTTTCAAGATAAGTCTCAAAAGGCAAAGGAATCAAAAGCGAAAATAAACTTCTGGGACTTCATCAAAATCAAAAGCTTCTGCACAGCAAAGGAAACAGTCAAAAAAACAAAGAGGCAACCCACGGAATGGGAGAAGATATTTGCAAATGACAGTACAGACAAAAGGTTGATATCCAGGATCTATAATGAACTCCTCAAACTCAACCCACACGAAACAGACAAACACATCAAAAAATGGGCAGAAGATATGAACAGACACTTCTCCAATCAAGAAATACAAATGGCTATCAGACACATGAAAAAATGCTCATCATCATTAGCCCTCAGGGAGATTCAAATTAAAACCACATTGAGATATCACCTTACACCAGTTAGAATGGCCAAAATTAACAAAACAGGAAACAACATGTGTTGGAGAGGATGTGGAGAAAGGGGAACCCTCTTACACTGTTGGTGGGAATGCAAGTTGGTGCAGCCTCTTTGGAGAACAGTGTGGAGATTCCTCAAGAAATTAAAAATAGAGCTTCCCTACGACCCTGCAATTGCACTCCTGGGTATTTACCCCAAAGATACAGATGTCGTGAAAAGAAGGGCCATCTGTACCCCAATGTTTATAGCAGCAATGGCCACAGTCGCCAAACTATGGAAAGAACCAAGATGCCCTTCAACGGATGAATGGATAAGGAAGATGTGGTCCATATACACTATGGAGTATTATGCCTCCATCAGAAAGGACGAATATCCAACTTTTGTAGCAACATGGACGGGACTGGAAGAGATTATGCTGAGTGAAATCAGTCAAGCAGAGAGAGTCAATTATCATATGGTTTCACTCATTTGTGGAGCATAACCAATAGCATGGAGGACAAGGGGCGTTAGAGAGTAGTAGGGAATTTGGGTAAATTGGAAGTGGAGGTGAACCATGAGAGACTATGGACTCTGAAAAACAGTCTGAGGGGTTTGAAGTGGCGGGGGGGTGGGAGGTTGGGGTACCAGGTGGTGGGTATTATAGAGGGCACAGCTTGCATGGAGCACTGGGTGTGGTGAAAAAATAATGAATACTGTTTTTCTGAAAATAAATAAATTGGGAAAAAAAAAAAAAAGAATGCTTGGATCAACCAGGAGATCAAAGAAGAACTGAAACAATTCATGGAAACCAATGAGAATGAAGACACTTCGGTCCAAAACCTATGGGATACAGCAAAGGCGGTCCTAATGGGAAAATGTATAGCCATCCAAGCCTCGCTCAAAAAAATTGAAAAATCCAGAACACACCAGCTGTCTCTACACCTTAAAGAACTGGAGGATCAACAACAAATTAAACCAACTCCACACATAAGAAGGGAAATCATCAAGATTAGAGCTGAGATCAATGAGGGAGAAACCAGAGATACAGTAGAACGTATCAATGAAACTAGAAGCAATCTATACTTTTAATGCCATTCGGATCAAAATTCCACCGGCATTCTTCAAAGAGCTGGAGCAAATAATCCTAAAATTTGTATGGAATCAGAAGAGACCCCGAATCGCTAAGGAAATGTTGAAAAACAAATATAAAGTTGGTGGCATCACCTTACCTGATTTCAAGCTTTATTACAAAGCTGTGATCACCAAGACAGCATGGTACTGGCATAAAAACAGACACATAGACCAGTGGAACAGAGTAGAGAGCCCAGATATGGACCCTCAACTCTATGGTCAATTAATATTCGACAAAACAGGAAAAAATACACAGTGGAAAAAAAGACAGTCTCTTCAATAAATGGTGCTGGGAAAACTGGACAGCTATATGTAGAAGAATGAAACTCGACCATTCTCTTACACCGTACACAAAGATCAACTCAAAATGGATAAAAGACCTCAACGTGAGACAGGAATCCATCAGAATCTTAGAGAACATAGGCAGTAATCTCTTTGATATCAGCCACAGCAACTTCTTTCAAGATATGTCTCCAAAGGCAAAGGAAACAAAAGCGAAAATAAACTTCTGGGACTTCATAAAAATCAAAAGCTTCTGCAGAGCAAAGGAAACAGTCAAAAAAACAAAGAGGCAACCCACGGAATGGGAGAAGATATTTGCAAATGACAGTACAGACAAAAGGTTGATATCCAGGATCTATAATGAACTCCTCAAACTCAACCCACATGAAACAGACAAACACATCAAAAAATGGGAAGAAGATATGAACAGACACTTCTCCAATCAAGACATACAAATGGCTATCAGACACATGAAAAAATGCTCATCATCATTAGCCCTCAGGGAGATTCAAATTAAAACCACATTGAGATACCACCTTACACCAGTTAGAATGGCCAAAATTAACAAAACAGGAAACAACATGTGTTGGAGAGGATGTGGAGAAAGGGGAACCCTCTTACACTGTTGGTGGGAATGCAAGTTGGTGCAGCCTCTTTGGAGAACAGTGTGGAGATTCCTCAAGAAATTAAAAATAGAGCTTCCCTACGACCCTGCAATTGCACTCCTGGGTATTTACCCCAAAGATACAGATGTCGTGAAAAGAAGGGCCATCTGTACCCCAATGTTTATAGCAGCAATGGCCACAGTCGCCAAACTATGGAAAGAACCAAGATGCCCTTCAACGGATGAATGGATAAGGAAGATGTGGTCCATATTCACTATGGAGTATTATGCCTCCATCAGAAAAGATGAATACCCAACTTTTGTAGCAACATGGACGGGACTGGAAGAGATTATGCTGAGTGAAATCAGTCAAGCAGAGAGAGTCAATTATCATATGGTTTCACTCATTTGTGGAGCATAACCAATAGCATGGAGGACAAGGGGCGTTAGAGAGGAGTAGGGAATTTGGGTAAATTGGAAGTGGAGGTGAACCATGAGAGACTATGGACTCTGAAAAACAGTCTGAGGGGTTTGAAGTGGCGGGGGTGGGTGGGAGGTAGGGGTACCAGGTGGTGGGTATTATAGAGGGCACCGCTTGCAATGAGCACTGGGTGTGGTGAAAAAATAATGAATACTGTTTTTCTGAAAATAAATAAATTGGAAAAAAAAAGAAATCACGAAAACAAAATCAGGAAAATAACTGATGCCATGAAACATTACAACATCAGAATTATTGGACTCCCTGAAGGTAGGAGAAAGAAAGAAGTCTAGAAGATATAGAGGAACAAGTTCTTCATGAAAATTTTCCCAATCTCGTGAATCGAACCAGCGTTCATGATCTAGAGGATGAAAGGTCTCCCCCCAAGATTATACATTCCAAAAAAACATCAAGGCACCTTATAGACAAATTGAGGAATTAAAATTTTAGGTATAATCTCTTTAAAGTTGCTAGAACAAATAGGCTCCTTACTTACAGAGGAAAGCCCATCAGAATAACTTCAGACCTGTCCATAGAGATGTGACAAGCCAGAAAGAGCTGCTAAGATACATACAAGGCATTAAATGAGAAGAACATGAAGCCAAGAATACTTTATCCAGCAAGACTGACATTCAAAATGAATGGAGAGGTAAAGAGTTTCCAAGACCGGCAAGGCTTAAGCAACGATGCAACCACCAAGCCAACACTGCAGGTAATATTAAGGGGTGTTCTATAAAAGAGACAAAATCCTAAAAATAGCAATGAACAGAAATATAGAGACAATCTACAGAAAGAAAGACTTCAAAGGTAACACAATGTCAATAAAAATATATCAATCAATAATCACTCAGTGTGATTGACCTAAAATGTACCCATAAAAACGGCACAAGGTTTCAGATCGTTAAATCGACAGGACCCATCCATATGTTGCCTACAAGAGACTCATTTTGAACCTAAAGATACACCCAGACTGAAAGTGAAGGGATGGAGAAGCATCTTTCATGCCAATGGGCCTCAAAAGAAGGCCTGGGTAGTGATTCTCATGTCAGACAAATTACATTTTAAACTAAAGATGTAGTCAGAGATACAGAAGGACACTACATCATTCTTAAAGGGATTATCCACCAAGATGATCAAACAATTGTAAATAACTATGATCCCCAATATGGGAGCAGTAAATTACATAAGAAAATTGTTAATCAAGATAATGAGTCATATTGATATAAATACATTAATAGCAGGAGATCTTAAAACACCTCTCTCAGATATAGACAGATCATCGAAGCAGAAAATCAATAAAGAAACAAGAGCATTGAATGACACATTGGATCAGATGGACCTCATAGATATAACAGAACATTCCACCCTAAAATGATAGAATACTCATTCTTCTCAAGTGCACATGAAACCTTCTCAAGAATAGACCACATACTGGGTCACAAATCAGGACTCAACTGATGCCAAAAGACTGAGATTATTTCCTGCATATCTTCAGATCACAATGCTCTGAAACTGGAGCTCAATCAAAAGGAAAAGTTCCAAAGGAACTCAAAAACCTGGAATCTAATAACCACCTTGTTTAAGAAATTGGCAGGGGAGGTGAATCATGAGAGACTATGGACTCTGAAAAACAATCTGAGTGGTTTGAAATGGCTGGGGGGTGGGAGGTCAGGGTACCAGGTGGTAGTTATTATAGAAAGCATGGATTGCATGAAGCAATGGGTGTGGTGAAAAAATAATTATGCTGTTATGCTGAAAATAAATAAATGAAAAAAAATGCTTGGATCAACCAGTAGATCAAAGAAGAACTGAAACAATTCATGGAAACAAATGAGAATGAAGACACTTCAGTCCAAAACATTTGTGATAAAGCAAAGGTGGTCCTTAGGGGGAAATGCATAGCCATCCAAACCTCTCTAAAAAAATTGAAAAATCCAGAACACACCAGCTGTCTCTACACCTTAAAGTACTGGAGAATCAACAACAAATCAAACCAACTCCACATATAAGAAGGGAAATAAACAAGAATAGAGCTGAGATCAACGAGGTAAAAACTAGAGATACAGTAGAACGTATCAATGAAACTAGAAGCTGGTTTTTTGAAAGAATCAGTAAGATCAATAAACCATTGGCCACCCAAATCCGAAAGAAAAGAGAGAAATCCCAAATTCATAAAATTATGAATGAAAAGGGAGAGATCACAATTAACACAAAGGAAGTAGAAACAATCATCAGAATTTATTATTAACAGTTATATGCCAATAAGCTTAGCAACCTAGGTGAAATGGATGCATTCCTGGAAAAATATACACTCACAAAATTGAACCAGGAAGAAATTGACAACCTGAATAGACCAATATCTAGTAATGAGATTGAAGCAATGATCAAAAACCTCCAAAAAACAAGAGCCCAGGACCTGACGGATTCCCCGGGGAATTCTACCAAAATTTCAAAGAAGAAATAGCACCGATTCTCTTGAAGCTGTTTCAAAAAATTGAAGCAGAAGGAAAACTTCCAGACTCTTTCTATGAAGCCAGCATTACCCTGATCCCCAAACCAGGCAAAGACCCTACCAAAAAGGAGAATTTCAGACCAATATCACTGATGAATATGGATGCTAAGATTCTCCACAAGATCCTAGCCAACAGGATCCAACAGCACCATAAAAAGACTATCCACCATGATCAGGTGGGATTCATCCCTGGGCTACAAGGCCAGTTCAACATTCTCAAATCAATCAGTGTGATACAACAAATTAATATCAGAAGAAAGAAGAACCACATGGTCCTCACAATCGATGCAGAAAGAGCATTTGACAGAATCCAGCATCCGTTCCTGATTAAAACGCTACAAAGAATAGGGATAGAGGGAACATTCCTGAACCTCATCAAATCTATCTATGAAAGACCCACAGCAAATATCATCCTCAATGGGAAAAAGCTTCCAGCCTTCCCGTTTAGATCAGGAACAAGATAAGGATGCCCACTCTCACCACTCTTGTTCAACATAGTATTAGTAGTCCTAGCAACAGCAATCAGACAACAAAGGGAAATAAAAGGTATCCAAATTGGAAATGAAGAAGTCAAACTCTCTCTCTTTGCAGATGACATAATTCTTTATATGGAAAACCCAAAAGACTCCACCCCCAAACTACTAGAACTCATACAGCAATTCAGCAGCGTGGCAGGATACAAAGTCAATGTACAGAAATCAGTGGCTTTCTTATACACTAACAATGAAAATACAGAAAAGGAAATAAGAGAATTGATTCCATTTACTATAGCACCAAGAACCATAAGATACCTGGGAATAAAGCTAACCAAAGAGGTAAAGGATCTGTACTCGAGGAACTACAGAACACTCATGAAAGAAATTGAAGACACAAAAAGATGGAAGACCAATCCATGCTCTTGGATCGGAAGAATAAACATTGTTAAAATGTCTATACTGCCTAGAGCAATCTATACTTTTAATGCTATTCCGATCAAAATTCCACTGGTATTCTTCAAAGAGCTGGAGAAAATAATCCAAAAATTTGTATGGAATCAGAAGAGACCCCGAATCGCTAAGGAAATGTTGAAAAACAAAAATAAAATGGGGGCATCATGTTACCTGATTTCAAGCTTTATTACAAAGCTGTGATCCCCAAGATAGCATGGTACTGGCATAAAAACAGACACATAGACCAGTGGAACAGAGTAGAGAGCCCAGATATGGACCCTCAACTCTATGGTCAATTAATCTTCGACAAAACAGGAGAAAATATACAGTGGAAAAAAGACAGTCTCTTCAATAAATGGTGCTGGGAAAACTGGACAGCTATATGTAGAAGAATGAAACTCGACCATTCTCTTACACCGTACACAAAGATCAACTCAAAATGGATAAAAGACCTCAACGTGAGACAGGAATCCATCAGAATCCTAGAGGAGAACATAGGGAGTAATCTCTTCGATATCAGCTACAGCAACTTCTTTCAAGTTATGTCTCCAAAGGCAAAGGAAACAAAAGCGAAAATAAACTTCTGGGACTTCATCAAAATCAAAAGCTTCTGCACAGCAATGGAAACAGTCAATAAAACAAAGAGGCAACCCACGGAATGGGAGAAGATATTTGCAAATGACAGTACAGACAAAAGGTTGATATCCAGGATCTATAATGAACTCCTCAAGCTCAACACACACGAAACAGGCAAACATATAAAAAAAAATTGGGAAGAAGATATGAACAGACACTATTCCCATCAAGACATACAAATGGCTATCAGACACATGAAAAAATGTTCATCATCATTAGCCCTCAGGGAGATTCATATTAAAATAACATTGAGATATCACCTTATACCAGTTAGAATGGCCAAAATTAAAAAAAAAAAAACAGGAAACCACATGTGTTGGAGAGGATGTGGAGAAAGGGGAACCCTCTTACACAGTGTGGCGACATGGCCATTGCTGCTATAAACAGTAGGGTACTGATGGCCCTTATTTTCATGACATCTGTATCTTTGGGGTAAATACCCAGGAGTGCAATTGCAGGGTCATAGGGAAGTTCTATTTTTAATTTCTTGAGGAATCTCCACACTGTTCTCCAAAGAGGCTGCACCAACTTGCATTCACACCAACAGTGTAAGAGGGTTCCCCTTTCTCCACATCCTCTCCAACACATGTTGTTTCCTGTCTTGCTAATTTTGGCCATTCTAACTGGTGTAATGTGATATCTCAATGTGATTTTAATTTGAATCTCCCTGAGTGCTAGTGATGATGAATATTTTTTCATGTGTCTGATAGCCATCTGTATGTCTTCATTGGAGAAGTCTCTGTTCATATCTTCTGCCCACTTATTGATATGATTGCCTGTTTTGTGTGTGTACTTACTTAACTTTGTAAAGCAAGTCTGTGTAAGACAGCTTTCCACTGATGTCATCTGTCCTGAAAATACAATCAAATCTCAAAAAGGTGTGTGGGAGCATAATGAACAATCCCTATACTTCACTCTGAGAAACAAGAATCTCTAGGCTGAATAATTCAACTAACTTCTTGTTTCAGAGAGTCACGAGATAATTTTGATTGTAACTGTGAAAGCATAAGGAAAGTGGCATTGCTTATGCCCAAGAAACAAACTTTGAGAGAAACAGCCTTACAACACACATCTTCCCCTGGAGCATCTAGAGATGTCCCAGTTCTGTGGAAAAGCCTAATGGAGGTGCCATATACTGAATACAGAGAAAACAGTCTGGCCTGAAGGCAACTCTCCAAGAATTACCTGCTTCATGAACAGAGAAGTGTTCTTATGGGGAAGTGTTGAGGCATTGGGAAAGTGATGCAGCGACCTGTAATAACCACCACTCAGTCATGACAACTGCTTTCCACAAACATCACTGATGTGAAGGTGGAAGGAGTTTCAAAACTTTTTTGATAAAGCAGAAGGAAATGGACATATGCTTACAGAAGCCCAGGCCTCACCTTATTCTTGAAGCTTGTGACTGAACAAGGTAAGTGCCATATACTTACTTGACTTTGTAAATCACATCTGTGTGTACAACAGCTTTCCACTAATATCATCTGTCTTGAAAATAGAATCACATAACAAAAGTGTGTGTGTGAGCATAATGACAGTGCTCTGAGAAAGAAGATTGTTTGGATCTTTCCTCTAACATCTTGTTTCAGGGAGTCAGAAGAGATTTAGAATGGATATGTGAAAGCAGAAGGAAAGTGTCATGTTCTTTACAGGATGAAACAACCCTGTAGAGAAGAAGCCTTGCAAATCACATCTTCCCCTGAAGAAACAAAAAAAATGTCCTAACTACATGGGAAAGCCTAAGGGAGCTGCAATATCCAGTCCAATAACCCAGTTTGGCTTAGATGCCACCTTACAGAAACAGCTTGTTTCATGAAGATAAAAGCATTCTCGTGAGGAAGTATGGAGGCATAAGGAAAGGGTGATGCATTGAACTCTGGGAAACCACTACCATGTCATTACACTGACTTTCCATTACCACTGCTGAGCTGATGTAGAAGGAGTTTCATAAGGTTTTGCTAAAGCAGAAGGAAAGGATCATAAGCTTACTGAAACCTGGGTCTCACCTTCTTCCAAAGGCTGTGTGAATTAACGAGGCAAGTGCCATATACTTACATAGGTTTCAAAAGCCAAGTGTGTATATGTGTGTGGCAGGATTCCAGTGATGTCTTCTATCATAAAAATTGAATCACTTTACAAAAGGGGGAGTGGGAGCATAGTGAAAGTGCCATATACTTTATTCTGAAAAATAAGACTCTAAGCTGAATCATTTACCTTACATCTTGTTTCAGGAGTCAGGAGAGTTTTTGAATGGAATTGTGGAAGCATAAGGAAAATACAATGTACCAAACCCTAAGACACAACTCTTGAGAGAAAAAGCCTTGCAACTCACACCTCCTGCAGACACAAGCAATATCCAAACTGCATGGGCAAGGGTAAGGGACATGCCATATACTGAAGTCCATGAACCCATTCTACCAGGAATGCAACCCTCCAGGAATAAGTTGTTTCATGAAGATAGAAGAGTTCTCATGAGGAATTGTGGAGGCTTAAAGGATGATGCATCCAACTCTACCATGACAGAACAATGTCACGACACTGGCTTTCTGTGAACACCACTGACATGAAGGTAGGAGTTTCAAAAGTTTCTACTAATGCAGAGGAAAGGGCCATATTTACTGAAACTCAAGACACAACTTCTTCCAAAGCCTTGTGTGAATGAACAAGTTAAGTAGAATATACTTACTTAACTTTACAAAGCAAGTCTGTGTGTTCTGCACCTTTCCACTGAAATCTTTTGCCCTGAAAATAGAAATTTCAAATGAGGGTGTGGAAACATAATGAAAGTGTTGTATACTTGGCTCTGAGAAACAAGTCTCTTTAGACTGGTTCACTCACTCAACATCTTGTTTCAGGGAGTCAGAAGACTATTTGAATGGACCTGTGGAAACAGAAGGCAAGTGGCATGTACTGAATCCCAAGACACAACCTCTAAGAGAAAAGGCCTTGCAATTCACATCTCTCCTGAAGACAAAGACAGTATCTGAACTGCATGGGAAAGATTAAGGGAGGTGCCATATACTGAAGTCTGAAAACCCATTCTTTCAGGACCACAACCCTCCAAGAATAACATGGTTCATAGAATTAGAGGCATTCTGTTTTGTAGAGGCATATGGAAAGTGTAGTTCATCAAACTCTAAAAGACACCACTGTGTGGTGACCCATGTGGTGACATTGTGTGGAGACACCCGAGTCTCACCATCTTCCAAAGACTCTGTGAATAAACAAGGCAAGTGCCATATACTTACTTAACTTTGAAAAGCAAATCTCTGTGTAAGGAACCTTTCCAATGATGTCTTCTCTCCTGAAAATAGAATCGAATCTGAAAAGGATATGTGGGAGCGTAATGAAATTTAGGAACACTTCACTCTGAGATACTCTCTAAGGAGAATAACTCAACTTACATCTTGTTTCAGGGAGTCAAGAGAGATTTCAAATGTAGGACTCTTGAGGAAAGTGACTGTAGTTAACCTCAGGACACCACCCTCGAAAGAAACAGCCTTATAACTCACAATGTTCCCTGAAGCATCTAAAGATGCTCCAATTGCCTGGGAAAGCCTAATGGAGGTACCACATACCAAGTCTGAGAACCCAGTTTGTCTCAAACACAACCATCCAGGAACAACTTGTTTTGTGAAGATAGAAGTGTTCTCACGAGCAAGTGTGGAGGCATAAGAAAAGGGCAATCCAGCAACAAGTAAATAACCACCACCCAGTCATGACACCAGCTTTCCATGATCTTCAATAATCTGAAGGTGGAAGGATTTCAAAAGTATTTGCAAAAGCAGAAGGAAAGACATACATTTATGGAAGCCCAAGCTTCACCTTTTTCCAAATGCTGTGTGACTGAACAAGGCAAGTGCCATATACTTATTTAACTTTGTATATGATGTCTGTGTGTACGACCACTTTCCACTAATGTCTTCTGTCCTGAAATTTTTAGGATCATATTTCAAAAGGGCTGTGGGAGCATTAAAAAAGGGCTCCTTTCTTCACTCTGAGAAACAAGATGATCTAGATTGGATTCTTCACCTAACAGCTTGTTTCAGGGAGTCTGGAGAATTTTTTTAAATTTATTTTTTATTTTCAGCATAACAGTATTCATTATTTTTGCACCACACCCAGTGCTCCATGCAATTCGTGCCCTCTATATTACCCACCACCTGGTACCCTGACCTCCCACACCCCGCCCCTTCAAAACCCTCAGATTGTTTTTCAGAATCCATAGTCTCTCATGGTTCACCTCCCCATCCAATTTCCCCCAACTCCTTTCTCCTCTCTAACTCCTCATGTCCTCCATGCTATTTGTTATACTCCACAAATAAGTGAAACCATATGATACTTGACTCTCTCTGCTTGACTTAGTTCACTCAGCATAATCTCTTCCAGTCCCATCCATGTTGCTACAAAAGTTGGGTATTTGTCCTGTCCGATGGAGGCATAATACTCGATAGTGTATATGGACCACATCTTCCTTATCCATTCATCCGTTGAAGGACATCTTGGTTCTTTCCACAGTTTGGCGACCGTGGCCATTGCTGCTACAAACATTGGGGTACAGATGGCCCTTCTTTTTACTACATCTGTATCTTTGGGGTAAATACCCAGGAGTTCAATGGAAGGGTCATAGGGAAGTTCTATTTTTTAAAAAAAGATTTTTATTTATTTATTTGACAGAGAGCGATCACAAGTAGGCAGAGAGGCAGGCAGAGAGAGAGGAGGAAGCAGGCTCCCTGCTGAGCAGAGAGCCCAATGCGGGACTCAATCCCAGGATCCTGAGATCATGACCTGAGCCGAAGGCATCGGCTTAACCCACTGAGCCACCCAGGTGCCCGGGAAGTTCTATTTTTAATTTCTTGAGGACTCTCCACACTGTTCTCCAAAGAGGCTGCACCAACTTGCATTCCCACCAACAGTGTAAGAGGGTTCCCCTTTCTCCACATCCTCTCCAACACATGTTGTTTCCTGTCTTGCTAATTTTGGCCATTCTAACTGGTGTAAGGTAAAATCTCAATGTAGTTTTAATTTGAATCTCCCTGATGGCTAGTGATGATGAACATTTTTTCATGTGTCTGATAGCCATTTGTATGTCTTTATTGGAGAATTTTTTATTGAACCTGCAGGAGCTGAGGAACATGGCATGTACTTAAACCACAGACACAACCCTTGAGAGAAACAGTCTGGCCACTCACATCTCCTGAAGTCACAAACAAAGTCTGAACTGGGAGGGAATGGTAAGGAAGGTCCCATATACTGAAATTTGAAGACCCATTTTGTCAGGAATGCAACCCTCCAGGAATAACATGTTTCATGAAAATAAAGGCGATCTCTTGAGAAAGTGTGGTGGCATCAAAGGAAAGGGTAATGCAGCAAACGCTAAAAAGACACCCCAAGGGCACCTCAGTGGCTCAGTAGGTTAAGCCTCTGCCTTTGGCTCAGGTCATGATCTCAGGGTCCTGAGATCAAGCCCAGCATTGGGATCTCTGCTCAGTGGGGAGCCTGTTTGCCCCTCCCCTTCCTCTGCCTCTTTGCCTACTTGTAATCTGTCTCTCTCTGTAAAATATATAAATAAAATCTTTTTTAAAAAAGACACCTCAATATCATCACACCAGCTTTCCACGAACATCAGTGATCTGAAGGTAAAAGAGTTTCAAAAGTTTGTGCTAAAGCAGAAGGAATCAGCCATATGCTTACTGAATCTCCAGCCCTATCTTGTTCTGAAGGCTGTGTGAAAGACAAAGGCAAGTGTCATGTGTTTACTTAATGTTATAAAGCAAGTCTATGTGTAAAAAAATCTTTCCACTGATGTCATCTGTCCTGAAAAGAGAATCATGTTTCAGAATTGGGTGTAGGAGTTGTGCCTGAGTTGATCAATGGGTTAAGCCTCTGCCTTCAGCTCAAGTCATGGTCTCAGGGTCCTGGGATTGAGATCTGAATCAGGCTCTCTCTTCGTCAAAGAACTGCCTCCCCCCCTCCTCGCCTGCCTGCCTTGCTGCCTACTTGTGATCTCCGTCAACTAAATAAATAAAATCTATTTTGTGGGAGCGTAAAGACAGGACAGTTTCTATCACTCTGAGAAACAAGACTCTCTAGACTGGATCTTCCACCTAATAGTTTGTTTCAGGGTGTCCAGAGAATGTTCAAATGTACCTGTGGAAAGAAGCATGAGGAAACTTGCATGTACTTAACCCCAGGACACAACTCTTGAGAGAAACAGCCTAAAAACACACATCTTCTCCTGAAATGACAATCAACGTCCCAACTCCATGGGAAAGCTTAAAGGAGCTGTCATATACCGAAGTCCGAGAACCCAGTCTGACTTAAACACAACTGTCCAGCAACAACTTGTTTCAGGAAAATAAAATTGTTCTTATGAGGTATGAGGACAGGGCATAAGGACAGAGCAATGCAGTGAACTCTAAGATATCACCACCCTGTTGTGACACCAGCTCTCCATTACGATCACTGAGCAAATGTAGGAGTATCAAAAGGTTTTGCTAAAGCAGAAGGAAAAGACAATATAATTACCAAAGACCAAGCCTGACCTTTTTCCAGAGGCTGTGTGAATAAACAATGCAAGTCTGTGGATAATGCAGCTTTACACTGATGTCTTCTGTCCTGAAGATCAAATCATATCTCAAAAGGATGTATAGCAGCATAATGAAAGTTATGTATAATACCTTCTGAGACATAAAACTCTCTAGGCTGAATCGTTCACCTTTGATCCTGTTTCAGGAAGTAAAGAAAGATTTCAAAGGTAAATGTGGACGCATGAGGAAAGTGGTGTATACCTCACCCCAGGACACAACCTTTGAGAGAAGCAGCCTTGCAACTCACATCTTCCCCTGAAGTGTCTAGATATATCCCATCTGCTTGGGAAAGCTTAATAAAGGTGACATATCAAAGATAAACTCAAAATATATAAAATATCTCAAGGTGAGGCAAAAATCCATCAGAATCCTAGAGGAGTACATAGGCAGTAACCTCTTCGACATCAGCCACAGCAACTTCTTTCAAGATATGTCTCCAAAGGCAAAGGAAACAAAAGTGAAAATGAACTTTTAGGACTTCGTCAAGATCAAAAGTTTCTGCACAGCAAAGCAAACAGTCAACAAAACAAAGAGGTAAACCGTGGAATGGGAGAAGATATTCACAAATGACACTACACACTAGGGGCTCATATCTAAGATCTATAAAGAAGTCCTCAAACACAACACACACAAAACAGATAATCACATCAAAAAATGGGCAGAAGATATGAACAGACACTTCTCCAATGAAGACATACAAATGACTATCAGACACATGAAAAAATGTTCATCATCATTAGCCATCAGGAAGTTTCAAATCAAAACCACATTGAGATACCACCTTACACCAGTTAGAATGGCCAAAATTAACAGGACAGTAAACAAGTGTTGGAGAGGATGTGGAGGAAGGAGAACCCTCTTACACTGATGCTGGGAATACAAGTTGGTGCAGTGACTTTGGAAAACAGTGTGGAGATTTCTTTAAAAATTATAAATAGAGCTAGCCTATGACCCTGCAATTGTACTATTGGATATTTACCCCAAATATACAAATGCAGTGAAAAGAAGGGCCATCTGTACCCCAATGTTCATAGAAGCAATGGCTACAGTCACCAAGCTGTGGAAAGAACCAAGATGCCCTTCAACAGACAAATGGATAAAGAAGATATACAATGGAATATTATGCCTCCATCAGAAAGGATGAATACCCAACTTTTGTATCAACATGGATGGGAGTGAAAGAGATTATGCTTGGTGAAATAAGTCAAGCAAAGAGAGTCAGTTAACATATGGTTTCACTTATTTGTGAAGCATAAGGAATAACATGGAAGACACGGGGAGATGGAGAGGAGAAGTGAGTTGGGGGAAATTGGAAGGGGAGGTGAACCATGAGAGACTATGGACTCTGAGAAATAAACTGAGGGTTTTGGAGGTGAGAGGGGTGACATGTTGTGTGAGCCTGATGGTGGGTATTATGGAGAGCACATATTGCATGGAGCACTGGGTGTGGTGCATAAACAATGAATTCTGGAACACTGAAAATAAATTTAAAAAAATAAATAATTTTAAAAAAATTAAAAGAGAGAGAGAGAGAGAGGTGACATATACCAAAGTCCAAGAAACCAGTATGGCTTAAAATTAGCACTCCAGGAACAACGTGTTTCATGAAGATAGAAGTGTTCTTGTGAGGATGTGTGGAGGAATAAGGAAAGGACAATGCAGTGACCTATAAATAACCGCCACACAGTCATGATAATAGCTTTCCATGAACATCACTAATCTGAAGTGAGAAGGAGTTTCTAAAGTTTTTGCTAAAGCAGATGTAAATGGGCATATGTACCTGTGGAAGCATAAGGAAAGTGGCATGTACTGAACTCCAAGATACAGCCCCTGAGAGCAAAAGCCTTGCAACTCACATCTTCTCTGGAGGACACAAGCATTGTCCAAACTGCGTGGGAAAGCTTAAGGGAGGTGCCATATACCAAAGTTTGATGAACCAGTCTGGCTCAAATTCAACACTTCGGGAACAATTTGTTTCATGAAGATAGAAGCATTCCCATGAGGAAGTGTGGAAGCATAAAAGAAGGGCAATTAATTGAACTCTAGGAAACTACCACCCTGTCATGACACCAGCTTTCACCAGCATCACAGATCTGAAGGTAGAAGGACTTTCAAAAGTTTTTCTAAAGCAGAAGGAAACAGATATATAATTACCAAAGGCTGCGTCTCGCCTTGAATGAAGGCTATATGAATGAACAAGACATTTGTCATATACTTACTTAACTTTGCAAAGCAATTCTATGTGTTCTGACTCTTTCCATTGAGGTCTTCTGTCCTGAATCATATGGTTTCACTTATTTGTGGATCATAACAAATATCATGGAGGACAAGTGGTATTAGAGAGGAGAAGGGAGTTGGGGTAAATTGGAAGGGGAGGTGAATCATGAGAGACTATGGACTCTGAAAAACAATCTGAGGGGTTTGAAGTGGCGGGGGATGGGATGTTGGGGTACCAGGTGGTGGGTATTATAGAGGGCACGGATTGCATGGAGCACTGGGTGTGGTGAAAAAATAATGAATACTGTTTTTCTGAAAATAAATAAAATAATTTTAAAAATGGGGTTTGGAACATAATTAAATTGCTGTATAGTTCACTCTGAGAAGAAAGACTATGTAGATTGGATCTTTCACCTAACACCTTGTTCCAAGAACTCAAGAGAGTTTTTGCATGGACATGTGGAAGCATAAGGAAAGTGGCATGTACAGAACCCCAGACACCACCCTGAGAGATAAAGCCTTGCAACTCACATGATCCCCTGAAGACACAGACAATATACAAACTGCATGGGAAAGTGTAAGGGAGGTGGCATATACTGAAGTCCAACAACCCAGTGTGGCTCAGATGCAACACTCCAGGTACAACTGGTTTCAAGAAGAGAGAAGCATTCTCTTGAGGAAGTGTGGCAGCAGAAGGAAAGGGCAATGCTGCAAACTCTAGGAAAGCACAACCCTGTCAGGACACCAGCTTTCCACCCCCATCACTGATCTGAAGGTAGGCAGAGTTTCAAAAGCTTTTCTTAAGCAGGAGGAAAGGGCCCTACAATGACCAAAGCCTGTGCCTCACCTTGTCCCAAAGGCTGTGTGAACAAACGAGGCAAGTGCCCCAGACTTCCCTCACTTTGCAAAGCAAAGCTCTCTGTGAGGAAACTTTCAACTGACAGCTTCTGTCCTGAACGTAGACTTAAATCTGAGCTACAAGACTCTCTAGGCTGAATCATTCACCTTCCTGCTTACTTCAGGCCATCGAGAGACATCTGCCCCTGAAGCGACAAGCAGAGTGCCTCCCCACAATGTGGGAAAGTGAATAGCATGTGTCCTATAGTGAAGGCTGAGAACCCAGTCTGGCTGGAATGTTACTCTCTAGGAATTACTGGTTTCATGAAGATAGCAAACATAACCCTGTCAGGACATGGGTTGTCCATGAACAAGACCTATCTGAGAGCAGAAGGAGTTTCCAAAGTTTGAGCAAAAGCAGAAGGATATGGCCTTAGGATGAATGAAGCCTGAGCCTCACCTTCTTCCAAAAGCAGTCTGAAGGAACATGGCAAGGGCCATATACTTACTTACCTTTGGAAAGCAAGTCTGTGTGTCCTGCCTCTTTCCACTGAAGTCTTCCACCATGAAAATAGAATCACATTTCAAATGGGGGGGGTTGTGGGAGCCTAATGAAAGTGTCGAATACTTCACTCTGGGAAACAAGACTTTTTCAACTGGACTGCTCACCCAACATCTTGTTTCAGGGTGCCGGGAGACTTTCTGTGAATGGACCTGTGAGGCCTAAGGAAAGTGGAATGTACTGAACCCCATCTGGAACCCAGACTTTGAGAAGAGGTGACCTTGCAAGTCACATCACTCCCACAGACCAAGGCATGTCCAAAGTGCATGGGAAAGCATAAAGGAGGTGCCCTATTCTGACACCTGAGAACCCCTGCTGTCAAGGAACACAACTCTCCAGGAATAACCCGGTTCCTAGAAATAGAGGCACTCTCTAGTCTGTGAAGGCATAGGGAGAGTGTGCATCGAACTTTAAAAAATCACCACCAGGTGGGGGCGCCAGCTCTCCACGACCATCACTGAGCTGACTGGTGAAAAAATAATGAATACTGTTTTTCTGAAAATAAATAAATTGGAAAAAAAACCTGTTTCTTCAGCAGAAGGAGTGGCCTGAGAATTGCCAAAGACTGAGCCTCATCTTTTTTTTTTTCACAGTGCCTGGGAACAAGCAAGGCAAGTGCCATATACTCCCTTCACTTTGCAAAGCTTGTCTGTGTGTACAACAGCTTTCCACTGTTGTCCTCTCTCACAAAAGCAGAATCAGGCTTCATAAGAAGGTGTGGGAGCATAAAAACAGGGCCTTTGACTTCACTCTGGAAAACAAGAGACTCGCTAGACTGGCCCGTTCATCTAACTGACTGTTTCAGAGAGTCCGGAGAGTTTTCCAGTGTACTGTGGGAGCATGAGGAACGTGGCATGTACTGAACCCCAAGACACAACCCTGGAGAGAAACAGCCTTGCCACTCACATCACTGAGATGATGGAGGAGTTTCAGCGGCTTGTACATGGCGACGGAAATGGCTATATGCTTGCCCGAAGCCCAGGGCTCACTGTGTTCCCAAGGTGGTGTGAATGAACAAGGCAAGTGCCATAAACACAGTGAACTTCGCAAAGCAAGTCAGTGCATAAGGCAGCATTGCATTGACGTTTTCTGTACTGAAATAGACTCAACCCTCAGAAGGGTTCTGGGGAGTGTAATAAAGTTCCATGTACTTCACCCCTGGGCTGAACATGTCATCTTCCACCTTGTTTCAGGGAGTCAAGAGAGATTCCAGGTGGAACTGTGGAAGCATGCGGGAAGTGGCCCGTCCTTAACCCCAGGACACAAAGCTTAAGAGAAACTGCATTTACTTGCAAGTAGTACATACTACTACTCCCCCCCCCCCCCCGGAAGCTTCTGCATTGGTCCCACTTGCGTGGGAAAGCCAAATGGAGGTACCTCACACACACCAAAGTTTGAGAACCCAGTCTGTCTTAAATGCAACCCTCTAGCAATGCCTGTTTCCTGAAGACAAGAGCATTCTCGTGAGGAAGTGTGGAGGCAGAAGGAAAGGGTGATGTAGCAACCTGTAAGAAACCATCACCCAATCAGGACTCCGGCTTTTCACAAACCTCACTCATCTGAAGGTGGAGGGATGCCAAATTGTTTTTTTGTTTTTTGTTTTTTGTTTTTTTGTTTCTGTTTTTGTTTTTGTTTTTTTCAAAAGGAGGACATGGACCTATGCTTCAAGAAGCCCAAGCCCCACCTTGTTCAAAAGGCTGTGTGGCAAGTGTCCTATGCTTCCTTAATGTTGTAAAGTATGTCTGTGTGTATGGCACCTTTCCACACAGAATGTCTTCTGTCCTGAAATAAGGATCATTTTTCAAAAAAGGACTGCAGAAGCATAAAGACAGGGCTTCATTATCCTCAACTTGGAGAAACAAAACATTCTCGACCAGGTCGTTCACCTAACAGCTTGTTTCAGGGAGGCCAGAGGGTTTGTGAATGGACCTCTGGAAGCACAAGGAATGTGGCCTGTCCTTAAATCCCGGACACCTCCCTTGAGAGAAACAACCTTACAACTCACAACTTCCCCCTGAAACATCTAGAGATGGCCCAGCTAGCTGCTAAGCCTAAGAGAGGTGTGAAATCCTGAACTCTGAGAACCCAGTCTGGCTGAAATGCCACTCTCCAGGAACAACTGTGTTCATGAAGATAGAGGTGTTCTTGGGAGGCCGTGTGGAGGCATAAGGAAAGGGTGATGCAGCACCCTCTAAACAACCACCACCCAGCTTTCCACAAACATCACTAATCTGAAGGTAGAAGGGTTGTTCTTTCTTTGTTGGTCTGTTTGTTTTTTGGCTGACACAGAGGGAAACAGCCATATTCTTACCAAAGCCAGAGCCTCCCCTCATTCCAAAGGCTGTGTGACAGAGTGAGGCGAAGGGCTAGAAACGTACTTAACTTTGGAGAGCAGGTCTCTAGGTAGGACGGATTTCCATTAATGGCTTCTGTTCTGAAAATAGAACGGCTTTTGAAAAAGGGGCATGGAGGCAGAAAGATGGAGGCCCTTTACTATAGTCTGAGAAACAGAATTCTCTGCACTGGGTCGTTCACCTAACCTCTTGTTTCAGGGAGTCCAGAGAGTTCTCAAATGCACCTGGGGAACCATGAGGTAAGTGGCATGTATGGTAACCACAAGACACGGCGCTTGAGAGAAGCAGCCTGACCACTCACCTCCTCCCCCACACCCCCACCCACGAAATGACAAGCAATGTCCCAACAGCATGAGAAAGTAAAAGGGCAGTGTGATGTACTGAAGACCAAGAATCCAGGCTGGTTAGAAAGCAACCCTCTAGAAACACTTTTTTCCTTAAGAAAGAAACCACCACCCAATCGTGACCCTGGCTTTCCACGACCATCACCGATCTGGATGTAGAAGCCATTTCAAAACATTTGTGGGAAAGGAGAAGGAAACACCCATGTAACTGCCGGAACTGAGCCTCACCTTGTTGCTATATGCATACTTGACTGTGTGCAATGCAAGTCTGCGTGTGCCACCTCTTTCCACTGATGTCTGCTATCCTGAAAAGAGCATTGCATTAACGATGAGGGGGCAGTGGTGGGGGGGGAGGTGTTGGGAGCATATTGAATTTGCTGTATAATTCACTCAGAGAAACAAGCCAGTGTAGACTGGCTCTTTCACCTCACATCTTGTTTCCAGGAGTCAGGAGAGTTTTTGAAGGGCCTTGTGGAAGCATAAGGAAAGTGGCATGTACTGAGGCCCAAAACACAACCCCCTGAGAGCAAAAACCCTGTGACTCATGTCTTCTCCTGTAGGCCCAGGCAATGTATGAACTGTGAGGTAAAGCCTTAAGGGAGGAGCTAAATACCCAAGTCCAACAACCAGTCTAGCTCAGAGGCAGTCCTCCAGGAACAACTGGTTTCATGAAGAGAGAAGTGTTATCCTGAGGAATGTGGTGGCAAAAGGAAAAGGTAACTCTGCAAACTCTAGGAAATCACAATCCTCTCATGACACAGGCTTTCCAACCCCATCACTGATCTGAAGGTAGGCAGTTTCAAAAGCCTTTCTCAAGCAGGAGGAAATGTCCCTATAATGACCAAAGCCCTCGCCTCACCTGTCATGGCCAGCGCGATAAATCGACCAGGGTAACCGTGAGGGCTAAGAGGATGACAAAAAAAAGTTAAGAGACAAAGAGATGGGGGCAGGAGGGATACTGAAGATGATGTCCAACAGTGCCAAATTTATTCCACATCTTACAATCATTTATAAGGCAGACCAGAATAGGAGGAGTAATACATCAGTACATAGTCAGATGACCACAAGCTTCTATAACAAGTTTACATTTACTACAAACAAACCTCATGATGCCAGGTAGTTTTGGCTTAAGTCATTAGCAAGACAATCAACCAGGGAGTGGGTCATGGGAGGTACAGAACAACAAGGAACAACTAAGAACTCAGGACCCTGGCCACATTGTTCCCTACTGTAGGGAGAGTGTGTGGGAAGTCAGGTAGGTGAGCGCATGACACATAGCACAGACCCTTTCTCAGTGCACTCAACTTTCCTGTCCTTAACCTTGTCAAGGTGTCCAGACTTTGAAGGAGACACAAGTAAGGGCCTGGTTTGGTCCTTGACTCCAACCGTGCTGTGGCCTCCAACACTCACCGTTTCCCAAAGGCTGTGTGAATGAATGAGGCAAGGGCCCTAGTCTTCCCTCACTTCACACAGCAAACCTCTCTGTGAGGAAACTTTCCACTGACGGCTCCTATCCTGACCGTAGAATTATATCTGAGCTATAAGACTCTTTATGCTGAATCATTCACCTTCCCACTTGTTTCAAGCAGGCAAGAGACATCGGCCCCTGTAGCAACAGGCAGTGTTCCTCCCCACAACATGGGAAAGGGAACAACATATGTCCTATAGTGAAAGCCAGGAACCTGGTCTGAAGGCAATGTAACCCTCCAGAAACAACTGGTATCACGAAGAAAGAAGTGATCACGTGAGGAACTGTGGTGGCAGAAGGAAAAGAGTGACACTGCAAACTCTAGGAAACCACTGCCCTGTCCGGACACAGGCTTTCCACCCTCATCACTGATCTGAAATTAGAGGGAGTTTCAAAAGCATTCCTTAAGCAAAAGGAAAGGACCTTACAAAGACCAAGCCCATGCCTCACCTTGTCCCAAAGGCTGTGTGAACGAATGAAGCAAGTGCCACTGATTTCCTGTACATTGCAAAGTAAGTCTCTATGTGAGGAAACTTTCCACTGTCGGCTTCTGTCCTGAACGTAGAATCAAATCTGAACTACAAGAACCTCTAACCTGAATCACTCACCTTCCTGCTTGATTCAAGGAAGTCAAGAGACATTTGTCCCTGAAGCAACAAGTAGAGTGCCTCCCCATAGTGTGGGAAAGCAAAAGGCATGTGTCCTCTAGTGAAGGCCAAGAACCCTTTACTGCTGGAGTGTAATCCTCCAGGAACACCTGGTATCAAGAAGAGACAAGTGCTCATGTGAGGAAGTGCGGCAACAGAAGGAATGGGCAATGCTACAAACTCAAGAGAAACAACACCATACCATGATGGTTTTTCAGCCCATCGCTGATCTGAAGGTAGACACAGTGTCAAAATCTTCTCTTAAGCAGGAGAAAAGGGCCCTAAAAGGACCAAAGCCTGAACCTCACCTTTTCCCAAAGGCTGTGAGAATGATCCAGGAAACTGCCCCAGACTTCCCAGAATCAAATCTGAGCTGCAAGACTCACAAGACTTAATCATTCTCCTTCCTGCTTGTTTCAGGCAGTCAAGAGACATCTGACCCTGAAATGACAAGCACTGTGCTTCCCCACAGCATGGGAAAGTGAACAACATGTGTCCTCTAGTGAAGGCTGAGAACCCAGTCTGGCTGGAAAGAAACCCTCCAGGAACAACTGTTTTTGTGAAGAGAGAAGCGTTCTCGTGTGGAGGTGTGGTAGCAGAAGGAAAGGGCGACCGTTCGAACTCAGGGAAACCACAACCCTGTCATGATGCCTGCTTTCCACCCCCATCGTTGCTCTGAAGGTAGGCAGATTTTCAAAAGCTTTCCTTAAATGGGGGAAGGGCCCTAAAATGTCTAAAGCCCGCACCTCACCTTGTTCCAAAGGCTCTGTAAACGAACGAGGGAAGCATCCCAGACTTCCCGGACTTGCCAAGCAAAGCTCTGTAGGAGGAAACTATTTGCTGACTGCTGTCCTGAATGTAGAATCAAATCTATGTTACTAGACTTTCTAGGTTGAATCATTCGCCTTCCCACTTTTTTCAGCCACTCAAAAGGTCTTCTCATAAACGATAAGCAGTGTGCTTCCCCATAGCATAAGAAAGGGAATGGCATGTTTCCTATAGCGAAGGCCAAGAACGCAGGCCCGCTGGAATGTAACACTCCCAGAACATCTTGTTTCCTGAAGAGAGAAGCGCTCTTGTGAGGAAGTGTGGCAGCAGAGGGAAAGGACAATGATGCAAACTCTAGGAAACCACCACCTTGTCAAAATGCCTGCTTTCCACCCCCATGACTTATCTGAAGGTAGGCAGAGTTTCAAAAGATTTTCTTAAGCAGGAGAAAAGGACCCTGAAATGAGCAAAGCCTGCATCTCAACCTGTTCCAAGACTGTGTGAATGAACAAGGAAAATGTCCCAAACTTCCCAGACTCTGCAAAGCAATCCTCTGTGTGAGGAAACTTTCTGCTAATGGCTTCTATCTGGAACTTAGAATCATATATGACCTAAAAGACTCTCTAGGCTGATACTGCTTGTTTCAAGCAGTGAAGAGATATCTGCCCCTGAAACGATATGCACAGTGCCTCCCCATAGCATGAGAGAGAGAACGGCACATGTCCAATAACAAAGGCTGAGAACCCTCCAGGAACGTGTTTCATGAACCTCCAGAAGAACGTGTTTCATGAAGAGAGAAGTGTTCTCATGAGGAAATGCAGCAACACAAGGAAAGGGCAACAGTGCAAACTCTAGGACACCACAACACTGTCATGACAGGCATTTCACACCTATTACTGATCTAACATAGTCAGAGATACAAAATCTTTTCATAAGCAGGAGAAATGAGCCCTAAAAGGACCAAAGCTTCCATTAAGCAACAGGAGAGGAAGCTAAAATGACCTATGCCAGTGCCTCACCTTTTCCCAAAGGCTGTGTGAATGGACGAGGAAAGTGCCCTACTCTTCCCTCACTGTGCAGAGCAACTCTCTCTGTGAGAAAACGTTCCACTGACAGCTAATGGCCTGAATGTAGAATCATATATGAGCTTCAGGACTCTCTAGGTTGAATCGATCACCTTCCCAGTTGTTTCAGGCAATCAAGAGACATCTATCCATGAAGGAACAAGCAGAGATCCTCCCCCACAGCATGGAAAAGCAAATGGCAGGTGTCCTGGAGCGAAAGCTGAGAACCCAGTCTGACAGGAACATCACCCTGCAGAAACTACTGGTTTCCAGAAGAGAGAAGCATTCTTAGGAGGACGTGCAATGGCAGAAGAAAAGGGCAACGCTGCAAACCCTGGGAAACCAGCACCCTATAAAGATGGGCTTTTCAGGCCCATCGCTGATTTGAAGGTAGACACGGTTTACAAAGATTTGCTTAAGCAACAGGAGAGGGCCTGAAAATGAAAAAAAGTCCATGCCTCATCTTTTACCCAAGGCAGTCTGAATGAATGACACAAAGGAACCAGACTTCTCTCACTGTGCATAGCAAACCTCTCTGTGAGGAAATTATCCACTCAGGACTTCTGTCCTGAACATAGAATCACCTCTATGCTACAAGACTTCCTAGGCTGAAACATTTCTCCTTCCCACTTGTTTTAGGTAGTCAGGAGACATCTGCCAATGATGCGACAAGCACTGTGCCTCCTCACATCTTGGGAAAGCCAATAGCACATGATCTGTAGCAAAGGCCAAGAACCCAGTGTGCCTGAAACTTAACCTTTCAGCAAAAACTCGTTTCGTGAAGAGACAAGCATTCTCATGAGCAAGTACAGCATGCAGATACAAAGGTTGAAGCTGCAAACTCTAGGAAAACAACACCCTTTCACCACCGTCTTTACATCCCCATCACTGATCTGAAGGTAGACAGGGTTTCCAAAGCTTTCCTTATGCAACAGGAGAGGGTCCTAAAATGACATAAACCCAGGCCTCACCTTTATTCCAAGGCTATGTGAACGAACGATGCAAGGGCCCCTGTCTTCCCTTACTGTGCAAACCAAACCCCTTTGTGAGGAAACTTACCACTGACATCTTCTGTCCTCAACGTAGATTCCAATCTGAGCTACAAGGCTCTCTAGACTCCATCATTCAGCATGGGAAAGCAAGTGGCATGTGATCTGGAGCGGAGGTTGAGAACACAGCTGGAACAGAACCCTCCAGGAGCCGGTTGTTTCTTGAAGACAGAAGCGTTCTCTTGAAGAAGTGCAGACGCAGAAGGAAAGGGCGATGCTGCAAACCCTAGGAAACCACCACCCTCTCACCACTTGCTTTTCACCCCCATCACTGATCTGAAGGTAGGTAGGGTTTCCAAAGTCTTCCCTGAGCAACAGGAGAGGGCCCTAAATGACTAAAGCTGCACTTCACCTTTTCCCAAAGGCTGTCTTCCTTCACTATGCACAGCAAAGCTCTCTGTGAGGAACCATTCTACTCAGGTCCTCTGTCCTGAACATAGAATCAAATCTGGGCTACAAGACTCCCTAGGCTGAATCATACTCCCTCCTGCTTGTTTTAGGCAGTCAGAAGATATCTGCTGCTGACACAACAAGCACTGTGCCTCCTCACAGCTTGGGAAAGCAAATGGCACGTGTCCTTCAGCTAGGGCCAGGGACCCGGTCCGCCTGCAACTTCACCCAGCAGCAGCAACTCATTTTGTGAAGAAACAAGTGTTCTCTAGAGGTAGCACGGTCACAGAAGGAAGGGGCAATGCTGCAAATTCTAGGATCCAAACATCCTCTCATGACTGGCTTTTCACCCCCATCAGTGATCTGAAAATAGGCAGGGTTCCAAAGCTTTCCTTAAGCAACAGGAGACGGCCCTAAAGTGACCTCTGCCCATGCCTCCCCTTTTCCAAGGCTGTGTGAACGAACAAGGCAAGGGCCCTAAACTTCCCTCATTTTGCACAGCAAACCTCTCTGTGAGGAAACATTCCGCTGACAGCTTCTGTCCTAAACGTGGAATCATATCTGAGCTATGGGACACTCCTGGCTGAATCATTCTCTTTCCCTCTTTGTTTCTGGCAGTCAGGAGATACCTGCTGCTGATGCAACAAGCACTGTGCCTCCTCACAGCATGGGATAGTGAATGGCATATGTCCTGAGCCAAGACCGAGAACATGGTCTGCCTGCATATTAACTCTGCAGCAACAACTTGTTTCATGAAGAAAGAAGGGTTCTCCTGAGGAAGTACATCGTCAGAAGGAAAGGGCGATGCTGAAAACCCTAGGAAACCAGCACCATGTAACGTTGAGCTTTCACCCCCCATTGCTGATCTGAAGGTAGACATGGTTTCCACAGCTTCCCTTAAGCAACAAGAGAGGGCCCAAAAATGAGGAAAGCCTGCACCTGATTATTTGCCTAAGTGTGGGTGAACAAATAATCAAGTGCCCTGGACTTCCCTCACTGTGCGAAGCAATTCTCTCTGTGAAGAAACTTTCCACTCAGGGCTTCTGTCCTGAACATAGAATCAAATCTGGGATACAATACTCCCTAGGCTGAATCATTCTCCTTCCCACTTTTTTAGGCACTCAGGATACATCTACTGCTGATGCAACAAGCACTGTGCCTCCTCACAGCTTGGGAAAGTGAATAGCACATGGCCTCTAGTGAATGCCGCGAACCCGGTGTGCCTATAACTTAACCCTCCAGCAACAACTCATTTCTTGAAGACACAAGTGTTCTCATGAGCAAGTGCAGCATGCAAATGCAAAGGTTGAAGCCGCAAACTCTAGGAAAACAACACCCTCTCACCACCGGCTTTCCTCTCCCATTGCTGATCTGATGGTAGGCAGGGTCTCCAAAGCTTTCCTTAAGCAACAGGAGAGGACCCTAAAATGACCAAAACCCAGACCTCACCTTTACCCTAAGGCTTTGTGAATGATTGATGCAGGGACCCAGACTTCCTTCACTATGCAAAGCAAACCCCTCTGTGAGGAAACTTAGTGCTGACATCTTCTGTCCTCAGTGTAGATTCCAATCTGTGCTACAAGGCTCTCTAGGCTCCATCACTCTCCTTCCCACTTGTTTCCATCAGTCAAAAGACATCTGACCCTGAGGCGACAAGCCCTGTGCCTCCCCACAGCATCAGAAAGCAAGTGACATGTGGAGGTCGAGAACGAAGACCTGCTGGAACAGAACCCTCCTGAAGATGTTTGTTTCTTGAAGACAGAAGTGTTCTCTTGAAGAAGTGTGGCCGCAGAAGGAAAGGGCGATGCTGTAAATCCTAGGAAACCACCACCCTCTCACCACTGGCCTTTCACCCCCATTGCTGATCTGAGGGTAGGTAGGGTTTCCAAAGCTTTCCTTGAGCAACAGGAGGGGGCCCTAAATGATTAAAGTTGTGACTTACCTTTTCCCCAAGGCTATGTGAACGCAGGAGACAGGTGCTCAGCAAAGCTCTCTGTGAGGAAACATTCCACTCAGGTCCTCTGCCCTGAACATAGAATCAAATCTGGGCTACAAGACTCCCTTGGCTGAATCATTCTCCCTTCTGCTTGTTTTAGACAGTCAGGAGACATCTGCTGCTGACGCCACTATCACTGTGCCTCCTCACAGCAAATGGCACGTGTCCTGGAGCGAAGGCTGAGAACCCGGGCCGCCTGCAACTTCACCCTGCAGCAACACTCATTTCTTGATGAAACAAGAGTTCTCCTGAGGGAATGCAGCATCAGAAAGAAATGGCGGCGCTACAAATCCCAGGAAACCAACACCCTTAATGTTGAGCTTTCACCACCATTGCTGATCTTAAGGTAGACAGGGTTTCCACAGCTTTCCTTTCCTGGCTGAATCATTCTCTTTCCCTCTTTGTTTTTGGCAGTCAGGAGATACCTGCTGCTGAAGCGACAAGCACTGTGCCTCCTCACAGCATGGGAAAGTGAATGCCACGTGTCCCGAGCGATTGCTGATAACCAGGTCTGCCTGCAACTTAATCCTGCAGAAACACCTCCTATCCTGAAGTAACAAGGATTCTCCTGAGGAAGTGCAGTGCAAGCACTTAACTTAAAGTATCCAACCTGTCCAGAATCCATCCTTATTCTATCTTCTTTCCTCAACTGGGCAGACAGTGCCTCAAATGGGTGTCTGCCTGAAGAAGTTTCACTGAACTCAGACCTTCCTATGGTCACCAGTATGGACATCAGAGACATAGCACTGTACGCGACTATTCATGTTTTCAACACAGTCAGTTCCAATACCTTCCATGTTGCGACCCCGTCAAAACTGTCATGAGTCTGTCCCAAAGCACATTTCCTTCACCACATTTGAAGCATTTTCGACAGATGTAGACAGTTTAGATGACCAGATGTCATGTTCTGCCATTCCATGCTTTGGAAGCCTAAGGGCCTTGGCCTGCACTTACACCTGACTATCCAACCTGCCCAGAGTCGGTCCTTGTTCTATCTTCTTTCCTCCACTGGGAAGACACTCCCACTAATGGGTGTCTGCCTTCAGAGGTTTCAATGAACACAGACCTGCGTACGGTCACAGGAATGGACATCGGAGACCAGGGCGAAGCTTTTTACTATTCATGTTTTCTACTCCGTCAGTTCCAGCAGCTTCCATTTTCAACCTCTTAAAACTGTTGGAGTCTGTCCTAAAGCACACTTCCCTCAATATGTTTGAAGAGTTTTCGACAAGGTAGAATGGATGACTATAGGTCGTGCTCTGCCATTCCATGTTTTGGAATCCTAAGGGCTGTGGCCTACACTTTACTCAGAGTATACAACTTGCCCAGCATCCGTCCTTGTTCTATCTTTCTTCATCTGTGAATATACTACCAAATGGGCATCCACCTGAAGAAGTTTAACTGAACACAGACCTTCCTATGGTCACAGGTATGGACGTTTGAGACTACGGCCCTGTCCGCAATTCGTCATGATTTCAACAAAGTCTGTTCCAACAGTTTCCATGTTTTGACTCTCTCAAAAATGTCACAAATCCGTCCTAAAGCACACTTCCGTTAACACGTTTGAAGCTTTCTCGACAGAGGTCAGCAGTTTAGATGAACACATTCCTCCTCTGCTCTTCCACTATTTGGAAGCCTAATGGCCATATCCTGGATTTAATCCAACCTGCCCAGAGCACATCCTTGTTCTATCCTCTTTCCTCAATAGGGAAGACTCTGCCATGAATGGGTGTCTGCCTGAAGAAGTTTCACTAAACACATACCTTCCTATGGTCACCGGTATGGACGTTGGAGACAATGGCACTGTACGTGACTCTTCATGTTTTCAACACAGTCAGTTCCAATACCTTCCATGTTTTGACACTCTCAAAACTGTAGTGAGTCCGTCTTTTTTTTTTCCAATTTATTTATTTTCAGAAAAACAGTATTCATTATTTTTTCACCACACCCAGTGCTCCATGCAATCCGTGCCCTCTATAATACCCACCACCTGGTACCCCAACCTCCCACCCCTCCGCCACTTCAAACCCCTCAAATTGTTTTTCAGAGTCCATAGTCTCTCATGGTTCACCACCCCTTCCAATTTATCCAAAAGCACATACCCTCCCCAATGTCCATAACCCTACCCCCCTTCTCCCAACCCCCCTCCCCCCAGCAACCCACAGTTTGTTTCGTGAGATTAAGAGTCACTTATGGTTTGTCTCCCTCCCTATCCCATCTTGTTTCATGGATTCTTCTCCTACCCACTTAAGCCCCCATGTTGCATCACTACTTCCTAATATCAGGGAGATCATATGATAGTTGTCTTTCTCCACTTGACTTATTTCGCTAAGCATGATACGCTCTAGTTCCATCCATGTTGTTGCAAATGGCAAGATTTCATTTCTTTTGATGGCTGCATAGTATTCCATTGTGTATATATACCACATCTTCTTTATCTATTCATCTGTTGATGGACATCTAGGTTCTTTCCATAGTTTGGCTATTGTGGACATTGCTGCTATAAACATTTGGGTGCACGTGCCCCTTTGGATCACTACGTTTGTATCTTTAGGGTAAATACCCAGTAGTGCAATTGCTGGGTCATAGGGTAGTACTATTTTCAACATTTTGAGGAACCTCCATACTGTTTTCCAGAGTGGTTGCACCAGCTTGCATTCCCACCAACAGTGTAGGAGGGTTCCCCTTTCTCCGCATCCTCGCCAGCATCTGTCATTTCCTGACTTGTTGATTTTAGCCATTCTGACTGGTGTGAGGTGATATCTCATTGTGGTTTTGATTTGTATTTCCCTGATGCCGAGTGATATGGAGCACTTTTTCATGTGTCTGTTGGCCATCTGGATGTCTTCTTTGCAGTCTGTTCATGTCCTCTGCCCATTTCTTGATTGGATTATTTGTTCTTTGGGTGTTGAGTTTGCTAAGTTCTTTATAGATTTTGGACACTAGTCCTTTATCTGATATGTCGTTTGCAAATATCTTCTCCCATTCTGTCAGTTGTCTTTTGATTTTGTTAACTGTTTCCTTTGCTGTGCAAAAGCTTTTGATCTTGATGAAATCCCAACAGTTCATTTTTGCCTTTGCTTCCCTTGCTTTGGGCGATGTTCCTAGGAAGATGTTGCTGCGGCTGAGGTCGAAGAGGTTGCTGCCTGTGTTCTCCTCAAGGATTTTGATGGAGTCCTTTCTCACATTGAGGTCCTTAATCCATTTTGAGTTTATTTTTGTGTGTGGTGTAAGGAAATGGTCCAATTTCATTTTTCTGCACATGGCTGTCCAATTTTCCCAACACCATTTATTAAAGAGGCTGTCTTTTTTCCATTGGACATTCTTTCCTGATTTGTCAAAGATTAGTTGACCAAAGAGTTGAGGGTCTATTTCTGGGCTCTCTATTCTGTTCCATTGATCTATGTGTCTGTTTTTGTGCCAGTACCATGCTGTCTTTTTTTTTTTTTACAATCATAAAGGATTTTTTAAAAGTATGAAGGGAAAGTCCCATTTACCTAATAACAATTTAAATCAAATTTAAAATATTAAAATATTTTTATGACTGTATGACACTGAATTACAAAAAAAAGAAAAACTATTAGACACAATGGATACCCTTTTATTCCAAGATCATATTGTTTTTGGCAGCCATGAAGAAATGAATTGGAGAAGCTTAGAATGGCATGAAAGTACCCTTTGAAGACTCATCTGTCATCTGTATTAAAACAATTTCAACTATGTATACTGGCACCAGGACTGCAGTTTGATATTATTTGGTGTACACAAGATTCAAGTGTTATCTTTAATCAACAGGACTAAACTTGATTCTTAGAAACCTAGATTTCAAATGAGGAATGTTATTGCTTTATAGTTTTAATAAAAATTTAATCAAAATAGAAAATTTTATAGTTTTAATCAAAATTTAATAAAAATTGAATAAATTATAATATTCCAACTATAAAAGTAAAAATATTAACTGGATGCCTATGTGTTCATAACTGCAAAAGAAACATATCTGACTAGTTTTTATTTAAAAGTTAAAATTCTTGGGGGACCTGAGTGGCTCAGTTGATTAAATGTCTGCCTTAGGACCAGGTCATGATCTCAGAGTCCTGGGATCAGGTTCTGAGTCAGTCCCCCTGCTCAATGGGGAATCTGTTTCTCCCACTTCTTCTGCCTCTGTGCCCTTCTCAGGCAGTGTGTACTCTCTCTTTCTTTCTCAAATAAATACAATATTTAAAAAAATTTAAAAAATAAAATTCTAATATAAAAATAATGAAAAAATTAGAATTAAGTGAAATATTTTCCCAGAGTTTATAATAGTATTATACTATATTTGAAAAAAAGAACATTTGCTGCTCATAGCATGTTTTACTTAAATAGAATCAGAATAGTTACATTTTCTGTAACTTCTGCTCTTTTGTCAAATAGGCATTATTTCCGCAGCTCATGAGGAGTAAAGGAGAGAGAGAAGAGAAAGCCCGGCAAGCTTGCACTAAATTTTAAGTTAGCATTTTATTTTTTTTTAATTTTTTTAAAAGATTTTATTTATTTATTTGACAGAGATCACAAGTAGGCAGAAAGGCAGGCAGAGAGAGGAGGAAGCAGGCTCCCTGCTGAGCAGAGAGCCTGATGTGGGGCTCTATCCCAGGACCCTGGGATCATGACCTGAGCTGAAGGCAGAGGCTTTAACCTACTGAGCCACGCAGATACCCCTAAGTTAGCATTTTAATATGTACAATTTCATTATATGATTTGTTTTATGCTTGTTTTTTTCCCAATTTATTTATTTTCAGAAAACCAGTATTCATTATTTTTTCACCACACCCAGTGATCCATGTAAGCCGTGCCCTCTATAATACCCACCACCTGGTACCCCAACCTCCCAACCCCCGCTACTTCAAACCCCTCAGACTGTTTTTCAGATTCCATAGTCTCTCATGGTTCACCTCCCCTTCCCCTTCCAATTTACCCAAATTCCCTACTCCTAACGCCCCTTGTCCTCCATGCTATTGGTTATGCTCCACAAATGTGTGAAACCATATGATAATTGACTCTCTCTGCTTGACTGATTTCACTCAGCATAATCTCTTCCATGCTGTCTTGATGATGACAGCTTTGTAATAGAGCTTGAAGTCCGGAATTGTGATGCCACCAACTTTGGCTTTCTTTGTCAATATCCCTTTGGCTATTCTAGGTCTTTTCTGGTTCCAAATAAATTTTAAAATTATGCTGAGTGAAATAAGTCAAGCAGAGAGAGTCAATTATCATATGGTTTCACTTATTTGTGGAGCATAACAAATAGCATGGAGGACAAGGGGCGTTAGAGAGGAGTAGGGAATTTGGGTAAATTGGAAGGGGAGGTGAACCATGAGAGACTATGGACTCTGAAAAACAGTCTGAGGGGTTTGAAGTGGCGGGGGGGTGGGAGGCTGGGGTACCAGGTGGTGGGTATTATAGAGGGCACGGCTTGCATGGAGCTGTGGGTGTGGTGAAAAAATAATGAATACTGTTTTTCTGAAAATAAATAAATTGGAAAAAAATTATTTGTTCCATTTCTTTGAAAAAGATGGATGGTACTTTGATAGGAATTGCATTAAATGTGTAGATTGTTTAGGTAGAATAGACATTTTCACAATATTTATTCTTCCAATCCAGGAGCATGGAACATTTTTCCATTTCTTTGTGTCTTCCTCAATTTCTTTCATGAGTACTTTATAGTTTTCTGAGTATAGATTCTTAGCCTCTTTGGTTAGGTTTATTCCGAGGTATCTTATGGTTTGGGGTGCAATTGTAAATGGGATTGACTCCTTTATTTCTCTTTCTTCTGTCTTGTTGTTGGTGTAGAGAAATGCAACTGATTTCTGTGCATTGATCTTATATCCTGACACTTTACTGAATTCCTGTACAAGTTCTAGCAGTTTTGGAGTGGAGTCTTTTGGGTTTTCCACATAGAGTATCATATCATCTGCGAAGAGTGATAATTTGACTTCTTCTTTGCCGATTTGGATGCCTTTAATTTCCTTTTGTTGTCTGATTGCTGAGGCTAGGACTTCTAGTACTATGTTGAATAGCAGTGGTGATAATGGACATCCCTGCCGTGTTCCTGACCTTAGTGGAAAAGCTTTCCGTTTTTCTCCATTGAGAATGATATTTGCGGTGGGTTTTTCATAGATGGCTTTGATGATATTGAGGTATGTGCCCTCTATCCCTACATTTTGAAGAGTTTTGATCAGGAAGGGATGCTGTACTTTGTCAAATGCTTTTTCAGCATCTATTGAGAGTATCATATGATTCTTGTTCTTTCTTTTATTGATGTGTTGTATCACATTGATTGATTTGCGGATGTTGAACCAACCTTGCAGCCCTGGGATAAATCCCACTTGGTCGTGGTGAATAATCCTTTTAATGTACTGTTGAATCCTATTGGCTAGTATTTTGGTGAGAATTTTCGCATCTGTGTTTATCAAGGATATTGGTCTATAGCTCTCTTTTTTGATGGGATCCTTGTCTGGTTTTGGGATCAAGGTGATGTTGGCCTCATAAAATGAGTTTGGAAATTTTCCTTCCATTTCTATTTTTTGGAACAATTTCAGGAGAATAGGAATTAGTTCTTCTTTAAATGTTTGGTAGAATTCCCCGGGGAAGCCGTCTGGCCCTGGGCTTTTGTTTGTTTGGAGATTTTTAATGACTGTTTCAATCTCCTTACTGGTTATGGGTCTGTTCAGGCTTTCTATTTCTTCCTGGTTCAATTTTGGTAGTTTATATGTTTCTAGGAATGCATCCATTTCTTCCAGATTGTCAAATTTGTTGGTGTAGAGTTGCTCATAGTATGTTCTTATAATAGTTTGTATTTCTTTGGTGTTAGTTGTGATCTCTCCTCTTTCATTCATGATTTTATTTATTTGGGTCCTTTCTCTTTTCTTTTTGATAAGTCTGGCCAAGGGTTTATCAATTTTATTAATTCTTTCAAAGAACCACCTCCTAGTTTCGTTGATTTGTTCTATTGTTTTTTTGGTTTCTATTTCATTGATTTCTGCTCTGATCTTTATGATTTCTCTTCTCCTGCTGGGCTTAGGGTTTCTTTCTTGTTCTTTCTCCAGCTCCTTTAGGTGTAGGGTTAGGTTGTGTACCTGAGCCCTTTCTTGTTTCTTGAGAAAAGCTTGTACCGCTAAATATTTTCCTCTCAGGACTGCCTTTGTTGTGTCCCACAGATTTTGAACCGTTGTATTTTCATTATCATTTGTTTCCATGATTTTTTTCAATTCTTCTTTAATTTCCCGGTTGACCCATTCATTCTTTAGAAGGAGGCTGTTTAGTCTCCATGTATTTGTGTTCTTTCCAAACTTCCTCTTGTGGTTGAGTTCTAGCTTCAGAGCATTGTGGTCTGAAAATATGCAGGGAAGGATCCCAATCTTTTGATACCGGTTGAGTCCTGATTTAGGACCGAGGATGTGATCTATTCTGGAGAATGTTCCATGTGCACTAGAGAAGAATGTGTATTCTGTTGCTTTGGGATGAAATGTTCTGAATATATCTGTGATGTCCATCTCATCCAGTGTATCATTTAAGGCCTTTATTTTCCTGTTGATCTTTTGCTTGGATGATCTGTCCATTTCCGTGAGGGGAGTGTTATAGTCCCCTACTATTATTGTATTATTGTTGATGTGTTTCTTTGATTTTGTTATTAATTCGTGTATATAGTTGGCTGCTCCCACATTGGGGGCATAGATATTTAAAATTGTTAGATCTTCTTTTTTTTTCAATTTATTTATTTTCAGAAAAACAGTATTCATTATTTTTTCACCACACCCACAGCTCCATGCAAGCCGTGCCCTCTATAATACCCACCACCTGGTACCCCAACCTCCCACCCCTCCGCCACTTCAAACCCCTCAGACTGTTTTTCAGAGTCCATAGTCTCTCATGGTTCACCTCCCCTTCCAATTTACCCAAATTCCCTACTCCTCTCTAACGCCCCTTGTCCTCCATGCTATTTGTTATGCTCCACAAATAAGTATAACCATATGATAATTGACTCTCTCTGCTTGACTTATTTCACTCAGCATAATCTCTTCCAGTCCTGTCCATGTTGCTACAAAAGTTGGATATTCGTCCTTTCTGATGGAGGCATAATACTCCATAGTGTATATGGACCACATCTTCCTTATCCATTCATCCGTTGAAGGGCATCTTGGTTCTTTCCATAGTTTGGCGACTGTGGCCATTGCTGCTATAAACATTGGGGTACAGATGGCCCTTCTTTTCACGACATCTGTATCTTTGGGGTAAATACCCAGGAGTGCTGTTCTTCTCTTCTACCGATGGATTTGCAGGTGTTTGCAATCTTTAGATAAGCTATCTAGCTGATCTCCTGCTAGCTGAAGTAGTCTCAGCCTGCTACTTCTCTGCCATCTTGACTCCTGTTTGTGTTCTTTTCTTCTTCTGTGTGTGCGGTGAAGATTAGGGTGGACTTGGGGATGAGTTTGGGGTATCTATGGTGTGTGCATGGTGTGTGGGGGTTGCCCATTAATGTGGTCTCTGTGTTGTATGGTTGTGGGAGATGCCTGGTGTGTGTGTGGTGAATCATGGTGTGTGTATGGTGTATGTATCGTGTGTGCATGATGTGCCTGTGGGTGGGCTACGTGTTGTGCGCTTCTGGTATAGAAGTTGTGTGTGTTGTGATGTGACCCCTGAATATAGAGTGTAAGCACATAATTTATGCTATCTGTGCAGTGTGCATGGACCCATGTAACAGATGGCTGTATGTGTTGCTTTTGGTATGGGTTCAGGGTGTGTGTTTGACATACATCTGGGGAGTGTGTGATGAATATGAGGAATTCCTGTGGTAGATGTGTAGTGCTGTGAGGTGTGGGTGAGGGGGATATTTGTGGTATGTAGGCATTGGTGCACGGATTGTGGGTGCTGATTGTGCCGTGATTCCTTTGTTGCCTGCAGAGTGTGTGTGAGGGGAGTAGGTGACTTGATTGCTCCTAGTGGGGTGGAGTGTCTTGGTGGTTCAGTGGTGCGTTTGTGTTTTGTATGTTTGGTGGTTTCAGGAGATATGTGTTCTGGGTAGAATAGCTGTAGTGATTATGGAACATAGGTTCATGTGTGTGGGCTCAATGATGTGGGTAGGTGTGTGTGCGTGTTTTCTCTAGGTTTCTATGTCACGTGTATATGGTTTGTGACGGACATGCGCAAGACGGGTCAACGGTGAGTGGTATGAATCGGAGGGGGTGTGTTACAAAGTGGTTTCAGTGTGAATGTGTGGGGGTGTTTTTGTTGGGCATAGTTTGGATGGCATGAGGGGTGTGCTGGCACTCTAGAGATGGCGTGATTTGGAGGAGCCATGTGCCAGTGAGGGAGGTTTTGCCTGTGTCTGCTGTCCTTTTGGGGTTTGTGTGTGAGTGTGTGTATGATTGTGCTCAGAGTGCAGTGTGTGGTGTTCATGGGTTTTCACAGTCTACGTGTGGGAGTGGTATATGGTTGGTACCTGTCTCTGTGGGCCTCACCCGGTTAGTGTTGTAGGTGTGGTGTGACTCTTCAGGGTATTGTGTGTTCCGTTACTCGAATTTCTTTGTGGTATGCATGTTTGGTGTTGCGGGACATCCTGTGTGTCCTGTGTGTCCTGCCTCTGTAATGGTGTGGTGGATGGGTGATGTCTGCCTGTTGTGTGTGGGGGCTTATTTCGTTTTTATGGAGCGCACACCTATAGGCTTTGTTTGGGTGTTTGGCCATGTGTCCATGGGACATAGGTGTTGTGTGTGTGATGTGTTTGTGAGTCCAGGAGAGGGGAGTGTGTTATCCATGAGGTAGGAGTGTGGTGTCTGTCCTGCGTGTGAGTTTTGGTGGAATATGGAGTGTGTGTGACTTCGATGCTTTTGTGTAACATCGATGTTGCATGCAGGTGATCTATAGGTGTAGAATGTATGGGGTGTTTCGGGGGTGACTCTGTAGCATGGAGATCGATGAAATGGTTGTGAATGCTGTATGTCTGCAGTGAATGGTTTTTGATGGGTGTGTAGTGTGTATTGTTTGTTTTGCAGGCATTGTGTGTGTGGGTATGTGTTTGCCTGTGTGTGTGTTTCTGAGTGTCTTGAATTTGGGACAGTTTTCTATGTATCCCTGTGAAGCTTGTGCTCCATTTGTCCAGCGAGAGTCTGGGCCGTGGCACTTGTGTGGTGTAGGTTGCTTCGGGGCCCTGCGTGTGTTGACGGGGTGGTTATATGCATTCATGTGTGTGTGGTGTAGGTTTGCTATGTGTGGTGTATGTGTCTTCTGTGAGTTTCCTGTGTGACGAGTGAGGGCCGGGTCTACATCAGTGTTCTGTCTCAGAGGGGTGTGTGTGTGGTGTATCCCTGTATGGGCGAGCTCTCCTTGTAGCCTATGGGTGTAGGTTGTATGTGAAGGTGCTGTGGCATGGGATGGAATGCGACAGTGTACAGAGGCTTCATGAGTCCCGCGGGGAGTCCTTGCTATGTGTTCTATGTGCCATAGAACCATCCCCTATCCCTTTACATGTTCATGTATTTCTGAGACCAGTGCAGTCAGTGAGAGACAGCATGTGTTTGGTGATTGTATGGCTAATCATTGGTGCATGAAGCACTGGACGTTATGCAGAGCCTGTACTGGGTTGGAGGACCATCTTTTTGTGGGGCAATATCAGACACCAACGATGGTGGATGAACTCAGAATAAAAGCAAGGATTCATCAAAATCTGGGACGATTCTGTCACAGAGCTAGCTCCATGGCCCCTGAATGTGAGCCAAGATACAGTTCGAACTTGGAAGGTTACGGGAGTTACTTTTATGGGGATGTGCACAGAAGGTGAAACAAACAGAAAATTCAACCAGGGATGGAACATCTAAGTTTGTTTTCCCTTGCCCCAGGAATGCGGCCACCTCACACCCAAACCGCTTGTTTGGCCTACACACCAAGGTTTCTTGCCGAGCCTCTTCAGACAACTGATGTTTCCGGATGTGCCAAGTGTTCTGAAACTCAGCAGGGAGGGGCCCTGTGCTGGAACATAACCACCATCCTAACAAGTCTGTGGGTGTCTCCTCTTTCGAGGGAGCGTATGGCTCTTTGACATGGACATGGAATGATTCGTAGGGCACCTCTAATTTCGGAAAAAGCAGAAAAGATAGCAGCACCTTGTGGGCTCTGTGCATTCGGTATCTAACTCTTGGTTGCAGCCGAGGTCATGGTTTCATGGATGGTGGGATGGAAAGTCCTTGTCCTGCTGCGTGCTCTGTGGGGGAGTCTGCACGGAGATTAATTCCCACTGCCCTTGCCCCAAGTCGTGCACAGCCCCCAACCCTGCCTTTCCCACGAAACAACGATGTTCAGAATGGAAGCACTAGCCCAGTCTCCCAACCAGTTGACTTTCTCAGGACGAAGACACAAGTCTGGATTCAGACAATGGGAAATCTCCACTGGCGACACCAAAGTGTTGGTCAGCCAGAGGCTTCCATTCCTCTTTTAGAAAGAGGAGAAACCGCATCTGTCCTTCGATATTTCCCCACCCTTCAAGCCAGTGACTAGAGATAGCAGTCGTTCAGGGGAAGCAGTAGTGGATTCCTCTCTGTGGAAGCTCCTGTGTTTGCCATGGGGCCTTCGGTCCATATTCCCTGATTATGCTCTGAAAAAGGCCTCACCAGTCCCAGAAGAATACTCTGCCTGCCCTCGCCATCCGCACTTCAGAACGGAGGCATCCAAGGCAGTCAAGGAATAGAATCAGCTGACCCCCATTCCAGTCCTTACTCCATGCAGCCAAGCAGCCAAGCAGCATGCAGTCACAAGCAGGAGTCACAGATTCCTTGGCAATATCTGACCCTGACTGCTCTCACTAAGCACAGGACCAAGAGGGACACTTGCCACAGACCAAGGAGTGCTGGCTGTGTGCATGACAGCTGCATATCCCAGGAATGGAAGCCAAGGGAAGGTTCGAAATTCAGCAAGCTTGGGAGAAGAACTAAAGAAGGGCCAATGTGCTCCATTCCAATGGGAATGAAATCAATCTGACAATTGTATTACCTCTGTTTCTCTTGGCTACGGAAATGGGACCAGGTGTCTCTGAGAACCTCCAGCCCTGCCTCTGGTTCCCTAGAACCATCCCCTATCCCTTTCCATGTCCATGTATTTCTGAGACCAGATTGTATTGGATCCTGGGGCCCAAGCTCAAGTACAGGCCCAATGTCTCAGCCAGACTCCCAGGTTCACTGAGACACAGGATTTGAATTCCCTACACCTGAAGCTAGTATGGAATGAGAAGCAAACCATGGAAGTGGATACAGAGGGCTGGGTTTCTTCAGTACACAGGAGCATGTGATGATGTTGAAAATGAAGGGACTAGCAAACACACTTTCCTAAGGAGCTTCCCATATCAGGAATAAGAAGCAGCTGTGGGCTTGGGCAAAGGGAACGTCCAGAGGCTACACCAGGGAGCCCTGTCAGCAAGTGGCCTGGGTCTTTTCTGCCAAAAGACAATGAAACCTTCTGGCCCTGGCTCCTTTTCCTGTCCTTCCCATACTGACTATTATTAGCAGTGCCTCAGGGACAGGTGGGGTGCTTTGGGGGCTGACTCCCAAGTGTTTGTAACTGGGACTCCGTGCACTCTACCTGGCAAGGGCTCTTTCAGAGCACTCCCTGCCATGCAGCATTCTGGGCAGGCACGAACTATTTCTTCCTAATGAAGCGATGTCAGTCAGCCTGGGAAAGAGAGAACCTGGCTATGCATAAGCAGGCTTCCACCAGCCACCCAAGAAGGAAGCAGTACTCTGTGTGTGTGTGTGTGTTTGACTGTTTGTGTGGTTGGTTTGTTTCAGTGTGGTTTGAAGCTGACAGGTGTTCTGACTCTTGAAGTGGTTGTGTGTTTTCCTTAGGTGTGCTCTATCAGTGAGTGTATCTCTGTGCTAGAGGTGTGTTGAGTGCATGCAGTTCACGAGTCCGATGGATTTGGGATGTGTCTTGTGTGTTTCACGTGGCATTGGTGTGTGATGGAAGTGTGTTTCCTATGGTGGATATTTGATGTTTCTCCAGTGCATAGGGGTGTGGTGTAGGTGTTGTGTGTGCATGATATCCATGCACTGTGTTCATGGGTTATTAGTTGTGTGTGGGTTGTTTGTGTTCTTTTCTTCTGGTGTGTGTGCGGTGCAGATTAGGGTGGACTCGGGGCTGAGTTTGGGGTATCTATGGTGTGTGCATGGTGTGTGGGGGTTGCCCATTAATGTGGTCTCTGGTTGGTATGGTTGTGGGAGATGCCTGGTGTGCATGGTGAATTGCGGTGTGTGTATGGTGTATGTGTCATGTGTGCATGGCATGCTTCTGGGTGGGCTAAGTGTTGTGCGCTTCTTTTATCGAAGTGGTGTATGTTGTGATGTGACCCCTGAATATAGATTGTAAGCACGTAAATTATGCTCTTTGTTCAGTGTGCATTGATCCATGTAACAGATGGCTGTATGTGTTGCTCTTGGCATGGGTTCAGGGTATGTGTTTGGCATACATCTAGGGAGTGTTTGATGAATATGAGGAATTCCTGTGGTAGATGTGTAGTGCTGTGAGGTGTGGGTGAGGAGTAGAGTTGTGGTATGTAAGCATTGGTGCATGGATTGTGGGTGCTAAAAGTGCTGTGATTCCTTTGTTGCCTGCAGTGTGCATGTGAAGGGAGTAGGTGACTTGATTGCCCCTATTGGAGTACAGTGTCTTGGTGGTTCGGTGGTGCATTTGTGTTTTGTATGGGTGGTGGTTTCTGGAGATATGTGTTCTGGGTGGAATAGCTGTAGTGATTGTGGAGCATAGGGTCGTGTGTGTGGGCTCAATGATGTGGGTAGGTGTGTGTGTGTGTGTTCTCTAGGTTTCTGTGTCACGTGTATATGGTTTGTGATGGACATGCACAGGATGGGTTACCGATGTGGTATGAATCGGTTGGGTGTGTGTTACACAAGTGTTTTCAGTGTGAGAGTGTGGGGGTGTTTTTGCTGGGCATAGTTTGGATGGCATGAGTTTTGTGTTGGCACTGTAGGGATGGCATATGTTGAAGGTGTCATGTGCAAGTGAGGGAGGTGTTGCCTGTGTCTGCTGTACTTCGGGGGGGTAGGTGTGTGCGTGTGTGTATGTTTGTGCTTGGAGTGCTGTGTGTGGTGTTCATGGGTTTTCACAGTCTATGTGTGGGAGTGGTATATGTTTGGAACCTGTCTCTGGGCCTTACCTGGTTGGTTTTGTATGTGTGGTGTGACTCTTCAGGGTATTGTGTGCTCTGTTTCTCAAATTTCTTTGTGGTATGCATGTTTGGTGTCATGGGATGTCATGTGTGCCCTGTGTGTCCTGCCTCTGTAATGGTGTGTTGCATGGATGATATCTGCCTGTGTGTGGGGGGGAGCTTCTTTCTTTTTCATGGAGTGCACGCCTAGGCTTTGTTTGGGGATTTGACCATGTGTCATTGTGACATATGTGTTGTGTGTGTGATGTGTTTGTGAGTCCAGGCGAGGGGAGTGTGTCGTCCATAAGATAGGATTGTGGTATCTGTCGTGCACGTGAGTTTGGCTAGGATATGGAATGTGTGTGCCTTCGATGAATTTGCATGTAACAGCGACGTTCCATGCAGGTGATCTATATGTTAGAATGTATGGGGCATTTCAGGGGTGAATCTGTAACATGGAGATCGATGAAATGTGTGTGAATTCTGTATGTCTTCAGTGAATGGTTTTTGATGGATGTGTGGCGTGCATTGTGTGTTTTGCAGTCATTGTGTGTACGGGGTGTGTGTTTGTCTGTGTGTGAGTGTTTGTGAGTGTCATGAACTTGGGGACTGTTTTCTATGTTTCCCTGCGAGGCTTGCACTCCGTCTGCCCTGCAACAGTCTTGGGTGTGGCACTTGTGCAGTTTAGGTTGCATCGGGGCCCTGTGTGTGTTGTCGGGGTGGTTATATGCATTTGTGTGTGTGTGGTGTAGGTTTGCTGTGTGTGGTGTTTGTGTCTTCTGTGAGTTTTCTGTGTGATGAGTGAAGGCCGTGTTTATGTCAGTGTTCTGTCTGGAAGGGGTGTGTGTGGGGTATATGCCTATATGGGTGAGCTCTCTTTTTATCTATGGGTGTAGGTTGTATGTTTGCTGTGAAATGTGTGTGATTTCTTGGTGTGGTGTCAACATGCGATGGGTTGTGCATGATGCATATGTGCCGTTGGTGCAGTGGCTTGTGATGGAATGCGTCAGTGTACATGAGCGTCGTGGGCCCCATGGGGTACGCTTTGCTATGTGTTCTCTACAGTGCAGTCAGTGAGAAACGGCATGTGTTTGGTGATTGTATGGCTATCATTGGTGCACTAAGCACTGAACCTTACGCAGAGCCTGCACTGGGTTGGAGGACCATCGTTTTGTGGGGCAATATCAGACACCAACAATGGTGGCTGAACTGAAAAAAAAAAAGTGAGTATTGTCAAAATCTGGCATGATTCTGTGAGAGTAAGAGCTCCATGACCCCTGAATGTGAGCCACGACACAGTTCGAAATATGGAAGCTTATAGGAGGCCTTTCATGGGAAATGCACAGAAGGTGAAACAAACAGAAAATTCAACCAGGGAAGGAGACATCCAAGTTTGTTTCCCCTTGCCTAAGGAATGATGCCACCTCTCATCTAAACCGCTCATTGGGCCTGTACGCCAAGGTTTCCTGCCGATCCTCTTCAGACACCTGAAGTTTCCGGATGTGCCAGGTGTTCTGAAACCCAACAGGGAGGGGCCCTGCACTGCAACACAACCACAGTCTTGAGAATTCTGTGAGTATCTCCTCTTGCTAGAAAGCATATGGCTCTTTGAGACAGACATGGAATGATTTTTAGGGCTCCTCTAGTTTCAGAAAAAGAGGAAAAGGTAGCAGCACCTGGTGGGCTCTGTGCTTTCAGTATCTGACTCTTGGTTGCAGCTGAAGTCATGGTTTCATGGGTGGTGGGATGGAACGTCCTTCTCCTGCTGTGTGCTCTGCGGGGGATTCTCCAGGAATATTCTGTCACTCTGCCCCTCCCCCAAGTCGTGCGCATCCCCCAATACTGCCTTTCCCATGAAACAACAATGTTCAGAATGGAAGCACTAGCCCAGTCTCCCAACCAGTTGACTTTCTCAGAACTAAGACACAAGTCTGGATTCAGGCGACGGGAAATCTCCATGGCGACACCAGAGACCTGGTCAGCCAGAAGCTTCCATTCCTCTTTCAAAAGAGGAGGAACCGCATCTGGCCTTTGATATTTCCCCGCCCTTCAAGCCAGTGACTAGAGATAGCAGTTGTTCAGGAGAAGCATTAGTGGATTCCTCTCTGTGGAAGCTCCTGTGTTTGCCACGGGGCCTTTGGTCCATATTCCTGATTATGCCCTGAAAAAGGCCTCAGCAGGCCTGGCAGAATTCTCTGCTTGCCCTCGCCATCTGGTCTTCAAAACGGAGGCATCTGAGGCAGTCAAAGAATAGAGTCAGCTGACCCCCCATTCCAGTTCTTACTCAATGCCGCCAAGTAGCATGCAGTCACAAGGAGGAGCCTAAGATGCCTTGGCAATATCTGACCCTGACTGCTCTCACTGAGCACAGGACCACCAGGGAAACTTGCCACCAACCAATAAGTGCTGGCTGTGTGCATGACAGCTCCATATCCCAGGAATGGAAGCCAATGGAAGATTCGAAATTTGAAAATCGAAATTCAGCAAGCTTGGGAGAAGAGATACATGATCTTTGAAGCATTTTCGATAGGCATAGTGAGTTGGGATGAGCATAGTTCATGTTCTCCCAGTATATGCTTTGGGAAGACTAAGAGCTGTAGACTTCACTTCATTCACAGTAACCAACCTGCCCTGAGTCCATCCTTTTTCTATCTTCTTTCCTCACCTGGGAAGTCTCTGCCATGATTGGGTGTCTGTCTGAAGTAGTTTCACTGAACCCAGACCTTCCTTATGTCACTGGATGGACATCTGAGACTAGGGTCCTGTATGAGATACTTCATGTTTTCAACACAGTCAGTTCCCACAGCTTCCATGTTTTGACAGTCTGAAACTGTCGAGAGTTCGTGTTAAGGCATACCTCCCACAAGATGTTTGAGTCATTTTCGACAGAGGTAGTGTGTTGGGATGTCCACTGGTCATGCTCTTCCAGTACACATTTTGGAAGCCTAAGAGCTGTAGGCTGTACTTAGTCACAGTATCCAACCTGACCTGAGTCCATTTTTTATCTATCTTCTTCCTTACCTGGGAAGACCCTGCCAAGAATGGGTGTCTGACTGACCTTATTTCACTGAACACAGACATTCCTATGGCCACCAGTATGGACTTCTGAGACTAGGGTCTGGATCGCGCCTCTTCATGTTTTCAACACAGTCAATTCCCATAGCTTCCATGTTTTGACAGTGTCAAAACTGTCGTGAGCCTGTCCTGAAGCACACTTCCGTCATGTAGTTAGAAGCGTTTTCAACAGAGGTAGAAATTTGGGATGACCAAATTTCAAGCTCTTACTGTATAATTTTAGAAGCATAAGAGCTGTAGCCTGCACTTAACTCACAGTATCCAACCTGCCCTGAGTCCATCTTTGTTCTAACTTCCTTCCACACCCGGGAAGACACTGCCACAGAAAGGTGTCTGTCTGAAGAAGTTTCACTGAACCCGGACAGTCCTTACGTCACCAGATGGACATCTGAGACTAGGGTTCTTTAAGCGATTCTTCATTTCAACACAGTCATTTATCACAGCTTCCATGTTTTGAGAGTCTTTTTTTTTTTTTGAGAGTCTTAAACTGTCAAGAGTCTGTGCTAAAGCACACCACCCTCATGATGTTTGAATTGTTTTCAACAGAATAGTGTGTTGTGATGACCACTGCTCATGCTCTCTCAGTATACAACTTGGAAGCCTAAGAGCCATAGGCTGCCCTTAGCTCACATTATACAACTGCCCTGAGTCCGTCCTTGTTCTATCTTCTTTTCTCCCCTGGGAAGACACTGCCAAGAATGGGTGTCTGAGTGACATTATTTCGCTGAACACAGACCTTCTTGTGGCCACCGGTATGGACTTCTGAGACTAGGGGCCGGAACGCGACTCTTCATGTTTTCAACACAGTCAGTTCCCACAGCTTCCATGTTTTGACAGTGTCAAAACTGTCGTGAGTCTGTCCTGAAGCACACTTCCCTCACGTCGTTTGAAGCATTTTTGACAGAGGTAGAGAGTTGGGATGACCAAAGATCAAGCTCTTACTGTATAATTTTGGAAGTCTAAGACCCATAGCCTGCACTGAGTTCACAGTATCTAATGTGCCCTGAGTCTGTCCTTGTTCTATCCTCTTTTCTCACCTGGAAAGACCCTGCCATGATTGTATGTCTGTCTGAAGAAGTTTCAGTGAACACGGACATTCCTAAGGTCCCCGAGATGGGCATCCAAGACTAGGATCCTGTACACAATTCTTAGACTTTTCAACACAGTCAGTTCCCACACCTTCCATATTTTGACAGTCTCAAAAGTGTCGCGAGTCTGTCCTAAAGCACACTTAACTTATCTCATGACATTTGAAGTGTTTTCGACAGTGGTAGAGAGTTGGGACAACCTCTGCTCATGCGCTCCCAGTATATATTTTGGTAGCCTAAGAGCCATAGCCTCCACTTAACTCAGAGTATCCAACCTGCCCTGAGTCAGTCCTTGTTCTATCTTCTTTTCTTTCCTCACCTGGGAAGACACTGCCATGAATGGGTGACTGCTTGAAGGAGTTTCACTGTACACAGAATTTTCTATGGCCATGGTATGGACCTTAGAGCCTAGGGCTCTGAATAGACTCTTCATGTTTCCAACACTGTTAATTAGCACAGCATCCATGTTTTGACAGTCTCAAAACTGTCGCAAGTCCCTCCTAAAGCACACAAGTCCCTCCTAAAGAGGTAGAGAGTTGGGATGGCCACAGATCATGCTTTTCTAGTATAAGATTTGGAAGCCTAAGAGCTGTAGCCAACACTTAACTCACAGTATCCAACTTACCCTGAGTCCGTCCTTCTCCTATCTTCTTTCCTCACCTGGGAAGACACTGCCACGAAAGGGTGTCCATTTGAAGGAGTTTCACTGAACACAGACTTTCCTATGTTCACTGATATAGACTTCCAAGACTAGGGTTCTGTGCGTGACTCTTCAAGTTTTAAAAACAGTCAGTTCCCACTCGTGACAGTATCAAAACTGTCATGAGTCCGTCTTAAAGCATACATTCCTCACGTCATTTTAAGCATATTTGACAGAGGTAGAGAGTTGGGATGAACACTGGTGATGCTCTTCCAGTACATGTTTTGGAAGCCTAAGAGCCGTAGGTAGTACTCTGCTCACAGTATCCAACCAGACCTGAGTCCGTCCTTGCTTTATCTTCTTGCCCCACCTGGGAAGACACTGCCATAAAATGTTGTCCACAAGAAGGAGTTTCCCTGAACAAAGACCTTCCTATGGTCACCGTTATGAAAGTCTCAGACTAGGGCCCTGTACGTACCTATTACTGTTTACACAGATTCAGTTCCAACAGCTTCCCTCTTTCGACAGCCTCAACACTGCCATGAGTCCCTCCAAAAGCACACTTCCCTCACAATGTTTGAAGCATTTTCGACAGAGAAAGACAGTGTGGATGACCACAGGTCGTGAACATCCAATATGTGTTTTGGATGCCTAAGTGCCATAGCCTGCACTTTAATCACAGTATCCAAACTGCCCAAGGTCCGTCCTTGTTCTATCTTCTTTCCTCAACAGAGAAGACACTGTCATGAATGAGTATCTGCCTGAAGGAGTGTCCCTGAACAGAGACCTTCCTATGGTCACCGCTAAGGGCCCTGTATGCGACATTTCATTATTTCAACACAGACAGGTCCAACAGCTTCAAACTTTCCACAGATTCACCCTGTCATGAGTATGTCCTATAGTACAGTTCCCTCATGATGTTTGAAGTGTTTTCAACTGAGGTAGACTGTGTAGAAGATCACAGGTCGTGAACTTCCAATATGTGTTTTGGATGCCTAAGCGCCATAGCCTGCACTTCACTCACAGTATCCAACCTGCCCACAGTCCATCCTTGTTCTATATTCTTTCCTCAAATGGGATGACACAGTCATGAATGAGTATCTGCCTGAAGGAGTTTCCCTGAACACAGAACTTCCTATGGTCACGGATATGGATGTCTAAGATTAGGGCCCTGTACACGTCTATTCCTGTTTTCCACACTGTCAGTTCCAAAAGCTTCCCTCTTTTGAAAGGCTCAACACTGCCACAAGTCCCTCCTAAAGCACATTTCCCTCACGATGTTTGAAGCATTTTCGACAAAGAAAGACAGTGTGGATGACCACAGGTCGTGAACTTCCAATATATGTTTTGGATCCCTAAGAGCCGTAGCCTGCACTTCACACACAGTATTGAACCTGCCCAGAGTCCGTCCTTGTTCTATCTTCTTTCCTCCACTGGGAAGATACTGCCACAAACGTGTTGGTTGAAGAAGTTTTCCTCAACACATACCTTCCTATGGTCACCGTTATAGAAGTCCCAGATTAGGGCTATCTACGTGACTCTTCATGTTTTCTTCTAAGGCATTTCCAACTGCTTCTGACTTTGCACAGCCTCAAACCTGTCTTGAGTCCATCCTAATGCACACTTCCCTCATGACATTTGGAGACATTTTCAACATAGGTAGACAGTGTGGATGAGCACAGGTAGTGCTCTGCCAATATATGTTTCGGACCCCAAGAGCCATAGACTGCACTTCACTCGCATTATCCAAACTGCCTAGTGTCCATCCCCGTTCTGTCTTCTTTCCTCAACTGAGAAGTCAATGCCATGAGTGGGTGCCCGACTGAAGGGAAACAGGGTCTCTGTTTCACTGAACAGAGACCATCCTATGGTCGGTGCTAAGGGCCCTGTAAACGACTCTTCATGTTTTCATCACAGTCAGTTCCAACAGCTTCCTACTTTCCAGAGCCTCAATCCTACCACCAGTCCATCTTAAGGCACATTTCCCTCATGACGTTTGATGCGTTTTGTCAGTGTGAATGAACACAGGGAATGACCTGCCCATATACATTTTGGACTCCTAAGAGCCATAGCCTGCACTTCACTCACAGTATCCAAACTGCCCAGAGTCCATCCTTGTTCTATTTTCTTTCCGCAACTGAGAAGACCCTGCCATGGATGGGTGCCAGCCTGAAGGAGCTTTCCTGAACAGAGACCTTTCTATGGTCACTGGTAAGGGCCCTGTATGTGACACTTCATGATTTCAACATGGACAGGTCCAACAGCTCCTAACTTTCCAGACTTAACCCTGTTGTGAGTCCGTTCTATAGCACAGTTCCCTCACGGCATTTGAAGTGTTTTCAACTGAGGTAGACAGTGTGGATCAGCACAGGTCATGCTCTGCCACTATACATTTTGGACCCCTAAGAGCCATAGACTGCAGTTCACTCCCAATATCCAACTTCTCAGAGTACCTTTTTGTTCTATCTTCTTTCCTCAACTGGGAAGACACTGCTACAAATTGGTGTCTGCATGAAGGTGTTTCCCTGAACACAGCCCTTCTTATGGTCACTGGTTGGATGTCTGAGACTGGGGCCATGTACCTGACTCTTCATGTTTTCACCAAGTCACTTCCGACACCTTCCACCTTCTGACAGCCTCACCCTTGCCGCTAGTCCGTCCTAAAGCACACTTACCTCCCGATGTTTGAAGCGTTTTTGACAGAGGTCGACTGTTGGGATGACCACTGGTGGTGCTCTGCCAATATACTGCTTAGACACCTAAGAGAAGTAGACTGAACTTCACTCACAGTAAACAACCTGTCTAGAGTTTGTCTTTGTTGTATCTTCTTTCCTCACCTGGGAAGGCACTATCATGAATGAATATCCACCTAATGAGTTTCCCTGAACAACAGAACTTCCTATGGTCACCAGGATATACGTCTGAGACTGGAGCCCTGTACGCTCCTATTCCTGTTTTCCACACAGTGAGTTCCAACAGCTTCTCTCTTTCAATAGTCACAACACTGCCAAGAGTCCCTCCTAAAACAAACTTCTCTCATGATGTTTGAAGTATTTTCGACACAGAAAGACACTGTGGATAACCACATGTCATGGACTTCCAATATGTGTTTTGGATGCCTAAGAGCCATAGCCTGCACTTCACTCACAACCTCCCAGAGCCCGTCACTGTTCTATCTTCTTTCCTCCACTGGGAAGAAACTGCCACGAATACATGTTGGGCTGAAGGAGTTTTCCCGAACACAGACCTTCCTATGGAAGTCCCAGATTAGGGCTCTGTACATGACTCTTCATGTTTCCCAATCAGTATGTTCCAACAACGTACAGCGTTCCAAAGCCTCAACTTTCGTGAGTCCATCCAAATGCACACTTTTCTCATGACCTTTGAATCATTTTTGACGTAGGTAAACAGGGTGGAAGACCTCAGGTAGTCATCTGCCAATATATGTTTTTGACCCCTAAGAACCTTAGCCTGCACTTCACTAATAGTATCCAACTTGCCCCGAATCCGACCTTGTCCTCTCTTCCTTCGCCAAATGGGAAAACCCTGCTACAAATGAATGTCTGACTGAAGGAGTTTTTCCTGAACACAGACCTTCCTATGGTCACCATTGCGGAAGTCTCAGATTAGGGCTATCTATGTACGTGACTCTTCATGTTTTCTCCTAAAGCATTTCCAACTGCTTCTGACTTTGCACAGCCTCAACCCTGTCTTGAGTCCATCCTAATGCACACTTCCCTCATGACGTTTGAGGCGCTTTCAACATAGGTAGACAGTGTGGATGAGCACAGGTAGTGCTCTGCCAATATAAGTTTTGTAATTCAAGAGCCATAGTCGGCACTTCACTCGCAGTACGCAACGTGCCCAGTGACCGTCCCCGTTCTGTCTTCTTTCCTCAACTGAGAAGACAATGCCATGAATGGGTGTCTGACTGAAGGAATTTCGCTGAACAGAGACCATCCTATGGTCAGTGGTAAGGGCCCTGTAAATGACTCTTCATGTTTTCATCACAGTCAGTTCCAACAGCTTCCTACTTTCCATAGCCTCAATCCTACCACCAGTCCATCGTAAGGCACACTTCACTCATGATGTTTGACGCTTTTTTGACAGAGGTACACAGAGTGGATGAACACAGGGAGTGACATGCCAATCTATCTTTTGGACCCCTAAGAGCCGTAGCCTGCAGTTTACTCACACTACCCAAACTGCCCAGAGTCCGTCCTTGTTCTGTTTTCTTTTTTTTTTTTTCTTGTTCTGTTTTCTTTCCGCAACTGAGAAGACACTGCCATGGATGGGTGTCTGCCTGAAGGATCACCCCTGAACAGAGACCTTCCTATGCTCACCAGTAAGGGCCCTGTATGCAACACTTCATGATTTCAACATGGACAGGTCCAAAAGCTTCCAACGTTCCACAGATTCAAACCTGTTGTGAGTCCATCCTATAGCACAGTTCCCTCACAATGTTTGAAGGGTTTTCACTAAGGTAGACAGTGTGGATGAGCACAGGTCGTGCTCTGATACTATACGTTTTGGACCCCTAAGAGCCATAGATGCACTTCACTCCCAGTATCCAACCTGCCCAGAGTACGTTCTTGTTCTATCTTCTTTCCTCAACTGAGAAGACACTGCCACAATTTGGTGTCCACATGAAGGTGTTTCCCTGAACACAGACCTTCCTATGGTCACCAATTGGATGTCTGAGACTGGGGTCCTGTACGTGAATCTTCATGCTTTCACCAAGTCAGTTCCAACAGCTTCCACCTTCCGACAGCCTCAACCTTGTCACTAGTCTGTCCTAAAGCACACTTCCCTTATGATGTTTGAAGCGTTTTCGACAGAGGTCGACAGTGTGGATGACCGCTGGTGGTGCTCTGCCAATATACTACTTAGACGCCTAAGAGCCGGAGACACACTTCACTCACTTTACCCAACCTGCCCAGGTTCCCTTCTTGTTCTATCTTCTTTCCTCAACTGGGAAGACACTGTCACGAATGAGTATCTGCCTGAAGGAATTTCCCTGAACACAGAACTTCCTAGAGTCACGGGGATGGATGTCTGAGACTACGGGCCTATTTCATTTTCCACACAGTCAGATCCGACAGCTTCCCTCCTTTGACAGCCTCAACACTGTCATGAATCCCTCCTAAAACACACTTCCCTCACGATGTTGGAAATGTTTTTGACAGAGAAAGACAGTGTGGATGACCACAGGTCGTGAACTTCCAATATGTGTTTTGGATGCCTAAGAGCCGTAGCCTACACTTCACTCACAGTATCCAAACTGCCCAGAGTCCGTCCTTGTTCTATCTTCTTTCCTCCACTGGGAAGACACTGACATGAATACGTGTTTGACTGAAGGAGTTTTCCTGAACACAGACCTTTTTATGGTCTCTGTTATGGAAGTTCCAGATTAGGCCTCTGTATGTGACTCTTTATGTTTCCCAATCAGTATGTTCCAAAAATTTACAACATTCCAAAGCCTCAACCCTTTCGTGAGTCCATCTTTTCTCATGTGTTTTGAATCATTTTTGACATAGGTAGACAGTGTGGATGAGCACAGGTAGTGTTCTGCCAATATCCTTTTTGGACCCCAAGAGCCATAGCCTGCACTTCACTCATAGTATTCAACCTTCCCAGAGTCCGTCCTTGTTCTATCACTTTCCTCCACTGGGAAGACACTGTCATAAATGAGTATCTCCCTGAAGGAGTTTCCCTGAACGCAGACATTCTTACGGTCACGGGTATTGACGTCTGAGACTAGGCCCTGTACACACCTATTTCTTTTTTCCACACAGTCAGTACCAACAGCTTCCCTTTTTCAACAGCCTCAACACTGCCACAAGTTCCTCCTAAAGCACACTTACCTCACGATGTTTGAAGCATTTTCAACACAGAAAGACAGTGTGGATGACCACAGTTTGTGAACTTCTAATCTATGTTTTGGATGCCTAAGAGCCGTAGCCTGCACTTTAATCACAGTATCCAACCTGCCCAGAGTCCGTCCTCATTCTATCTTCTTTCCTCCACTGGGAAGACACTGCCATGAATGTGTATCCACCTGAAGGAGTTTCCTTGAACACAGAACTTTCTATGGTCACCGATATGGAAGTCTCAGATTAGGGCTCTGTATGTGACTCTTCATGTCTTCCCCTAAGTCAGTACCAACTGCGTCTGATTTTGCAAAGCCCTAACCCTGTCTTGAGTCTATCCTAATGCACATGTCCCTCACGACATTTGAGGCATTCTCAACATAGGTAGAAAGTGTGGTTGAGCACAGGTAGTGCTCTGCCCGTATACATTTTGGATCCCAAGGTCCGTAGCCTGTACTTCACTCACAGTACCCAAGTAGCCCAGATTCTGTCCTTGTTCCATCTCCTTTCCTCAACTGGGAAGACACTGTCATGAATGTGTATCCACCTGAAGGAGTTTCCTTGAACACAGAACTTCCTATGGTCACGGGATAGATGTCTGAGAGTAGTGCCCTGTACATGCCTATTCCTGTTTTCCACACAGTCAGTTCCAACAACTTCCCTCTTTCGAAATCTTTAACAATGCCACAATTCCCTCCTAAGGCACACTTCCCTCAGGATGTTGGAAGCGTTTTTGGCAAAGAAAGACAGTGGATGACCACCCGTCATGAATGTCCAATATGTGTTTTGGATGCCTAAGAGCTGTAGCCTGCACTTTATTCACAATATCCAACCTGCCCAGTGTCCATCCCCATTTTGCCTTCTTTCCTCAACTGAGAAGACAATGCCAAGAATGGGTGTCTGACTGAAGGAATTTCACTGAACAGAGACTATCCTATGGTCAGTGGTAAGGGCCCTGTAAATGACTCTTCATGTTTTCATCACAGTCACTTCCAACAGCTTCCTACTTTCCATAGCCTCAATCCTACCACCAGTCCATCATAAGGCACACTCCCCTCATGACGTTGGGCATGATTTTGACAGAGGTAGACAGTGTGGATGAACACAGGGAGTCACCTGACAAAATGGGTTTTGGGCCCTTAAGAGCTGTAGACTGCACTTCACTTAGGGTATGCAAACCACCCAGAGTCTGTCCTTGTTCTATTTTCTTTCCTCAACTGAGAAGACCCTGCCGTGGATGGGTGCCTGCCTGAAAGAGCATCCCTGAAGAGAGACCTTCCTATGGTCACCAGCAAGGGCCCTGTATGCCACACTTCATGATTTCAACCCAGACAGGTCCAACAGCTTCAAACTTTCCACAGATTCAACTCTGTCGTGAGTATGTCCTCTATCACAGTTCCCTCACGACGTTTGAAGTGTTTTCAACTGAGGTAGACAGTGTGGAAGATCACAGGTCTTGAACTTCCAATCTGTGTTTTGGAGGCCTAGGAGCCATGGCCTGCACTTCACTCACAGTATCCAAACTGCCAAGTGTCTGTCCTTGTTCTATCTTCTTTCCTCCACTGGGAAGACACTGTCATAAATGAGAATCTGCCTGAAGGAGTTTCCCTGAACACAGAACTTCCTATGGTCACGGGGATGGATATCTGAGACTAGGGCCCAACGTGCCCATTCCTGTTTTCCACAGAGTAAGATCTGACAGCTTCCCTCCTTCGACAGCCTCAACACTGCCATGAGTCCCTCCCAAAGCACACTTCCCTCATGATGTTTGAAGCATTTTCGACAGAGAAAAACAGTGTGGATGACCATAGGTCATGAACTTCTAATATGTGTTTTGGAAGCCTAAGAGCCGTAGCCTGCACATCACTCACAGTATCCAACCTGCCCAGAGTCCGTACTTGTTCTATCTTATTTCTCCACTGGGAAGACACTGCCACGAATATGTGTTTGACTGAAGGAGTTTTTATGAACTCAGACCTTCCTATGGTCCCCGTTATGGAAGTTCCAGATTAGGGCTCTGTACGTGACTATTTATGTTTCCCAATCAGTATGTTCCAACAATTTACAACATTCCAAAATCTCAACACTTTCGTGAGTCCAACCAAATGCACACTTTTCTCATGAGGTTTGAATCATTTTCGACATAGGTAGTGTGGATGAGCACAGGTAGTGCTCTGCCAATATACGTTTTGGACCCCAAGAGCCATAGCCTGCACTTCACTAGCAGTATCAAACCTGCCCAATCACTGTCCCCGTTCTGTCCTCTCTCCTTAATGAGAAGACAATGCCATGAATAGGTGTCCAACTGAAGGAATTTCGCTGAACAGAGACCAACCTATGGTAAGTGGTATGGGCCCTGTAAACAACTCTTCATCTTTTCACCACAGTCGGTTCCAACAGCTTCCTACTTTCCAGAGCCTCAATCCTAAAACCAGTGCACCATAAGGCACACATCCCTCATGAGGTTTGACGCGATATTGACAGAGGTAGACAGTGTGGATGAACACAGGGAGTTACCTGCCAATCTACATTTTGGACCCCTAAGAGCCATAGCCTGCACTTCACTCACAGTATCCAAACTGCCCAGAGTCCGTCCTTGTTCTATTTACTTTCCTCAATTTAGAAGACCCTGCTATGGAAAGGTGCCTGCCTGAAGGAGATTCCCTGAACAGAGTCTTTCCTATGGTCACCAGTAAGGGCCCTGTATGCGACACTTCATGATTTTAACACAAACAGGTCCAACAGCTTCCAACTTCCCACAGACTCAACCCTGTCGTGAATCCGTTCTATAGCACAGTTCCTCACGATGTTTGAAGTGATTTAAAGTGAGGTAGACAGTGTGGAAGATCACAGGTCGTAAACTTCCAATATGTGTTTTGGATGCCTAGAGCAGTAACCTGCACTTCACTCACAGTATTCAACCTGCCCAGTGTCCTTCCTTGTTCTATCTTCTTTCCTCCAATGGAAGAGAATGTCAGAAATGAGAATCCGCCTGAAGGAGTTTCCCTGAAACAGAACTTCCTATGGTCACGGTGATGGACGTCTGAGATTAGGGTCCTGTACGCGCCTATTCCTATTTCCACATAATCAGTTCCAACAGCTTCCCTCTTTCGAAAGCCTCAACACTTCTATGAGTCCCTCCTAAAGCACACTTCCCTCATGATGTTTGAAGCTTTTTTGACACAGAAAGACAGTGTGGCTGACCACAGGTCGTGAACATCCAATATGTGTTTTGGATGCGTAAAGACATAGCCTGCACTTCATTCACACTATCTAACTTGCACAGAGTCCGTCCTTGTTCTATCTTCTTTCCTCAACTGGGAAGACACTGACATGAATGAGTATCTGCCTGAAGGAGTTTCCCTGAACACAGAACTTCCTATGGTCACGGGGATGGGCGTCTTAGACTAGGGCCCTGTATGCGCCTACTCCTGTTTTCCACACAGTCAGTTCCAACAGCTCCGTCTTTCAACAGTCTCAGCCCTGCCACATGTCCCTCCTAAGGCACACTTTCCTCACGATGTTTGAAGCATTTTCGACACAGAAAGACCATGTGGACGACCACAGGTGATGAACTATCAATATGTGTTTTGGATGCCTAAGAGCTGTAGCTTGCACTTCACTCACAGTATCCATCCTGCCCAGAGTCCGTCCTTGTTCTCTCTTCTTTCCTCCACTGGGAAGACGCTGCCACGAATACGTGTTGGACTGAAGGAGTTTTCCTGAACACAGACCTTCCTATGGTCACTGTTGGGGAAGTCCCAGTTTAGGACTCTGTACATAACTCTTAATGTTTCCCAATCAGTATGTTCCAACAATGTACAGCATTCAAAGCCGCAACCCTTTCATGAGTCCATTAAAATGCACACTTTTCTCATGATGTGTGAATCATTTTCGATATAGATAGAGAGGGTGGATGACCTCAGTCGTGCTCTGCCAATATATCTTTGGGACCCCTAGAGGTGAAGCCTGCACTTCAATAATAGTATGCAACTTGCCCAGCAACCATCCTTGTCCTCTAGTCTTTTCTCAACTGGGAAGACACTACCAAGATTGGGTGTCTGACTGAAGGAGATTTCCTGGACACAGAACTTCCTATGGTCACCGGTATGGAAGTCTCATTTAGGGCTCTGTACGTGACTCTTTATGTTTTCACCAAAGCCAATTCCAACTGCTTCTGACTTTGCACAGTCCTAACCCTGTTCTGAGTCCATGATAATGCCCACTTCCCTCACGACGTTTGAGGCACTTTTGAAATAGGAAGAGGGTGTGGATGAGCACAGGTAGTGCTCTGCCAATATACATTTTGGACCCCAAGAGCCGTAGCCTGAACGTCACTCACAGTACCCAACCTTCCCAGAGTCCATCCTGGTTCTATCTTCTTTCTTCAACTGGTAAGACACTGTCATAAAAGACATCTATGACACTGTCATAAATGAGTATCCACCTGAAGGAGTTTCCCTGAACACAGAACTTCCTATGGTCACAGGGATAGATGTCTGAGAGTAGGGCCCTGTACGCGCCTATTCCTGTTTTCCACACAGTCATTTCCAACAGCTTCCCTCTTTTGAGAGTCTCAGCACTGTCACGAGTCCCTCCTAAAGCACACTTCCCTCACGATGTTTGAAGCGTTTTCAACACAGAAAGGCAGTATGGATGACAACAGTTTGTGAACATTCAATATGTGTTTTGGATGCCTAAGACTGCACTTCACTCACAGTATCCACCTGCCCAGAGTCCGTCCTTGTTCTATCTTCTTTCTTGAATTGAGAAGACACTGTCATGAATGAGTGTCCGCCTGAAAAAGTTTCCTTGAACAGAGACCTTCCTATGGTCACTGGCAAGGGCCCTGTATGAGACACTTCATGATTTCCACACAGACAGGTCCAACAGCTTAAAAGTTTCCACAGACTCAACCCTGTCATGAGTACGTCCTAGAGCACAGTTCCCTCACGATGTTTGTAGTGTTTTCAACTGAGGTAGACTGGAAGATCACAGGTCGTGAACTTCCAATATGTGTTTTGGAGGCCTAAGAACAGTAGCCTGCTCTTCACTCACACTATCCAACCTGCCCAGTGTCTGTCCTTGTTCTATCTTCTTTCCTCCACTGGGAAGACACTGTCATAAATGAGAATCCGCCTGAAGGAGTTTCCCTGAACACAGAACTTCCTACATTCACGGGGATGGATGTCCGAGAATAGAGCTCATACGTGTCTATTCCTGTTTTCCAAACAGTCAGTTTCAACAGCTTCCCTCTTTGACAGCCTAAACACTGACATGAGTCCCTCCTAAAGCACACTTCCATCATGATGTTTGAAGCGTTTTCAACACAGAAAGACAGTGTGGATGACCACAGGTCGTGAACATCCAATATGTATTTTGAGTGTCTAAGAGCCATAGTCTGCACTTCACTCGTAGTATCCAACATGCCCAGACTCCGTACTTGTTCTGTCTTCTTTCCCGAACTGAGAAGACACTGTCATGAATGAGTATCCGCCTGAAGGAGTTTGCCTGAACAGAAGCCTTCTTATGGTCACTGGCAAAGGCCCTGAATGTGACACTTGATGATTTCAACACAGACAGGTCCAACAGCATCCAACTTTCCACAGATTCAACCCTGTCATGAGTATATCCTATAGAACAGTTCCCTCATGACATTTGAAGTGTTTTCAACTAGGTAGACAGTGTGGAACATCACAGGTCATGATCTTCTAATATGAGTTTTGGAGGCCTAAGAGCCGTACCCAGTACTTCACTCACAGTATTCAACCTGCCCAGTGTCCACCCTTGTTCTATCATCTTCTCTCCACTGGGAAGACACTGTCATTAATGAGGATGCGACTGAAGAAGTTTCCCTGAACACAGAACTTCCTATGTTCATGAGGATGGAAGTCTCAGATTAGGGCCCTGTATGTGTCGATTCCTGTTTTCCACACAGTCAGTTCCAACAGCTTCCCTCTTTGACACCCTCAACACTGCCACGAATCCCTCCTAAAACACTTCCCTCACAATGTGTGAAGCGATTTTGACACAGAAATACAGTTTGGATGACCAAAGGTCGTGAATATCCAATATGTGCTTTGGATGCCTAAGAGCCATAACCTGCGCTTCACTCAGAGTATCCAACCTGCCCAGTGTCCATCCTCGTTGTTTATTCTTTCCTCCACTGGGAAGACACTGTCATAAATGAGAATCCACCTGAGAAGTTTCCCTGAAACAGATCTTCCAATGGTCACGGGGATAGACTCCTGAGACTGGGTCCCAGTGCACGCCTATTCCTGTTTACCACACAGTCAGTTCCAACACTTCCCACTTTGACAGCCACAACACTGCCATGTGTTGCTCCTAAAGCACACTTCCCTCACGATGTTTGAAGCGTTTCTGACACAGAAAGACAGTGTGGATGACCACAGGTCGTGAACACCCAATATGTGTTTTGGATGACTAAGCGCCATAGCCTGCACTTCACTCACAGTATCCAACCAGCCCATAGTCTGTCCTTGTTCTATCTTATTTAATCAACTGAGAAGACACTGTCATGAATGAGTGACTGCCTGAAGGAGTTTCCTTGATAGAGACCTTCCTATGGTCACTGGCAAGGGCCCTGTATGTGACACCTTATGATTTCAACACAGACAGGTCAATAGCTTCCAACTTTCCACAGACTCAACCCTGTCATGACAATATCCTATAGCACAGTTCCCTCATGACGTTTCATTTGTTTTCAACTGAGGTAGACCGTGTGGAAGATCACAGGTCGTGAACTTCCAATATGAGTTTTGGAGGCCTAAGTGCCGTAGCCTGCACTTCATTCACAGTATCCAACCTTCCCAGTGTCCTTCCTTCTTCTATCTTCTTTCCTCCACTGGGAAGACACTGTCATAAATGAGCATCCGCCTGAAGGAGTTTCCCTGAACACAGAACTGTCTATGGTCACGAGGATGGAAGTCTGAGACTAGGATCTGTACACACCTATTCCTGTTTTCCAACAGTAGTTCCAACAGATTCCATCTATTACAGCCTCAACACAGCCACGAGTCCCTCCTAAAGCACACTTCCCTTACAATGTGTGAAGCGTTTTCGAAACAGAAAGACAGTGTGGATGACTACAGGTGGTGAACATTTAATGTGTGTTTTAGATGCCTAAGCGCCATAACCTGCACTTCATTCATAGTATCCAAACTGCTCAGTCCATCCCTGTTTTACCATCTTTCCTCAACTGAGAAGACACTGTCATGAATGAGTATCGGCCTGAAGGAGATTCCCTGAACAGAGACCTTCCTATGGTCACCTGCAAGCGCCCTGTATGTGACACAGCATGATTTCAACACAGGCAGGTCCAACAGCTTCCAACTTTCTGCAGACTCAACCCTGTCATGAGTATGTCCTACAGCACAGTTCCCTCACGTTTGAAGTGTTTTCAACTGAGGGAAACAGTGTGGAACAGCACAGGTCTTGAACTTCCTATATGAGTTTTGGAGGCCTAAAAGCCGTAGCCTGCATGTCACTCGTATTATCCAACGTGCCCTAGGTCCGTCCTTGGTCTATCTTCTGCACTCCACTGGGAAGACACTGTCAGAAATGAGAATCCACCTGAAGGAGTTTCCCTGAACACAGAACTTCCTATGGTAACGGGGTTGGACGTCTGAGACTAGAGCCCTGTACGCACCTATTCCTGTTTACCACACAGTCAGTTCCAACATCTTCCATCTTTGACAGACTCAACGATTCCACAAGTCCTTCCTAATGGACACTTCCCTCAAGATGTGTGAAGCGTTTTCTATACAGAAGGACAGTGTGGATGACCACAGGTCGTGAACATCCAATATCTGTTTTGGATGCATAAGCGCCCTAGCCTGTACTTCACTCACAGTATCCAAATTGCCCAGAATCTGTCCTTGTACTGTCTTCTTTCCTGACCTGAGAAGACAATTTCATGAATGACTATGCGTCTGAAGGAGTTTCCCTGAACAGAGACCTTCCTATCATCACCGACAAGGGCCCTGTATGCGACACTTCATGATTTCAACACAGACAGGTCCAACAGCTTCCATCTTTCCACAGACTCAATCCTGTCATGAGTACGTCCTATAGCATAGTTCCCTCACTATATTTGATGAGTTTTCAACTGAAGTAGGCCGTGTGGTGATCATAGGTCTTGAACTTCCAATATGTGGAATCGATTCTCTAATTTCCCTTTCTGTATTTTCATTGTTAGTGTATAAGAAAGCCACTGATTTCTGCACATTGACTTTGTATCCTGCCATGCTGCTGAATTGCTGTATGAGTTCTAGTAGTTTGGGGATGGAGTCTTTTGGGTTTTCCATATAAAGAATCATGTCATCTGCGAAGAGAGAGAGTTTGACTTCTTCATTACCTATTTGGATACCTTTTATTTCTCTCTGTTGTCTGGTTGCTGTTGCTAGGACTTCTAATACTATGTTGAACAGGAGTGGTGAAAGTGGGCATCCTTGTCTTGTTCCTGATCTCAATGGGAAGGCTGCCAGCTTTTTCCCATTGAGGATGATATTTGCTGTGGGTCTTTCATAGATAGATTTGATGAGGTTCAGGAATGTTCCCTCTATCCCTATACTTTGAAGCGTTTTAATCAGGAACGGATGTTGGATTTTGTCAAATGCTTTTTCTGCATCAATTGAGAGGACCATGTGGTTCTTCTCTCTTCTCATATTAATTTGTTCTATCACATTGATTGATTTGCGAATGTTGAACCATCCTTGTGGCCCAGGGATGAATCCCACCTGATCATGGTGGATAATCTTTTAAATGTGCTGTTGGATCCTGTTGGCCAGGATCTTGTTGAGAATCTTAGCATCCATATTCATCAGTGATATTGGTCTGAAATTCTCCTTTTTGGTAGGGTCCTTGCCTGGTTTGGGGATCAGGGTAATGCTGGCTTCATAGAAAGAGTCTGGAAGTTTTCCTTCTGCTTCAATTTTTTGAAACAGCTTCAGGAGAATAGGTGTTATTTCTTCTTGGAAGGTTTGGTAGAATTCCCCAGGGAATCCGTCAGGTCCTGGGCTCTTGTTTTTTGGGAGGTTTTTGATCACTGCTTCAATCTCGTTATTAGATATCGGTCTCTTCAGGTTGTCGATTTCTTCCTGGTTCAATTTTGGTAGTTTATATTTTTCCAGGAATGCATCCATTTCATCCAGGTTGCTAAGCTTATTGGCATATAACTGTTCGTAATAACTTCTGATGATTGTTTCTACTTCCTTGGCGTTAGTTGTGATCTCTCCCTTTTCATTCATAATTTTATGAATTTGGGATTTCTCTCTTTTCTTTCGGATTAGTGTAGCCAGTGGCTTATCGATCTTATTGATTCTTTCAAAAAACCAGCTTCTAGTTTCATTGATACGTTCTACTGTATCTCTGGTTTCTCCCTCATTGATCTCAGCTCTAATCTTTTGGAGGCCTAAGAACCATAGCGTCCTCTTCACTCACAGTATTCAACCTGCCCAGTGTCCGCCCTTGTTCTATCTTCGTTCCTCCACTGGGAAGACACTGTCATAAATTAGAATCTGCCTGAAAGAGTTTTCCTGAGCACAGAACTTCCTATAGTCATGGGGATGGACGTCTGAGACTAGGGCCCTGTACACGCCTATTCCTATTAACAACACAGTCAGTTTCAACAGTTCCCTCTTTGACAACCTCGACACTGCCACAATTTTCCCTATAGCACACTTCCCTCACAGTGTTTGAAGTGTTTTCGACAAAGAAAGACAGTGTGGATGACCACAGGTCGTGAACATTCAATATGTGTTTTGGATGCCTAAGAGCCATTAGCCTGCAGTTCCCTCACATTATCCAGCCCAGAGTCAGTCCTTGTTCTATCTTCTTTCCTCATGGAGGAGACACCGTCCTGAATGAGTATCTGCCTGAAGGAGTTTCCCTGAACAGAGACCCTCCTATGGTCAACGGCAAGGGCCCTGTATGCAACTTTACATGATTTCAACCCAGACAGGTCCAACAGCTTCCAACTTTCCACATACTCAACCCTGTCGTGAGTACGTCCTATAGCACAGTTTCCTCACAATGTTTGAAGTGTTTTCAACTGAGGTAGACAATGTGGAAATTCACAGGTCTTGAATTTCCAATATGAGTTTTGGAGGCCTAAGAGCCGTACCTGCACTTTACTCACAGTATCCAACCTGCCCAGTGTCCGTCCTTGTTCTATGTTCTTCCCACTGGGAAGACACTGTAGAAATGAGAATCTGCCTGAAGGAGTTTCCCTGAAACAGAACTTACTATGGTCATTGGGATGGACGTCTGAGACTAGGTCCCTGTACGTGCCTATTCCTTTTTACCATACAGTCAGTTCCAACATATTCTTTCTTTGACAGACTCGACACTTCCATGAGTCCCTCCTAAAGCATATTTCACTCATGATGTGTGAAGAGTTTTTGACACAGAAAGACACTGTGGATAACCGCAAGTCGAGAACATCCAATATGTGTTTTGGATGAATAAGTGCCATAGCCTGCACTTCATTCACCGTATCCAACCTGCACAGAGTCCGTCCTTGTACTATGTTCTTTCCTCAATGGAGTAGACACTATATTGAATGAGTATCCACCTGCAGGAGTTTCCCTGAACAGAGACCTTCCTATGGTCACTGCCAAGGGCCATGTATGCGATACTTCATGATTTGAACACAGACAGGTCCAAGAGCTCCAACATTCCATAGACTCAACACTGTTGTGAGTACGTCCTATAGCACAGTTCCCTCACGACGTGTGAAGTGTTTTCAACTGACGTAGACTATGTGGAAGATAACAGGTCTTGAACATCCAGTATGTGTTTTGGAGGCCTAGGAACCGTAGGCTCCTCTTCACTCACAGTATCCATCATGCCCAGTGTCCGTCCTTGTTCTATCTTCTTTCCTCCACTGGGAAGACACTGTCAGAAATGGAATCCACCTGAAGGAGATTTCCTGAAACAGAACTTCCTATGGTCACCGAGATGGACGTCTGAGACTAGGGCCCTATGTGCGCCTATTCCTGTTTTCCACACAGTCAGTTCCAACAGCTTCCATCTTTGACAGACTCAACACTTCCAGAGTTCCTCCTAAAGCACACTTCCATCGCAATGTGTGAAGTGTTTTCAACACAGAAAGACAGTGTGGATGCCCAGGTTGTGAATATTCAGTATGTGTTTTGGATGCCTAAGTGCCATACCCTGTACTTCACTCACAGTATACAACCTGCCCAGAGTCCGTCCTTGTTCTATCATCTTTCCACAACGGAGAAGACACTGTCATGAATGAGTATCTGCTTGAAGGAGTTTCCCTGAACAGAGACCTTTTCTATATCACCAGCAAGGGCCCTATATGAGACACTTCATGATTTCAACACAGACAGATCCAACAGCTTCCAACTTTCCACGGACTCAACCCTGTCGTGAGTACATCCTATAGAATAGTTTCCTAACGTTTGAAGTGTTTTCAACTGAGGTAGACAGTGTGGAAGATCACAGGTCATAAACTGCCAATATGAATTTTGGAGGCCTAAAAACCATAGCATTTTCTTCACTCACAGTTTCCAAGATGCCCAGTGTCCATCCTTGTTATATCTCCTTTCCTCCACTGGGAAGACACTGTCATAAAAGAAAAACCGCCTGAAGGAGTTTTGCTGAACACAGAACATCCTATGATCATGGGGATGGATGCCTGAGATTACAGCCCTGTACGCTCCTTTTCCTGCTTACCACACAGTCAGTTCCAACAGCTTCCTTCTTTGACAGACTCAACACTTCCAGGAGTCCCTCCTAAAACACACTTACCTCAGGATTTTGAAGCTTTTTTGACACAGAAAGACAGTGTGGATGACCACAGGTAGTGAACATCCAATATGTGTTTTGGTTGCTTAAGCGCCATAGTCTGCTCTTCACTCACAGTATCCAACCTGCCTAGAGTTTGTCCTTGTTCTATATTCTTTTCTCAACTGAGACAACAGTGTCATGAATGAGTATCCGCCTGAAGGAGTTTCCCTGAATAGAGACATTCCTATGGTGACCTGGAAGGGCCCTGTATGCGACACTTCATGATTTCAACACAGATAGTTCCAACAGCTTCCAACTTTCCACAGACTCAACCTTGTTGTGATACGTCCTATAGCACAGTTTTCTCATGATGTTTGAAGTGTTTTCAACTGAGGTAGACAGTGTGGAACATCACAGGTCTTGAACGTCAAATATGAGTACCAAAAGCCTAAGAGTCATAGCCTGCACTTCACTCACAGTATCCAGCATACCCAGTGTCCACCCTTGTCTATCTTCTTTCCACCACTGGGAAGACACTGTAAGAAATGAGAATCCACCTGAAGAAGTTTCTTTGTAACAGAACTTCATAAGGTCACGGGGATGGATGTCTGAGACTAGGGCCCTATATGTGCCTATTCCTGTTTACCACACAGTAAGTTCAAACAGCCTCCCTCTTTAACACACTCAACACTTCCATGAGTCCCTCCTAAAGCACACTTCCCTCACTATATTTGAAGCGTTTTCGACACAGAAATACACTGTGGATGACCACAGGTCCTGAATATTCAGTATGTGTTTTGGATGCCTAAACGCCATAGTCTGCACGCCACTCACAGTATTCAAACTGCCCAGAGTTTGTCCTTGTTCTATCTTCTTTCCTCAACTGAAAAGACACTGTCATGAATGAGTATCTGCTTGAAGGAGTTTCCCAGTACAGAGACCAACGTATGGTCACCGGTAAAGTCCCTGTATGCAACACGTCATGATTTCAACACAGACAGGTCCAACAGATTCCAACTTTCTGGAGATTCAACCCTGTTGGGAGTAGGTCCTATAGAACAGTTCCCTCATGACGTTTGAAGTGTTTTCAACTGAGGTAGACATTGTGGAAGATCACGGGTCGTGAACTTCAATATGATTTTGGAGGCCTAAGATCCGTAGCCTGTACTTCACTCACAATATCAGACCTGCCTATTGTCTGTCCTTGTTCTATATTCTTTCCTCGATGGAAAGACACTGACATAAATGAGAATACGTCTGAAGGAGTTTCCCAGAACACAGAACTTGCTATGGTCACTAGGATGGACGTCTGAAACAGGGCCCTGTATGCGCCTATTCCTGTTTTCCACTCATTCAGTTCCAAAGCTTCCGTCTTTGAAAACCTCAACACTGCCATGATTCTCCCCTAAAGAACACTTCCCTCATCATGCGTGAAGCGTTTTCAACACAGAAAGACAGTGTGGATGACCACAGGTCGTGAACATGCAATATGTGTTTTGGATGCCTAAGTGCTATAGCCTGCACTTCACTCAGTTTCCAAACTGCCCAGATTCCTTCCTTGTTCTATCTTCTTTCCTCAATGGAGAAGACACTGTCATGAATCAGTGTCTGCCTGTAGAAGTTTCCCTGTACAGAGATCTTCCTATGGTTAACGGCAAGGGCCCTGTATGCGAAACTTCATCATTTCAGCACAGACAGGTCCAATATCTTCCAACTTTCCACAGACTCAAACCTGTCATGAGTACGTCCTATAGCAAAGTACCCTCACGACGTTTCAAGTGTTTTCAACTGAGGTAGACTATGTGGAAGATCACAGGTCGCGAACTTCCAATATATGTTTTGGTGGCCTAAGAGCCGTAGCCTGCACTTCATTCACAGTATCTAACAAGCCCAGTGTCCTTCCTTGTTCTATCTTCTTTCCTTCACTGGGAATACATGTCATAAATGAGAATCCGCCTGAAGGAGTTTCCCTGAAACAGAACTTCCTATGATCACAGGGATGGACTTCTGAGACTAGGGCCCTGTATGCATCTATTTCTGTTTTCCACACAGTCAGTTCCAACAATTTCCTCTTTGACAGCCTCAACACTGTCACTAGTCCCTCCTAAAAAACACTTCCCTCACAATGTGTGAAACATTTTCTTTCTTTTTTTTAAAGATTATTTATTTATTTATTTAACAGAGAGAGATCACAAGTAGGCAGAGAGGCAGGTAGAGAGAGAGAGGAAGGGAAGCAGGCCCACTGTTGAGCAGTGAGCCCAATGTGGGACTCGATCCCAGGACCCTGAGATCATGACCTGAGCCGAAGGAAGCGGCTTATCCCACTGAGCCACTCAGGCGCCCTGTGAATCATTTTCTATACAGAAAGACAGTGTGGATGACCACAGGTCGTGAACATCCTATATGTGTTTTGGATGCCTCAGCGCCATAACCTGAAATTCACTCACAGTAACCAAACTTCCCAGAGTCCGTCCTTGTTCTATCTTCTTTCCTCAATGGAGAAGACACTGTTATGAATGAATATCCGCCTGAAGGAGTTTTCCTGAACAGAGTACTTCCTATGGTGACCGGCAAGGCCCCATATGAGACACTTACCGCCATAGCCTGTACTTCGCTCACAGTATTCAAACTTGTACTATCTTCTTTCCTCAAAGGAGAAGACACTAATGAATGAGTATCCACCTGAAATAGTTTCCCTGAACAGATACCTTCCTATGGATCACAGGCAAGGGCCCTTTATGCGATACTTCATGATTTCAACACAGTCAGGTCAGACAGCTTCCAACTTTCCATAGACTCAATCATGTTGTGAGTACATCCTATACCACAGTTCCCTCATGACGTTTGAAGTGTTTTCAACTCAGTTAAACAGCGTGGAACATCACAGGTCATGAACTTCCAATATGTGTTTTAGAGGCCAAAGAGCCATGCCAGCACTTCACTCACAGTATCCAACCTGCCCAGTGTCCGCCCTTGTTCTTTTTTCTTAACTCCACTGGGAAGACTCTGTCAGAAATTAGAATCCACCTGAAGAAGTTTCCGTGAAACAGAACTTTCTATATTCACGGGGATGGAAGTCTGAGACTAGAGCACTAATGCGCCTATTCCTGTTTACCACACAGTCAGTTCCAACTGCTTCGTTCTTTGACAGATACAACACTTCTATGAATCCCTCCTAAAGCAGATTTCACTCACAGTGTTTGAAGAGTTTTCAACACAGAAAGACTGTGTGGATGACCACAGGTCCTGAACATCCAGTATGTGTTTTGGATGCCTAAGCGCCATGGCCTGCACTTCACTCACAGTAATGAAACTGCCTGGAGTCCGTCCTTGTTCTATGTTCTTTCCTCAACAGAGAAGACACTGTTATGAATAAGTATCTGCCTGAAGGAGTTTCCCTAAACAGAGACCTTCCTATGGTCACCGGAAAGGGCCCTGTATGCGACACTTCATGATTTCAACACAGACAGGTCAAAGAGTTTCCAACATTACACAGACTCAACCCTGTCGTGAGTACGTCCTATAGCACTGTTACATCATGACGTTTGAAGTGTTTTGAGAGAGGTGGACACTGTGGAACATCACAGGCCGTGAACATCCAATATGAGTTTTGGAGGTATAAGAGCCGTAGCCTGCACTTCACTCACAGTATCCAACCTACTCAGTGTCTGTCCTTGTTCTATCTTCTCTCCTCCACTGGGAAGACACTGTCAGAATAGAGAATCCACCTGAAAGAGTTTTCCTGAAACAGAACTTCCTTTGGTCACGGGGATGGACGTCTGAGACTAGAGCCCTGTACACACCTATCCTGTTTACCACACAGTCAGTTCCAACAGTTTCCTTTTTTGACAGACTCAACACTTCCACAAGTCCCTCTTAAAGCCCCCTTCCATCACTAAGTTTGAAGCGTTTTCGACATAGAAAGACAGTGTGAATGGCCACAGGTCGTGAACATCCAATAAGTATTTTGGATGCCTAAGCACCTGCACTTCACTCACAATATCCAAACTGCCCAGAGTCTGTCCATGTTCTATCTACTTTCCTCAATGGAGAAGACTCTGTCATGAATGACTATCCGTCTGAAGGAGTTTCCCTGAACAGAGACCTTCCTATGGTCACCGGCAAGGGCCCTAATGCAAGACTTTATGATTTCAGCACAGACAGGACCAACAGCTTCCAACATTTCACAGACTCAACTCTGTAGCACAGTTTACTCAAATGAAAAGACACTGTCATGAATGAGTATCTGCCTGAGGGAGTTTACCTGAATAGAGACCTTTCTATGGTCACGGGCCATGGCCCTGTATATGACACTTCAAGATTTAAACACAGTCAGGTCCAACAGTTTCCAACAATCCACAGACTCAACCCTGTCATTAGTACCTCCGATAGCACAGTTGCCTCACAATGTTTGAAGTGGATTCAACTGAGTTAGACAGTATGGAACATCACAGGTCGTGAACTTCTAATATGTGTTTTAGAGGCCTAGGAGCTGAGGCCTGCACATCACTCACAGTATCCAACCTGCCCATTGTACAGCCTAGTTCTATCTTCATTTTTCCACTGGGAAGACACAGGCAGAAATGACAATCTGCCTGAAGGAGTTTCCCTGAAACAGAACTTCCTATGGTCACGGGAATAGATGTCTGAGACTAGAGCCCTGTACGTGCCTATTCCAGTAAACCACACAGTCAGTCCGAACAGCTTCCTTCTTTGACAGACTAAACACTTCCACAAATCCCTCCTGAAGCACACGTCCCTCACGATGTTTGATGAGTTTTCCACACTGAAAGACAACATGGATGACCACAGTTCTTGAAATTACAATATGTGTTTTGGATGCCCAAGTGCCATAGCCTGCACTTCACTCAGAGTAACCAAACTTCCTAGAGTCCATCCTTGTTCTATCCTCTTTCCTCAACAGAGAAGACACTGTTATGAATGAGTATCCGCCTGAAAGAGTTTCCCTGAAGAGACCTTACTATGGTCACTGGCAAGGGCCCTGTATGAGACACTTCATAATTTCAACAGAGACAGGTCCAACAGCTTACAACTTGCCACAGACTCAACCCTGTCATGAGTACATCCTATAGCACAGTTCCCTCATGACGTATGAAGTGTTTTGAACAGAGGTAGACACTGGAACATCACAGGTCGTAATCTTCCAATATGAGTTTTGGGGGACTAAGAAATGTAGCCTGCATTTCACTCACAGTATTCAACCTGCACAGTGTCCGTCTTTGTTCTATCTTCTTTCCTCCACTGGAAGACACTGTCAGAAATGAGAATCTGCCTGAAGGAGTTTCCCTGAAACAAAAATTCCTATGGACACGGGGATAGACGTCTGAGACTAGAACCATGTACGCGTCTATTCCTGTTTACCACTCAGTCAGTCTCAACAGCTTCCTTCTTTGACAGACTCAACACTTCCACAAATCCCTCCTAAAGCACACTTCCCACACAATGTTTGTAGCATTTTTGACACAGAAAGACAGTGTGGATGACCACAGGTCGTGAACACCCAATATGTGTTTTGGTTGCCATTGCCTGCACTTCACTCACAGTAACGAAAGTGCCCATAGTCCGTCCTTGTTCTTCTTTCCTCAACGGAGAAGACACTGTTATGAATGAGTATCCACCTGAAGTAGTTTCCCTGAACAGAGACCTTCCTATGGATCACTAGCAAGGGCCCTGTAAACAACACTTCATGATTTCAACACAGACAGGTCCAACAGCTTCCAACCTTCCACAGACTCAACCATGTAGTGAGCACATTCTCTAGCACAGTTCCCTCATGACGTATGAAGTGTTTTTAACAGAGGTAGACACTGTGGAACACCACCGTCCTGATATTCCAATATGAGATTTGGGGGACTAAGAAACGTAGCCTGCACTTCACCACAGTATCCAACCTACTCAGTGTCTGTTATTGTTCTCTCTTCATTTCTCCACTGGTAGGACACTGTCAGAAATGAGAAACTGCCTGAAGGAGTTTCTCTGAAAGAGAACTTCCTATGGACACAGGGATGTACATCTGAAACTAGAGCTCCATATGCGCCTATTCCTGTTTATAACACAGTCAGTTCCAATAGTTTCCTTCTTGGACAGACTCAATGCTTCCATGAGTCCCTCTTCAAATACACTTCCGTCACTATGTTTAAAGCTTTTTTTTTCAATTTATTTATTTTCAGAAAAACATTATTCATTATTTTTTCACCACACCCAGTGCTCCATGCAAGCCGTGCCCTCTATAATACCCACCACCTGGTACCCCACCCTCCCACCCCCCCACCACTTCAAACCCCTCAGATTGTTTTTCAGAGTCCATAGTCTCTCATGGTTCACCTCCCCTTCCAATTTACCTAAATTCCCTACTCCTCTCTAACACCCCTTGTCCTCCATGCTGTTTGTTATGCTCCACAAATAAGTGAAACCATATGATAATTGACTCTCTCTGCTTGACTGATTTCACTCAGCATAATCTCTTCCAGTCCCATCCATGTTGCTACAAAAGTTGGGTATTCATCCTTTCTGATGGAGGCATAATACCCCATAGTGTATATGGACCACATCTTCCTTATCCATTCATCCGTTGAAGGGCATCTTGGTTCTTTCCATAGTTTGGCGACTATGGCCATTGCTGCTGCACAGCAAAGGAAACAGTCAAAAAAACAAAGAGGCAACCCACGGAATGGGAGAAGATATTTGCAAATGACAGTACAGACAAAAGGTTGATATCCAGGATCTATAATGAACTCCTCAAACTCAACCCACACGAAACAGGCAAACACATCAAAAAATGGGCAGAAGATATGAACAGACACTTCTCCAATCAAGACATACAAATGGCTATCAGACACATGAAAAAATGCTCATCATCATTAGCCCTCAAGGAGATTCAAATTAAAACCACATTGAGATATCACCTTACACCAGTTAGAATGGCCAAAATTAACAAAACAGGAAACAACATGTGTTGGAGAGAATGTGGAGAAAGGGGAACCCTCTTACACTGTTGTGGGAATGCAAGTTGGTGCAGCCTCTTTGGAGAACAGTATGGAGATTCCTCAAGAAATTAAAAATAGAGCTTCCCTATGACCCTGCAATTGCACTCCTGGGTATTTACCCCAAAGACACAGATGTCGTGAAAAGAAGGGCCATCTGTACCCCAATATTTATAGCAGCAATGGCCACAGTCGCCAAAATATGTTTAAAGCATTTTTAACACAGAAAGACAGTGTGGATGACCACAGGTCTTGAACATCTAATATGTGTTTTGGATGCCTTACCACCATAGCCTGAACTTCACTCACAGTATGCAAACTTCCCAGAGTCCATCCTTGTTCTATCTTCTTTCTTTTACAGAGAAGACACTGTTATGAATGAGTATTTGCCTGAATGAGTTTCCCTGAACAGAGACCTTTCTATGGTCACCAGCAAGGGCCCTATATGAGACACTTCATTATTTCAACATAGGTTAAACATCTTCCAACTTTCCACAGACTCAACCCAGTCATGAGTACGTCCTATAGCACAGTTCCCTCATGACTTTTGAAGTGTTTTTAACAGACGTAGACACTGTGGAACATCACAGGTCGAGAATTTCCGATATGAGTTTGGAAGCCTAAGAGCCATAGCCTGCACTTCACTGACAGTATCCAACCTAACCAGTGTCCGTCCTTGTTCTATCTGCTTTTCTGAACTGAAATACACTGTCAGAATGAGAATCTGCCTGAAGGAGTTCTCTGTAAAAGAACCTACTATTGACACGGGGATGGACGTCTGAGACTAGAGCCATATACCCGCCTATTCCTGTTTACAACACAGTCAGTTCCAACAGCTTCCTTCTTTACAGACTCAACACTTTCATGATTCCCACTTAAATCACACTTCCATCACAATGTTTGAAACTTTATTGACACAGAAAGACAGTGTGGATGGCCACAGGTCTTGAACTTCCAATATGGGTTTTGGATGCCTAAGCCCCATAGCCTGCACTTCACTCACAGTATCCAAGGTGCCCAGAGACCATCCTATTTCTATCTTCTTTCTTCAATGGAGAAGACACTGTTATGAAATAGTATCGCCTGAAGGAGTTTCCCTGAACAGAGACCCTCCTATGGATGACCGGCAAGGGCCCTGTATGAGACACTTCATGATTTCAACACAGATATGTCCAAGAGAATCCAACTTTCCACAGACTCAACCCTGTCGTGAGTACGTCCTATTGCAGTTTCCTCACAACGTTTGAAGTGTTTTCAACTGAGTTAGACAGTGTGGAACATCACAGGTTGTAAACTTCCAATATGAGTTTGGAGGCCTAAGAGCCGTTGCCTGCGCTTCACTTACAGCATCCAACCTGCCCAGTGTCCGTCCTTGTTCTATCTTCTTTCCTCCACTGGGAAGACACTGTCAGAAATGAGAATCCACCTGAAGGAGTTTCCCTGAAACAGAACTTCCTATGGACACGGGGATGGACGTCTGAGACTAGAGCCCTATCCGCGCCTATTCCTGTTTACAACACAGTCAGTTCCAACAGCTTCCTTTCTGGATAGACTCAACACTTTCTCGAATCCCTCTTAAATCACACTCCCATCACTACATTTGAAGCATTTTCGACACACAAAGACAATGTAGTTGACCACAGGTCTTATACATCCAATATGTGTTTTGGATGCCTAAGCACCATTACATGCACTTCACTCACAGTAACAAAACAGCCCAGAGTTCATCTTTGTTCTATCTTCCTTCCTCAACGGAGAAGACACTGTTATGAATGAGTATCTGCCTGAAGGAGTTTCCCTGAACAGAGTCATTCCTATAATCACCGGCAAGGGCCCTGTATGAGACACTTCATGATTTCAACACAGACAGGTCCAACAGCTTCCAACTTTCCACAGACTCAACCCTTTCATGAGTACGTCCTTTAGCACAGTTTCCTCATGACGTTTGAAGTGCTTTGAACAGAGGTAGTAGATACCATGGATCATCACAGGTCATGAGCATCCCATATGAGTTTTGGGGGACAAAGAGCTATAGCCTGCACTTCACTCACAGTATCCAACAAGCCCACTGTCCATCCTTGTTTTATCTTCTTTCCTCCACTGGGAAGACACTGTCAGAAATGAGATTTCATTGAAGGAATTTCCCTGAAATGGAACTTCCTATGAACACGGGGATAAACATCTGAGACTAGAGCCCTATATGGGCCTATTTCTGTTTATAACACAGTCAGTTCCAATAGATTCCTTCTTGGACAGACTCAACACATCCACGAGTCTCTCTTAAAGCACAGCTCCATCACTATGTTTGAAGCGTTTTCAACACAGAAAGACAGTGTGGATGACCACGCATCGTGAACACCTAATATGTGTTTTGGATGCCTAAGCGCCTTAGCCTGCACTTCACTCACAGTATCCAAACTACCCAAGTCCGTCCTTGTTCTATTTTCTTTCCTCAACGGAGAAGATACTTTTATGAATGAGTATCCACTGAAGGAGTTTCCCTGAACTGAGACCTTCCTATAGTCACCGACATGGGCCCTGTATGAGAAACTTCATGATTTCAACACAGACAGCTTAAGCAGCTTGCAACTTGCCACAGACTCAACCCTGTCATGAGTACGTCCTATAGCACAGTTCCCTCACGACATTTGAAGTGTTCTGAACAGAGGTAGAACCTGTGGAACATCACAGGTCGTGAAATTCCAATATGAGTTTTGGAGGCCTAAGAGACGTAGCCTGCACTTCACTCACAGTATCCAACCTACCCGTGTCCATCCTTGTTCTGTCTTCTTTCCTCTACTGGGAAGACATGTCAGAAATCAGAATCTGCCTGAAGGGGTTTCCATGAAACAGAACCTCCAATGGACAAGGGGATGGATGTCTGTGACTAGAGCCCTATACACACCTATTCCAGTTTACCACATATGCAGTCCCAACGACTTCCTTCTTTGACAGACTCAGACTTCCACGAATCGCTCCTAAAGGTCACTTCCCTCATAATGTTTGAAGCATTTTCGAAACAGAAAGACAGTGTGGATGACCACAGGTTGTGAACATCCAATATGTGTTTTGGATGCCTAAGCGCCATAGCCTGCACTTCACTCACAGTATCAAGAGTGCACATAGTCCTTCCTTGTTCTATCTTATTTTCTCAATGGAGAAAACAGAACTTCCTATGGACACGGGGAAGTGTCCGTCCTTGTTCTGTCTTCTTTCCTCCATTGGGAAGACACTGTTAGAAATGAGAATACGCCTGAAGGAATTTCCCTGTAACAGAACCTCCTATGGACACCGGGATGGACATGTCAAACAGGAGCCCTATACCCGCCTATTCCAGTTTACAACACAGTCAGTTCCAACAGCTTCCTTCTTTGACAGACTCAACACTTTCACTATTCCCTCTTAAAACTCACTTCCAGAAGTTTATTTTCGCTTTTGTTTCCTTTGCCTTTGGAGACGTATCTTGAAAGAAGTTGCTGTGGCTGATATCAAAGAGATTACTGCCTATGTTCTCCTCTAAGATTCTGATAGATTCCTGTCTCACGTTGAGGTCTTTTATCCATTTTGAGTTGATCTTTGTGTACGGTGTAAGAGAATGGTCGAGTTTCATTCTTCTACATATAGCTGTCCAGTTTTCCCAGCACCATTTATTGAAGAGACTGTCTTTTTTCCACTGTATATTTTTTCCTGTTTTGTCGAAGATTAATTGACCATAGAGTTGAGGGTCCATATGTGGGCTCTCTACTCTGTTACACTGGTCTATGTGTCTGTTTTTATGCCAGTACCATGCTGTCTTGGTGATCACAGCTTTGTAATAAAGCTTGAAATCAGGTAAGGTGATGCCGCCAGCTTTATTTTTGTTTTTCAACATTTCCTTAGCGATTCGGGGTCTCTTCTGATTCCATACAAATTTTAGGATTATTTGCTCCAGCTCTTTGAAGAATGCCGGTGGAATTTTGATAGGAATGGCATTAAAAGTATAGATTGCTCTAGGCAGTATAGACATTTTAACAATGTTTATTCTTCCGATACAAGAGCATGGAATGGTCTTCCATCTTTTTGTGTCTTCTTCAATTTCTTTCATGAGTGTTCTATAGTTCCTCAAGTATAGATCCTTTACCTCTTTAGTTAGGTTTATTCCCAGGTATCTTATGGTTCTTGGTGCTATATAAATGGAATCGATTCTCTAATTTCCCTTTCTGTATTTTATCTTTGAAGCATTTTGACAGAGAAAGACAGTGTGGATGAGCACAAGTCTTGAATATCCAATATGTGTTTTGGATGCCTAAGCACCATACCCTACACTTCATACCCTGCACATCACAGGTCGTGAACTTCCAATATGAGTTTTGGGGACTAAGAGCTGTAGCCTGCACTTCACTCAGAGTATTCAACCTACACAGTGTCTGTCCTTGTTCTATCTTCTTTCCTCCACTGGGAAGACACTTTCAGAAATGAGAATCCGCCTGAAGGAGTTTCCCTGTAACGCACCTCCTATGGACACGGGGATGGATATCTCAGACTAGAGTCCTATACGCGCCTATTCCTGTTTACAACACAGTTCCAACAGCTTTCTTCTTTGACAGACTGAACACTTCCACGATTCCCTCTTAAAACTCACTTCCATCACTATCTTTGAAGCATTTTCGACACAGAAAGACAGTGTGGATGACCACAGATCTTGAATATCCAATATGTGTTTTGGATTCCTAACTGCCATAGCCTGCACTTCACTCACAGTATCCAAAGTGCATATAGCCCCTCCTTGTTCTATCTTCTTCATCAATGAGAAGACACTGTTATGAATGATTTCCCGCCTGAAGGAGTTTTCCTGAACAGAGACCTTCCTCTGGATCACCGAAAAGGGCCCTGTAAGCGACAATTAATGATTTCAATACAGACAGGTCCAACAGATTCCAACATTCCATAGACTCAAGCCTGTTTGAGTAAGTCTTATAGCACAGTTCCCTCATGACCTTTGAAGTGTTTTGAACAGAGGTAGACAACCATGGAACATCACAGGTCATGAACTTCCAATATGAGTTTTGGGTGACTAAGAGCTGTAGCCTGCACTTCACTCACAGTAGGCACCTACCCTGTATCCGACCTTGTTTTATCTTCTTTCATCCACTGGGAAGACACTGTCAGAAATCAGAATCCGCCTGAAGGAATTTCCCTGAAACAGAACATCCTATGGACTTGGGGATGTACGTCTGAGATTAGAGCCCTATACGGGCCTATTCCTGTTTTTAACACAGTTCCAACAGCTTCTTCCTGTACAGATGCAACACTTCCGAGAGTCCCTCTTTTTTTTCCAATTTATTTATTTTCAGAAAAACAGTATTCATTATTTTTTCACCACACCCAGTGCTCCATGCAAGCTGTGCCCTCTATAATACCCACCACCTGGTACCCCAACCTCCCACCCCCCCGCCACTTCAAACCCCTCAGATTGTTTTTCAGAGTCCATAGTCTCTCATGGTTTATCTCCCCTTCCAATTTACCCAAAAGCACATACCCTCCCCAATGTCCATAACCCTACCCCCCTTCTCCCAACCCCCCTCCCCCCAGCAACCCACAGTTTGTTTTGTGAGACTAAGAGTCACTTATGGTTTGTCTCCCTCCCTATCCCATCTTGTTTCATGGATTTTTCTCCTACCCACTTAAGCCCCCATGTTGCATCACCACTCCCTCATACCAGGGAGATCATATGATAGTTGTCTTTCTCTGCTTGACTTATTTTGCTAAGCATGATACGCTCTAGTTCCATCCATGTTGTTGCAAATGGCAAGATTTCGTTTCTTTTGATGGCTGCATAGTATTCCATTGTGTATATATACCACATCTTCTTGATCCATTCATCTGTTGATGGACATCTAGGTTCTTTCCATAGTTTGGCTATTGTGGACATTGCTGCTATAAACATTCGGGATCACTCTTCGCAGATGATATGATACTCTATGTGGAAAACCCAAAAGACTCCACTCCAAAACTGTTAGAACTTGTACAGGAATTCAGTAAAGTGTCAGGATATAAGATCAATGCACAGAAATCAGTTGCATTTCTCTACACCAACAACAAGACAGAAGAAAGAGAAATTAAGGAGTCAACCCCATTTACAATTGTACCCCAAACCATAAGATACCTAGGAATAAACCTAACCAAAGAGGCTAAGAATCTATACTCAGAAAACTATAAAGTACTCATGAAAGAAATTGAGGAAGACACAAAGAAATGGAAAAATGTTTCATGCTCCTGGATTGGAAGAATAAATATTGTGAAAATGTCTATGCTACCTAAAGCAATCTACACATTCAATGCAATTCCTATCAAAGTACCATCCATCTTTTTCAAAGAAATCGAACAAATAATTTTAAAATTTATATGGAACCAGAAAAGACCTCGAATAGCCAAAGGGATATTGAAAAAGAAAGCCAAAGTTGGTGGCATCACAATTCCGGACTTCAAGCTTTATTACAAAGCTGTCATCATCAAGACAGCATGGTACTGGCACAAAAACAGACACATAGATCAATGGAACAGAATAGAGAGCCCAGAAATAGACCCTCAACTCTATGGTCAACTAATCTTCGACAAATCAGGAAAGAATGTCCAATGGAAAAAAGACAGCCTCTTCAATAAATGGTGTTGGAAAAATTGGACAGCCACGTGCAGAAAAATGAAATTGGACCATTTCCTTACACCACACACAAAAATAGACTCAAAATGGATTAAGGACCTCAATGTGAGAAAGGAATCCATCAAAATCCTTGAGGAGAACACAGGCAGCAACCTCTTCGACCTCAGCCGCAGCAACATCTTCCTAGGAACATCGCCAAAGGCAAGGGAAGCAAGGGCAAAAATGAACTTTTGGGATTTCATCAAAATCAAAAGCTTTTGCACAGCAAAGGAAACAGCTAACAAAACCAAAAGACAACTGATTTGCAAACGACATATCAGATAAAGGACTAGTGTCCAAAATCTATAAAGAACTTAACAAACTCAACACCCAAAGAACAAATAATCCAATCAAGAAATGGGCAGAAGACATGAACAGACGTTTCTGCAAAGAAGACATCCAGATGGCCAACAGACACATGAAAAAGTGCTCCATATCACTCGGCATCAGGGAAATACAAATCAAAACCACAATGAGATATCACCTCACACCAGTCAGAATGGCTAAAATCAACAAGTCAGGAAATGACAGATGCTGGCGAGGATGCGGAGAAAGGGGAACCCTCCTACACTGTTGGTGGGAATGCAAGCTGGTGAAACCACTCTGGAAAACAACATGGAGGTTCCTCAGAATGTTGAAAATAGAAGTGCCCTATGACCCAGCAATTGCACTACTGGGTATTTACCCTAAAGATACAAACGTAGTGATCCAAAGGGGCACGTGCACCCGAGAGTCCCTCTTAAAGCACACTTCCATCACTATGTTTGAAGGATTTTCATCACAGAAAGACAGTGTGGATGACCATAGGTCGTGAACACCAAATATGTGTTTTGGATGCCTAAGCGCCTTAGCCTGCACTTCACTCACAGCAACGAAATTGCCCAGAGTCAGTCCTTCTTCTATCTTCTTTCCTCAACGGAGAAGACACTGTTAGGAATGAGTATCCGCCTGAAGGAGTTTCCCTGAACTGAGACCTTGCTATGGTCACCGTCATGGGCCCTGTATGTGAAACTTCATGATTTCAACACAGACAGGTTAAACAGCTTGCAACTTTCCACAGACTCACCATGTCGTGAGTATATCCCATAGCACAGTTCCCTCACAACGTTTCAAGTATTTTGAACAGAGGTAGACACCATGGAACATCACAGGTTGAGAATTTCCAATATGAGTTTTGGAGGCCTAAGAGCCGTAACCTATGTTCCACTCACAGTATCCAACCTACACAGTGTCCATCCTGGTTCTATCTTCTTTCCTCCATTGGGAAGACACTGTCAGAAATGAGAACCCACCTGAAGGAGTTTCCATGAAACAGAACTTCCTATGGACACGGGGATGGATGTCTCAAACTAGAGCTCTATACATGCCTTATTCCTGTTACAAGACAGTCAGTTCCAACAGCTTCCTTCTTTGACAGACTGAACACTTCCACAATTCCCTCTTAAAACACACTTCCATCACTATTTTTCAAGCATTTTCGATCAGAAAACAGTGTGGATGACCACAGGTCGTGAACACCCAATATGTTTTTTAGATGCCAAAGCACCATAGTCTGCACTTAACTCACAGTATGCAAACTTCCCAGAGTCCATCCTTGTTCTATCTTCTTTCCTCATGGAGAAGATACTGTTATGCATGAGTATCCACCTGAAGGAGTTTTCCTGAATTGAGACCTTCCTATGGTCACCAGCATGGGCCCTTGTATGAGACACTTCTGATTTCAACACAGACAGATTAAACAGCTTCCAACTTTCCACAGACTCAGCCTTGTCATGAGTACGTCCTATAGCACAGTTTCTTCACGAAGTTTGAAGTGTTTTAAACAGAGGTAGACACCGTGGAACAACACAGGTCGAGAATTTCAAATATGAGTTTTGGAGGCCTAAGAGCCGTAGCCTGCACCTCATTCACATTATCCAAACTATCCACTGTCCATCATTGTTCTGTCTTCTTTCCTCCACTGGGAAGACACTGTCAGAAATGAGAACCCACCTGAAGGAGATTCCCTGAAACAGAACTTCCTATGGACACGGGGATTGACGTCTGACACTAGAGACCTTTATGCGCCTATTCTTGTTTACAACACCGTCAGTTCCAACAGCTTCCTTCTTTGACAGACTGAACACTTCCACGATTCCCTCTTAAAAAACACTCCCATCACTATGTTTGAAGCATTTTTGAACAGAAAGACAGTGTGGATGACCACAGGTCATGAACACCCAATATGTTTTTTGGAAGCCTAAGTGCCATAGCCTGCACTTCACTCACAGTATGCAAACTGCCCAGAGTCCGGCCTTGTTCTATCTTCTTTCCTCAATGGAGAAGACACTGTTATGAATGAGTATCCACCTGAAGGATTTTCCCTGAACAGAGACTGTCCTCTGGTCTCTGGCATGGGCCCTGTATAAGACACTTTATGATTTCAACATAGACACCTCCAAAAGCTTCCAACATTCCACAGACTCAACCCTGTCTTGAATACATCTATTTCACAGTTACCTCACGACATATGAAGTGTTTTGAACAGAGGTAGACACTGTGGAACATCACAGGCTGAGAATTTCTTTTTTCGTTTGTTTTCTTTTTCTTTTCTTTTGTCTCTCATTTGGGTAGGGAATCCTGATTGCTCAGAAGTGTTCCAGGGTGCACCTTGACTGCAACATAGTTGATACTTCCAGCTACATTTGTTCAGTCATCTCCTACCAAAATGACTAGGAGGAGGAATGCCCAGAAGAAGAAAAATAGAGGATGGACCTTCTGCAACAGAGCTAACAGCTATCAACATAGACAATATGTCAGAAAGAGAATTCAAAAGAAGCCTCAAAAGAAGGCTGGGTAAGCGATTCTCATATCAGATAAATTAGACTTTAAACTAAAGACTGTAGTCAGAGATTCAGAAGGACATTACATAATCCTTAAAGGGACTATCCAGCAAGATGATCTAACAGTTGTAAATTTCTATGCTCCCAATATGGGAGCAGTTAATTACATAAGAAAACTGTAAATCAAGATAAAGAGTCATATTGATATGAATACACTAATAGTAGGAGATCTTAACATACCTCTCTCAGAAATAGACAGATCATCGAAGCAGAAAATCAATAAAGAAACAAGAGCATTGGGGGACAAGATGGCGGGGTACTAGGAAGAGGCGTCTTTTCAGCTGGTACCCCAAAGTGAGCTGATTACCTACCAAAGAACTCCGATCACCCATGAAATCAGCCTGAGATCAGAATTATACACGTCTGGATCTCTACAGGGGCAGAAGATGCCAGTGAGCAGTTAAAGCGGAATGGGAACAGCGGACTGATATCGGAAGATAAACAAAAGGGGGAGGGAGCCACCAGAGGCGACCGGTGCAAAAGTAATACCCCGATACGAGCGAGAGTGCCCTGCGTCTGGGGACCAGCATTAACTTGGAGACTGGTTGAAAGCACTCCAAAAGAGCAAAGGATCGCGGGGGCAAATTGTGGGAATCTGGGTGGCTAGGGACAGGGGCTTAAGTCCCCGGTCCCAGACGGCCTCCCCGGCGCGGAGGCAGAGAGAGTGCGGCGGAGAAACCGGCTCCTGGTCCCTAAGCCGCCAGCGCGCCCCAGAGCGCGGGGGTTCCGGCTCCTGTGAGGGGATGGGAGTGCGCCGGTCTGCAGAACGCACGCTAGCCCTACCACAAAGCTTGAGATGCGCGCGCGCGTCCCTCCATCTCTCCTGGGTTTCTAAGGCCCTGGGGCGCTTCTTCACCCACACCATTGTTTCAAAGTCTAAGCCGCGCGCGCACACGCGCGCCCGCGAAACTCTTCCCCAGACAGAGGCTCGCAAAAGCCCAGCCTGCGGCTTACGGACCAGCGCCCCGTTCTCAGTGCCCCAGACGCGCGCCTGACCCACAGCCGCCTCTGAAAAGAGGTGCGCGCAAGCCGCGCACTCCCAGCCCGGGCCGGCGGCAAAATCTCAGTGTGCGATCGCTGCTTGGAACCTCTCTGGCGGTCAGGAGCACCCAGACAGCCGCCACTGCCTTGGCTTTGGGGACGAGCAAAAGATCCTGCGCCCCCAGGGTCTTTAACTTGGAACCTGCACTGCCAGCATCCAAGGGGGAATTTATTCAGCTTCTGCACCCAGACTGAGGCTTCTCTCTGAGACGGAGATCAGGAAGTGTTCCAGGGTGCACCTTGACTGCACCAGAGTTGATACATCCAGCTACATCTGTTCAGTCTTCTCCCACCAAAATGACTAGGAGGAGGAATGCCCAACAGAAGAAAAATACAGAGGATGGACCTTCTGCAATAGAGCTAATGGCTATCAACATAGACAATATGTCGGAAAGAGAATTCAGGCTAACAATTATCCAGGCAATAGCTAGGTTGGAGAAAGCCATGGATGACCAAACAGAATTGATTAGGGCCGAACTGAAAGCGACCAGACAGGATGTTCACAATGTTAGGGCGGAGCTTAAAGCTACCAGGGAGGAGGTCCACAATGCTCCCAATGAGTTCCAATCCAATCTAAACTCTCTCAAAGCTAGGGTAACTGAGACAGAAGATAGAATTAGTGATCTGGAAGACAAACAGAGAGCGAAAGGATCAGGAGGAAGCCTGGAACAAACAGCTTAGATCCCACGAAAGCAGAATCAGGGAAATAAATGATGCCATGAAGCGTTCCAACGTCAGAATTATTGGAATTCCTGAAGGGCAGGAGAAAGAAAGAAGTCTAGAAGATATCGTGGAACAAGTCCTTCATGAAAATTTTCCGAATCTCGTGAATGAAACCAGCGTTCATGTACTAGAGGCTGAACGGTCTCCACCCAAGATTATACACTCCAAAAAAACATCACGACACCTGATAGTCAAATTGAGAAATTATAATTGTAGGTATAATCTCTTGAAAGCTGCCAGGGCAAAGAGGCTCCTTACTTACAGAGGGAAGCCCATCAGAATAGCTTCAGACCTGTCCACAGAGACCTGACAAGCCAGAAGAGGCTGGCAAGATATATTCAGGGCACTAAATGAGAAGAACATGCAGCCAAGAATACTTTATCCAGCAAGACTGACATTCAAAATGGATGGAGAGATAAAGAGTTTCCAAGACCGGCAAGGCTTAAAAGACTATGCAACCACCAAGCCGACACTGCAGGAAATATTAAGGGGGGGTCTATAAAAGAGGAAAAATCCCAAGAATAGCATTGAGCAGAAATATAGAGACATTCTACAGAAAGAAAGACTTCAAAGGTAACTCGATGTCAATAAAAACATATCTATCAATAATCACTCTCAATGTGAATGGCCTAAATGCACCCATAAAAAGGCACAGGGTTGCAGATTGGATAAAATGACAGGACCCATCCATATGCTGTCTACAAGAGACCCATTTTGAACCTAAAGATACACGCAGACTGAAAGTGAAGGGGTGGAGAAGCATCTTTCATGCCAATGGGACTCAAAAGAAGGCTGGGGTAGCGATTCTCATATCAGATAAATTAGACTTCAAACTAAAGACTGTAGTCAGAGATACAGAAGGACACTACATCATCCTTAAAGGGACTATCCACCAAGATGATCTAACAATTGTAAATATCTATGCTCCCAATATGGGAGCAGCCAATTACTTAAGAAAACTGTTAATCAAGATAAAGAGTCATATTGATATGAATACACTAATCGTAGGAGATCTTAACATGCCTCTTTCAGAACTAGACAGATCATCGAAGCAGAAAATCAATAAAGAAACAAGAGCATTGAATGACACATTGGACCAGATGGACCTCATAGATATATACAGAACATTCCACCCTAAAACAGCAGAATATTCATTCTTCTCAAGTGCACACGGAACCTTCTCCAGAATAGACCACATACTGGGTCACAAATCAGGACTCAGCCGATACCAAAAGACTGAGATTATTCCCTGCATATTCTCAGATCACAATGCTTTGAAACTGGAGCTCAATCACAAGGAAAAGTTCCGAAGGAACTCAAACACCTGGAAGCTAAAGACCGCCTTGCTTAAGAACGGAATGGGAGAAGATATTTGCAAATGACAGTACAGACAAAAGGTTGATATCCAGGATCTATAATGAACTCCTCAAACTCAACCCACACGAAACAGACAAACACATCAAAAATTGGGCAGAAGATATGAACAGACACTTCTCCAATCAAGAAATACAAATGGCTATCAGACACATGAAAAAATGCTCATCATCATTAGCCCTCAGGGAGATTCAAATTAAAACCACATTGAGATATCACCTTGCACCAGTTAGAATGGCCAAAATTAACAAAACAGGAAACAACATGTGTTGGAGAAGATGTGGAGAAAGGGGAACCCTCTTCCACTGTTGGTGGGAATGCAAGTTGGTGCAGCCTCTTTGGAGAACAGTGTGGAGATTCCTCAAGAAATTAAAAATAGAGCTTCCCTACTACCCTGCAATTGCACTCCTGGGTATTTACCCCAAAGATACAGATGTCGTGAAAAGAAGGGCCATCTGTACCCCAATGTTTATAGCAGCAATGGCCACAGTCGCCAAACTATGGAAAGAACCAAGATGCCCTTCAACGGATGAATGGATAAGGAAGATGTGGTCCATATACACTATGGAGTATTATGCCTCCATCAGAAAGGACGAATATCCAACTTTTGTAGCAACATGGACGGGACTGGAAGAGATTATGCTGAGTGAAATCAGTCAAGCAGAGAGAGTCAATTATCTTATGGTTTCACTCATTTGTGGAGCATAACCTATAGCATGGAGGACAAGGGGTGTTAGAGAGGAGTAGGGAATTTGGGTAAATTGGAAGGGGAGGTGAACCATGAGAGACTATGGACTCTGAAAAACAGTCTGAGGGGTTTGAAGTGGCGGGGGGGTGGGAGGTTGGGGTACCAGGTGGTGGGTATTATAGAGGGCACAGCTTGCATGGAGCACTGGGTGTGGTGAAAAAATAATGAATGCTGTTTTTCTGAAAATAAATAAATTGGGAAAAAAAAAAGAATGCTTGGATCAACCAGGAGATCAAAGAAGAACTGAAACAATTCATGGAAACCAATGGAATGAAGACACTTTGGTCCAAAACCTATGGGATACAGCAAAGGCCGTCCTAAGGGGAAAATATATAGCCATCCAACCCTCCTTCAAAAAAAATTGAAAAATCCAGAACACACCAGCTGTCTCTACACCTTAAAGAACTGGAGGATCAACAACAAATCAAACCAACTCCACACATAAGAAGGGAAATCATCAAGATTAGAGCTGAGATCAATGAGGGAGAAACCAGAGATACAGTAGAAGGTATCAATGAAACTAGAAGCTGGTTTTTTGAAAGAATCAATAAGATCGATAAGCCACTGGCTACACTAATCCGAAAGAAAAGAGAGAAATCCCAAATTCATAAAATTATGAATGAAAAGGGAGAGATCACAACTAACGCGAAGGAAGTGAAACAATCATCAGAAGTTATTACGAACAGTTATATGCCAATAAGCTTAGCAACCTAGATGAAATGGATGCATTCCTGGAAAAATATAAACTACCAAAATTGAACCAGGAAGAAATCGACAACCTGAAGAGACCGATATCTAATAACGAGATTGAAGCAGTGATCAAAAATCTCCCAAAAAACAAGAGCCCAGGACCTGACGGATTCCCTGGGGAATTCTACCTACCTTCCAAGAAGAAATAACACCTATTCTCCAGAAGCTGTTTCAAAAAATTGAAGCAGAAGGAAAACATCCAGACCATTTCTATGAAGCCAGCATTACCCTGATCCCCAAACCAGGCAAGGACCATACCAAAAAGGAGAATTTCAGACCAATATCACTGATGAATATGGATGCTAAGATTCTCCACAAGATCCTAGCCAACAGGATCCAACAACACATTAAAAAGATTATCCACCATGATCAGGTGGGATTCATCCCTGGGCTACAAGGATGGTTCAACATTCGTAAATCAATCAATGTGATACAACAAATTAATATGAGAAGAGAGAAGAACCACATGGTCCTCTCAATTGATGCAGAAAAAGCATTTGACAAAATCCAACATCCGTTCCTGATTAAAACGCTTCAATGTATAGGGATAGAGGGAACATTCCTGAACCTCATCAAATCTATCCATGAAAGACCCACAGCAAATATCATCCTCAATGGGAAAAAGCTGGCAGCCTTCCCATTGAGATCAGGAACAAGACAAGGATGCCCACTTTCACCACTCTTGTTCAACATAGTATTAGAAGTCCTAGCAACAGCAATCAGACAACAGAGAGAAATATAAGGTATCCAAATTGGTAATGAAGAAGTCAAACTCTCTCTCTTCGCAGATGACATGATTCTTTATATGGAAAACCCAAAAGACTCCACCCCCAAACTACTAGAACTCATACAGCAATTCAGCAGCGTGGCAGGATACAAAGTCAATGTGCAGATATCAGTGGCTTTCTTATACACTAACAATGAAAATACAGAAAGGGAAATTAGAGAATCGATTCCATTTACTATAGCACCAAGAACCATAAGATACCTTGGAAGAAACCTAACTAAAGAGGTAAAGGATCTATACTTGAGGAACTATAGAACACTCATGAAAGAAATTGAAGAGGACACAAAAAGATGGAAGACCATTCCATCCTCTTGGATCGGAAGAATAAACATTGTTAAAATGTCTATACTGCCTAGAGCAATCTATACTTTTAAGCCATTCCGATCAAATTCCACCGGCATTCTTCAAAGAGCTGGAGCAAATAATCCTAAAATTTCTATGGAATCAGAAGAGACCCCGAATCGCTAAAGAAATGGTGAAAAACAAAAATAAAGCTGGCGGCATCACCTTACCTGATTTCAAGCTTTATTACAAAGCTGTGATCACCAAGACAGCATGGTACTGGCATAAAAACAGACACATAGACCAGTGGAACAGAGTAGAGAGCCCACATATGGACCCTCAACTCTATGGTCAATTAATATTCGACAAAACAGGAAAAAATACACAGTGGAAAAAAGACAGTCTCTTCAATAAATGGTGCTGGGAAAACTGGACAGCTATATGTAGAAGAATGAAACTCGACCATTCTCTTACACCGTACACAAAGATCAACTCAAAATGGATAAAAGACCTCAACGTGAGACAGGAATCTATCAGAATCTTAGAGGAGAACATAGGCAGTAATCTCTTTGATATCAGCCACAGCAACTTCTTTCAAGATACGTCTCCAAAGGCAAAGGAAACAAAAGTGAAAGTAAACTTCTGGGACTTCATCAAAATCAAAAGCTTCTGCACAGCAAAGGAAACAGTCAAAAAAAACAAAGAGGCAACCCATGGAATGGGAGAAGATATTTGCAAATGACAGTACAGACAAAAGGTTGATATCCAGGATCTATAATGAACTCCTCAAACTCAACCCACACGAAACAGGCAAACACATCAAAAAATGGGCAGAAGATAGGAACAGACACTTCTCCAATCAAGACATACAAATGGCTATCAGACACATGAAAAAATGCTCATCATCATTAGCCCTCAAGGAGATTCAAATTAAAACCACATTGAGATATCACCTTACACCAGTTAGAATGGCCAAAATTAACAAAACAGGAAACAACATGTGTTGGAGAGGATGTGGAGAAAGGGGAACCCTCTTCCACTGTTGGTGGGAATGCAAGTTGGTGCGGCCTCTTTGGAGAACAGTGTGGAGATTCCTCAAGAAATTAAAAATAGAGCTTCCCTACGACCCTGCAATTGCACTCCTGGGTATTTACCCCAAAGATACAGATGTCGTGAAAAGAAGGGCCATCTGTACCCCAATGTTTATAGCAGCAATGGCTACGATCGCCAAACTATGGAAAGAACCAAGAATCCCTTCAACGGATGAATGGATAAGGAAGATGTGGTCCATATACACTATGGAGTATTATGCCTCCATCAGAAAGGATGAATATCCAACTTTTGTAGCAACATGGATGGGACTGGAAGAGATTATGCTGAGTGAAATCAGTCAAGCAGAGAGAGTCAATTATCATATGGTTTCACTCATTTGTGGAGCATAACCAATAGCATGGAGGACAAGGGGCATTAGAGAGGAGTAGGGAATTTGGGTAAATTGGAAGGGGAGGTGAACCATGAGAGACTATGGACTCTGAAAAACAGTCTGAGGGGTTTGAAGTGGTGGGGGGGGTGGGAGGTTTGGGTACCAGGTGGTGGGTATTATAGAGGGCACAGCTTGCATGGAGCATTGGGTGTGGTGAAAAAAATAATGAATACTGTTTTTCTGAAAATAAATAAATTGGGAGAAAATAAACAAGAATCAAGAGCATTGAATGACACATTGTACTTGATGGACCTCATAGATATATACAGAACATTCCACCCTAAAACAACAGAACACTCATTCTTCTCAAGTGAACACGGAACCTTCTCCAGAATAGACCACATACTGGGTCACAAATAAGGACTACACCGATACCAAAATACTGAGATTATTCCCTGCATATTCTCAGATCACAATGCTTTGACTGGAGCTCAATCACAAGGTAGAGAATTTCAATATGAGTTTTTGAGGCCTAAAGCCATAGCATGTACTTCTTCACAGTTTCCAACCTACCCAGTGTCCGTCCTTCTTCTATCTTCTTTACTCCACTGGGAAGACACTGTCAGGATGAAAATACACCTGAAGGAGTTTCCCTCAAACAGAACTTCCAATGGTCACGTGGATGGATGTCTGTGACGAGAGCCGCATACGCGCCTATTCCTGTTTACCACACAGGAGGTCCCAACAGCCTCCTTCTTTGACAGACTCCAGACTTCTGAGAATCCCTTCTAAAGCACACTTGCCTCACAATGTTTGAAGCGTTTTTGGCAAAGAATGTGTGGATGACCACAGGTCATGAACACCCAACATGTGTTTTAGATGCATAAGCGCCATAGCCTGCACTTCACTCACAGTAACAAAGCTGCCCATAATCTGTCCTTGCTCTATATTCTTTATTCAATGGAGAAGACATTGTTATGAATGTGTATCTGCATGCAGGGGTTTCCCTGAACAGAGACCTTCCTATGGTCACCGGCATGGGCCCTGTATGAGACACTTCATGATTTCAAGACAGACAGGTTAAACAGCTTCCAACTTACCACAGAATCAACCCTGTCGTGAGTACGTACTATAGCACAGTTTCCTCATGAAGTTTGAAGTCTTTTGAACAAAGTTATACAAGGTGGAATATCACAGGTCGTGAACTTCGAATATGAGTTTTGGAGGCCTAAAGCTATAGTATGCACTTCACTCACAGTATCCAAATAACCCAGTGTTCGTCCTTGTTCTATCTTATTTCCTCCACTGCGAAGACACTGTCAGATATGAGAATCCACCTGAAGGAGTTTCCCTGAAACAGAACCTCCTATGGATACGGTGATGGATTTCTGAGATTAGAGTCTTATACGGGCCTATTCCTGTTTATAACACAGTCATTTCCAACAGCTTCCTTCTTGGACAAACTCAACACTTTCACAATTCTCCCTTAAATCACACTTCCATCAGTATGTTTGAAGTATTTTCAACACAGAAAGACAGTGTGGATGACCACAGGTCATGAACATCCAATATGTATTTTGGATGCCTAAGCGCCATAGCCTGCACTTCACCCACAGTATCCAAAGTGCACATAATCCGTCCTTGTTCTATCTTCTTTCCTCCACGGAGAAGACACTGTTATGAATGAATATCCACCTGAAGGAGTTTCCCTGAACAGAGACCTTCCTATGGATCAACAGCAAGGGCCCTGTTAGCGACACTTCATGATTTCAATACAGACAACTCCAACAGCTTCGAACATTCCACAGACTCAATCATGTAGTGAACGTCCTATAGCAAAAGTTCCATCATGACGTATGAAGTGTTTTGAATGGAGGTAGACACTGTGGAACATCACAGGTCCTTAAATTCCAATATGATTTTTGGGGGACTAAGAGCTGTAGCCTGACTTCACTCACAATATCCAACCTATGCAGTGTTCTTCCTTGTTCTATCTTCTTTCATCCACTGGGAAGACACTGTCAGAAAAGAGAATCTGCCTGAAGGAATTTCCCTGAAACAGAACTTCATACGGACACACAGATGGACGTCTGAGACTAGAGTCCTATATGGACTTATTCCTGTTCATAACATAGTTCCAACAGCTTCCTTCCTGGACAGACTCAACACTTCCACGAGTCCCTCTTAAAGCACAATTCCATCACTATTTTTGAAGAGTCATCAACACAGAAATACAGTGTGTATGACCAAAGGTCGTTAACACCCAATATGTGTTTTGTATGCCTAAGCACCATAGCCTGAACTTCACTCACAGTATGCAAACTGCCCAGAGTCTGGCCTTGTTCTATCTTCTTTCCTCAATGGAGAAGACACTGTTATGAATGAGTATCCACCTGAAGGAGTTTCCCTGAACTGAGACCTTCCTGTGGTCACCAGCATGGGCCCTCTATGTGACACTTCAAGATTTCAATACAGACAGGTCCAAGAGCTTTCAACATTCCACAGACTCAACCCTGTAATGAGTAGGTCATATAGCACAGTTCCCTCAAGACGTATGAAGTGTTTTTAACAGAGGTAGACACTGTGGAACATCACAGGTCGTGAACTTCCAATATGAGTTTTAGTGGACTAAGAGCTATAGCCTGCAACTTCACTCACAGTATCCAACCTACCCAGTGTCTGTCCTTGTTATATCTTCTTTCATCCACTGTGAAGACAATGTAAAAATGAGAATCTGCCTGAAGGAATTTCCCTGAAACAGGACTTCCTATGGACAAGGTGATGGACGTCTGAGACTAGAACCCTATACGGGCCTATTGCTGTTTATAACACAGTTACAACAGCTTCCTTCTTTGAGAGACTCAACAATTCCACGAGTCCTTCTTTTTTTTTTTTGCATTTTTTTTCAATTTATTTATTTTCAGAAAAACATTATTCATTATTTTTTCACCACACCCAGTGCTCCATGCAATCCGTGCCCTCTATAATATCCACGAGTCCTTCTTAAAACACACTTCCATCACTATCTTTGAAGCATTTTCAACACAGAAAGACAGTGTGGATGACCACAGCTTGAACACCCATTATGTGTTTTGGATACATAAGCGTCATAGCCTTCACTTCCCTAATAGTAATGAAATTGCCCAGAGTCTGTCTTTGTTCTATCTTCTTTCCTCAACGGAGAAGACACTGTTAGGAATGAGTATCCGCCTGAGGTGTTTCCCTGAACAGAGACCTTCCTATGGTCACCGGCATGTTCCCTGTATAAGACACTTCATGATTTCAACACAGACAGGTTAAACAGCTTGCAACTTTCCACAGACTCAACCCTGTCGTGAGTATGTCTTATAGCACAGGTCCCCCATGACGTGTGAAGTGTTTTGAACAGAGGTAGACACTGTGGAACATCACAGGTCGAGAATTTCCAATGTGAATTTAGGAGGCCTAAGAGCCATAGCCTTCACTTCACTCACAGTATCCAACCTACGCAGTGCCGTCCTTGTACTGTCTTCTTTCCTCCACTGGGAAGACACTGTCAGAAATGAGAATCCACCTGAAGGAGTTTCCCTGTAACAGAACCTCCTATGGACAAGGGGATGAACATCTCAAACTAGAGCCCTATACGCGCCTCTTCCTGTCTACAACACAGTCAGTTCCAACAGCTTCCTAATTTGACAGAAAGAACACTTCCATGATTCCCTCTTAAAACACACTTCCATCACTATCTTTAAAACGTTTTCGACACAGAAAGAGAATGTGAATGACTACAGGTCTTGAACATCCAATATGTGTTTTGGATGCCTAAGCTCCATAGCCTGCACTTTACTCACAGTAACAAAACTGCCCAGAGTCCATCCTTGTTCTATCTTCTTTGCTCAAAGGAGAAGACACTGTTATGAATGAGCATCCGCCTGAAGGAGTTTCCCTGAACAGAGACATTCCTATGGACACCGACAAGGGCCCTGTATGAGACACTTCATTATTTCAACACAGACAGGTTAAACAGCTTGCAACTTTCCACAGTCTCAACGGTATTATGAGTACGTCATATAGCACAGTTCCCTCACGACTTTTGAAGTGTTTTAAACAGAGGTAGACACCGTGGAACATCACAGTTCGAGAATTTCCAGTATGAGATTTGGAGACCTAAGAACGGTAGCCTGAAGTTCCCTCACAGTATCCAACCTGCTCAGTGTCCTTCCTTGTTCTATCTTCTTTCCTCCACTGGGAAGATACTGTCAGAAATGAGAATCCGCCTGAAGGAATTTCCCTGAAGGAGAACTACCAATGGTCACGGGGATGGGAGTCTGTGACTAGAGCCCTATATGCGCCTATTCCTGTTTACCACACAGGCCTTCACAACAGCTTCCTTCTTTGACAGACTCAAGACTTCCATGAATCCCTCCTAAAGCACACTTCCCTCACAATGTTTGAAGCATTTTTGACACAGAAAGAGAGTGTGGATGACTACAATTCGTGAACCTCCAATATTTGTTTTTGATGCCTAAGCACCATAGCATGCATTTCACTCACAGTATCCAAAGTGCACATAGACTGTCCTTGTTCTAACTTATTTCCTCAACGGAGAAGACACTGTTATGAATAGTACCCGACTGAAGGAGTATCCCTGAACTGAGACCTTCCGATGGATCACCGGCAAGGGCTCTGTAAGTGACACTTCATGATTTCAATACAAACAGGTCCAACAGCTTCCAACATTCCACAGACTCAACCCTGTATTGAGTACTTCCTATTTCACAGTTCCCTCACGACGTTTAAAGTGTTTTGAACAGAGGCAGACACTGTTGAACATCACAGGTCGAGAATTTGCAATATGAGTTTTAGAGACCTAAGAGCCGTAGCCTGCATTTCACTCACAGTATCCAACCTACCCAGTGTCTTTCCTGGTTCTATCTTCTTTCCTCCACTGGGAAGACACTGTCAGAAAAGAGAACCTGCCTGAAGGAGTTTCCCTGAATCAGAACTTCCTATGGACACGGGGACGGGTGTCTGAGACTAGAGCCTTATACGTGCCTATTGCTGTTTACAACACAGTCAGTTCCAACAGATTCCTTCTTTGAGAGACTCAACACTTCCATGATTCCCTCTTAAAACAAACTTCCATAACTATCTTTGAAGAGTTTTCAACACATAAAGACAGTGTGGATGACCACAGGTCTTGAACATCCAATATGTGTTTTGGATGCCTAAGCGCCATTGCCTGCACTTCACTCACAGTAATGAAACTGCGCAGAGACCGTCCTTGTTCTATCTTCTTTCCTCAACAGAGAAGACATTGTTATGAATGAGTATCCACCTGAAGGAGTTTCCCTGAACAGAGACCTTCCTATGGTCACCGACAAGGACCCTGAATGAGACACTTCATGATTTCAACACAGACAGGTTAAACAGCTAGCAACTTTCCACAGACTCAGCCCTTTCGTGAGTATGTCCTATAGCACAGTTTCCTCACGATGTTTGAAGTGTTTTGAACAGAGGTAGACACCGTGGAACATCAAGGTCGAGAGTTTCCAATATGAGCTTTGAGGCGTAGGAGCCATAACCTACACTTCACTTACAGTATCCCTCATACCCAGTGTCCGTTGTGTTCTATCATCTTTCCTCCACTGGGAAGACACTGTCAGAAATGAGAACCCACCTGAAGGAGTTTCGCTGAAACAGAAATTCCTGTTGACACGGGGATCAATGTCTGAGTCTAGAGCCCTTTATGCACCTATTTCTGTTTACAACAGAGTCAGTTCCAACAGCTTCCTTCTTTGACCAACTCAACACTTTCACAATACCCTCTTAAATCACAAATCCATCACTATGTTTGAAGAGTTTTTGACACAGAAACACAGTGTGGATGAGCACAGGTCTTGAATATCCCATATGTGTTTTGGATGTCTAAGCGCCATAGCCTGCACTTCACACACAATATGCAAACTGCCCAAATCCCGTCGTTGTTCTATCTTCTTTCCTCAATGGAGAAGGCACTGTTATGAATGAGTATCCACCTGAAGGAGTTTCCGTGAACAGAGACCTTCCAATGGTCACCAGCAAGGACCCTGTATGAGACACTTCATGATTTCAAGACAGACAGGTTAAACAGGTTAAACAGTTTCCAACTTTCCACAGACTCAACATTGTCGTGATCGTCCTATAGGACAGTTCCCTCATGACGTATAAAGTGTTTTGAACAGAGGTAGGCACTGTGGAACATCACAGTTCGAGAATTTCCAATATGAAGTTATGGAGGCCTAAGAGCCGTAGCCTGCACTTCACTCACAGTATCCAACCTGCCCTCTGTCCGTCCTTGTTCTATCTTCTTTCCTCCACTGGGAAGACACTGTCAGAAATGAGAATCCACCTGAAGGAGTTTCCCTGAAACAGCACTTCCTCTGGTCAAGTGGATGGACGTCTGAGACTAGACTCCAATACGCTCCTATTCCAGTTTACCACACAGTAAGTCCCAACAGCTTCCTTCCTTGACAGACTCAACACTGCCATGAATCCCTCCTAAAGCACACTTCCCTCACAATGTTTGAAGCATTTTCGACACAGAAAGACAGTGTGGATGACCACAGGTCGTGAACATCCAATATGTGATTTGGATGCCTAAGCGCTATAGCCTGCACTTCACTCACAGTATCCAAACTGGCCAGAGTCCATCCTTGTTCTATCTTCTTTCCTCAATGGAGAAGACACTGTTTTGAATGAGTACCTGGCTAAAGGAGTTTCCCTGAACAGAGACCTTCCTATGGTCACTGGCAAGGGCCCTGTTTGAGACACGTCATGATTTCAACACAGACAGGTCCATCAGCTTGCACCTTTCCACGGACTCAGCCTTGTCGTGAGTACGTCCTATAGCACAGTTTCCTCAAGACGTTTCAAGTCTTTTGAACAGAGGTAGACACCGTGGAACATCACAGGTTGAGAGTTTCCAATATGAGTTTTGGACACCTAAGAGCCATAGCTGCTCTTCACTCACAGCATCCAACCTACCCAGTGTCCGTCCTTGTCTTATTCTTTCTTCCACTGGGAAGACACTGTCAGACATGAGAATCCACCTGAAGGAGTTTCCCTGAAACAGAATTTCCTGTGGACACAGGGATGTACGTCTGAGATTAGAGCTCTTTACGCACCTATTCCTGTTTACAACACAGTTCCAACAGCATCCTTCTTTGACAGACTCAACCAACACTTTCATGATTTTCTCTTAAATCACACTTCCATAACTATGTTTGAAGCATTTAGACACAGAAAGACTGTGTGGATGAGCACAGGTTTTGAATATCCAATATGTGTTTTGATTGCCTAAGCGCCATAGCTTGCACTTCATTCACAGTATGCAAACTTCCCAGAGTCCGTCCTTGTTCTATCCTCTTTCCTCAACGGAGAAGACACTGTTATGAATGAGCATTCGCCTGAAGGAGTTTCCCTGAACAGAGACCTCCCTATGGTCCCCGGCAAGGGCCCTGTATGAGACACTTCATGATTTCAACACAGACAGGTTAAAGAGCTTGCAACTTTCCACAGACACAGCCCTGTCATGAGTACGTCCTATAGCAAAGTTCCCTCACGACGTTTGAAGTGTTTTGCACAGGGGTAGACACCATGGAACATCACTGGTCGAGAATTTCCATTATGAGTTTTGGAGACCTAAGAGCCATAGCCTGCACTTCACTCACATATCCAACCTGCCCAGTGTCCATCCTTATTATATCTTCTTTTTCCACTGGAAGAACTCTCAGAAATGAGAATCCGCCTGAAGGAGTTTCCCTGAAACAGAACTTCCAATGGTCACGGGGTTGGTGTCTGTGAATAGAGCCCTATATGCGCCTATTCCTTTTTACCACAAAGGCCTTCGAACTGCTTCCTTCTTTGACAGACTCAAGACTTCCACGAATCCCTCCTAAAGCCCCATTTCCTCACAATGTTTGAAGCGTTTTTGACACAGAAAGACAGTGTGGATGAGCACAGGTCTTGAATATCCAATAGTTTCTTACATGCCTAAGCACCATAGCCTGCACTTCACTCACAGTATGCAAACTGCCTAGAGTCCATCCTTGTTCTATCTTCTTTCCTCAATGGAGAAGACTCTGTTATGAATGAGTATCCGCCTGAGGAGTATTGATGAATTGTGATATTTCTATGGTCACCGGCAGGGCCCTGTATGAGACACTTCATGATTTCAACACAGACAGGTTAAACAGTTTGCAACTTTCCACAAACTCAACCCTGTAGTGAGTACATCCTATAGTACAGTTCCCTCACGACATCTGAAGTATTTTGAGCTGAGGTAGACACCGTGGAACATCACAGTTCAAGAATTTCCAACATGAGTTTTGGAGGACTAAGAGCCATAGCCTGCACTTCACTCACAATATCCAACTTGCCCAGTGTCCGTCCTTGTTCTATCTTCTTTCCTCCACTGAGAAGACACGGTCAGAAATGAGAATCCGCCCCAAGGAGTTTCCCTCAAACAGAACTTCCAATGGTCACGGGGATGGGTGTCTTTGTCTATAGCCCTATACGCGCCTATTCCTGTTTACAACACAGTCAGATCCAACAGCTTCCTTCTTGGACAGACTCAACACTTCCTCAAGTCCCTTTTAAAGCACACTTCCATCACTATGTTCAAATCATTTTAGACACAGAAAGACAGTGTGGAAGACCTCAGGTCTTGAACACCCAATATGTGTTTGGATGACTAAGCACCATAGCCTGCACATCACTCACAGTAACCAACTGACCAGAGTCCGTCCTTGTTCTATCTTCTTTCCTCCACTGGGAAGACACTGTCAGAAATAGGAATCCGCCAAAGGAGTTTCCCTAAAACACAACTTCCAATATTCACGGGGATGGATGTCTGTGACTAGAGCCCTAAACACGCCTATTCTTTTTACCACAGAGGCAGTTCCAACAGCTTACTTTTTGGATAGACTCAAGACTTCCATGAATCCCTCCTAAATCACACTTCCCTCAAAATGTTTGAAGCATTTTCGTCACAGAAAGACAGTGTGGATGACCACAGGTCGTGAATTTCCAATATGTGTTTTGGATGTCTAAGCGCCATTCCCTGCACTTCACTCACAGTATCCAGAGTGCATATTGTCCGTCCTTGTTCTATCTTCTTTCCTCAATGGAGAAGATATTGTTATGAGTGAGTATCCACCTGAAGTAGTTTCCATGAACAGATACCTTCCTATGAATCACGGCAAAGCTGTGTAAGCGACACTTCATGATTTCAATACAGACAGGTCCAACAGCTTCCAACATTCCACAGACTCAACCTGTAGTCAGTACGTCCTATAGAACAGTTACCTCATGATGTAAGAAGTGTTTTGAACAGAGGTAGACAATGTGAAACTTCACAGTTCGTGAACTCCCAGTATGAGTTTTGGGGAACTAAGAGCTATAATCTGCACTTCACTCTCAGTATCCAACCTCTCCAGTGTCCGTCCTTATTCTATCTTATTTCCTCCACTGGGAAGACACTGAAGAAATGAGAATCCACCTGAAGGAGTTTCCCTGTAACAGAACCTCCTATGGACATGGGGATGGACGTCTCAGACTAGAGCCCTATACAGGCCTATTCCTGTTTACAACACAGTCAGTTCCAACAGCTTCCTTCTTTGACTGACTCAACACTTCCACGATTCCCTCTTCAAACACACTTCCATCACTATCTTTAAAGCATTTTCGACACAGAAAGGCAGTGTGGATGACCATAGGTAGTGAACATACAATATGTATTTTGGATGCCTAAGCACCATATCCTGCACTTCACACACAGTATCCAAAATGCCCAGAGTCCGCCCTTGTTCTATCTTCTTTCATCAATGGAGAAGACAGTGTTAGGAATGAGTAGCCCCCTGAAGGCATTTCCCTGAACAGAGACCTTCCTATGGTCACCGGCAAGTTCCCTGTATAAGACACTTAATGATTCCAACACAGACAGACTAAACAGATTGCAACTTTCCAGAGACTCAACCTTGTCGTGAGTAAGTCCTATAGCACAGTTCCCTCATGACGTGTGAAGTGTTTTGAAGAGAGGTAGACACTGTGGAACATCACAGGTCGAGAATTTCTAATATGAATTTTGGAGGCCTTAGAGCCGTAGCCTGCACTTCACTCACAGTATCCAACCTACCCAGTGTCCATCCTTGTTCTATCTTCTTTCCTCCACTGGGAAGACACTGTCAGGAATGAGTATCCGCCTGAAGGAGTTTCCCTGAACAGAGACATTCCTATGGATCACTGGCAGGTGCCCTTTATGAGACACTTCATGATTTCAACACAGACACGTTAAACAGCTTGCAACTTTCCACAGACTGAACCGTGTCGTGAGTACGTCATATAGCACCGATCCCTCATGACATTTGAAGTGATCTGAACATAGGTAGACACTGTGGAACATCACAGGTTGGAATTTCCAATATGAGTTTGGAGACCTAAGAGCCATAATCTACACTTCAGTCACAGTATCCAACCTACCCACTGTCCGTCCTTGTTCTATCTCTTTCCTCCACTGGGAAGACTCTGTCAGAAATGAGAACCCACCTGTAGGATTTCCCCTGAAACAGAATTTCCTATAGACATGGGGATGGAAATCTGAGACTAGAGCCCTTTATGCGCCAATTCTGGTTTAAAACGCAGTTAGTTCCAACAGCTTCCTTACTTGACAGACTCAACACTTTCATGAATCTCTCTTAAATCACACTTCCATCACTATGTTTCAAGTGTTTTTTTTTGTTTTGTTCCCCAATTTATTTATTTTCAGAAAAACATTATTCATTATTTTTTCACCACACCCAGTGCTCCATGCAAGCTGTGCCCTCTATAATACCCACCACCTGGTACCCCAACCTCCCACCCCCCCGCCACTTCAAACCCCTCAGACTGTTTTTCAGAGTCCATAGTCTCTCATGGTTCACCTCCCCTTCCAATTTACCCAAATTCAGTACTACTCTCTAACACCCCTTGTCCTCAATGCTATTGGTTATGCTCCACAAATGAGTGAAACCATATGATAATTGACTCTCTCTGCTTGACTGATTTCACTCAGCATAATCTCTTCCAGTCCCGTCCATGTTGCTACAAAAGTTGGATATTCGTCCTTTCTGATGGAGGCATAATACTCCATAGTGTATATGGACCACATCTTCTTTATCCATTCATCCGTTGAAGGGCATCTTGGTTCTTTCCATAGTTTGGCGACTGTGGCCATTGCTGCTATAAACATTGGGGTACAGATGGCCCTTCTTTTCACGACATCTGTATCTTTGGGGTAAATACCCAGGAGTGCAATTGCAGGGTCGTAGGGAAGCTCTATTTTTAATTTCTTGAGGAATCTCCACACTGTTCTCAAAAGAGGCCGCACCAACTTGCATTCCCACCAACAGTGTAAGAGGGTTCCCCTTTCTCCACATCCTCTCCAACACATGTTGTTTCCTGTTTTGTTAATTTTGGCCATTCTAACTGGTGTAAAGTGATATCTCAATGTGGTTTTAATTTGAATCTCCCTGAGGGCTAATGATGATGAGCATTTTTTTCATGTGTCTGATAGCCATTTGTATTTCTTGATTGGAGAAGTGTCTGTTCATATCTTCTGCCCATTTTTTGATGTGTTTGTCTGTTTCGTGTGGGTTGAGTTTGAGGAGTTCATTATAGATCCTGGATATCAAACTTTTGTCTGTACTGTCATTTGCAAATATCTTCTCCCATTCCGTGGGTTGCCTCTTTGTTTTTTTGACTGAATCAACAAATTAATATGAGAAGAGAGAAGAACCACATGGTCCTCTCAACTGATGCAGAAAAAGCATTTGACAAAATCCAACATCCGTTCCTGATTAAAACGCTTCAATGTATAGGGATAGAGGGAACATTCCTGAACCTCATCAAATCTATCTATGAAAGACCCACAGCAAATATCATCCTCAATGGGAAAAAGCTTGCAGCCTTCCCGTTGAGATCAGGAACAAGACAAGGATGCCCACTTTCACCACTCTTGTTCAACATAGTATTAGAAGTCCTAGCAACGGCAATCAGACAACAGAGAGAAATAAAAGGTATCCAAATTGGTAATGAAGAAGTCAAACTCTCTCTCTTCGCAGATGACATGATTCTTTATATGGAAAACCCAAAAGACTCCACCCCCAAACTACTAGAACTCATACAAGCAATTCAGCAGCCTGGCAGGATACAAAGTCAATGTGCAGAAATCAGTGGCTTTCTTATACACTAACAATGAAAATACAGAAAGGGAAATTAGAGAATCGATTCCATTTACTATAGCACCAAGAACCATAAGATACCTGGGAATAAACCTAACTAAAGAGGTAAAGGATCTGTACTTGAGGAACTATAGAACACTCATGAAAGAAATTGAAGAAGACACAAAAAGATGGAAGACCATTCCATGCTCATGGATCGGAAGAATAAACATTGTTAAAATGTCTATACTGCCTAGAGCAATCTATACTTTTAATGCCATTCCGATCAAAATTCCACCGGCATTCTTCAAAGAGCTGGAGCAAATAATCCTAAAATTTGTATGGAATCAGAAGAGACCCCGAATCGCTAAGGAAATGTTGAAAAACAAAAATAAAGCTGGCGGCATCACCTTACCTGATTTCAAGCTTTATTACAAAGCTATGATCACCAAGACAGCATGGTACTGGCATAAAAACAGACACATAGACCAGTGGAACAGAGTAGATAGCCCTGATATGGACCCTCAACTCTATGGTCAATTAATCTTTGACAAAACAGGAAAAAATATACAGTGGAAAAATGACAGTCTCTTCAATAAATGGTGCTGGGAAAACTGGACAGCTATATGTAGAAGAATGAAACTTGACCATTCTCTTACACCGTACACAAAGATCAACTCAAAATGGATAAAAGACCTCAACGTGAGACAGGAATCTATCAGAATCTTAGAGGAGAACATAGGCAGTAATCTCTTTGATATCAGCCACAGCAACTTCTTTCAAGATACGTCTCCAAAGGCAAAGGAAACAAAAGCGAAAATAAACTTCTGGGACTTCATCAAAATCAAGTGTTTTTGACACAGAAAGAGTGTGGAAGAGCACAGGTCTTGAATATCCAATATGTGTTTTGGATGTCTAAGCACCATAGCCTGCACTTCACTCACAGTATCCAAACTGCCCAGAATCCATCCTTGTTCTATCTTCTTTCCTCAAGGTAGAAGATACTATTAGCAATGAGTATCCACCTGAAGGAGTTTCCCTGATCAGAGACCTTCCTATGGTCACCGATAGGGGCCCTGTATGAGACACTTCATGAGTACAATACAGACAGGTCCTACAGCTTCCAACATTTCACAGACACAATTCTGATGTGAGTACGTCCTATAGGACAGTTCCCTCACGACGTTTGAAATGTTTTCAACAGAGTTAGAAAGTGTGGAACATATAGGTCGTGAACTTCCAATATGTGTTTTAGAGAATTAAGAGCTGTAGCCTTCACTTCACTTACAGTATCCAAACTGCCCATTGTCTGTCCTTGTTCTTTCTTCTTTCCTCCACTGGGAAGACACTGTCATAAATAAGAACTTGCCTGAAGGAGTTTCTCTGAAACAGAACTTCCTTTGGACACAGGGATGGATGTCTGAGACTAGAGCCCTTTATGCACCTAGTCCTGTTTACAACACATGCAGTTCCAACAGCTTCCTTCTTTGACAAACTCAGCACATTCACGATTCCCTCTTAAATCACACGTGTATCACTATATTTGAAGTGTTTCGATACAGAGAGACAGTGTGGATGACCACAGTTCTTGAATATCCAGTACGTGTTTTGCAGACCTAAGCAACATAGTCTGCACTTCACTCACAATATGCAAACTACCCAGAGTCCATCCTTGTTCTATCTTCTTTCCTCAATGGAGAAGACTGTGTATGAATGAGTATCCGCCTGAAGGAGTTTCGATGAAATGTGACATTCCTATGGTCACAGCAGGGCCCTGTATGAGACACATCATGATTTCAACACAGACAGGTTAAACACCTTGCAACTTTCCACAGACTCAACCCTGTCGTGAACGTCCTATAGCACAGTTCCCTCACGACGTCTGAAGTGTTTTTAGCAGAGGTAGACACTGTGGAACATCACAGTTCAAGAATTTCCAATATGAGTTTTGGAGGACTAGGAGCCATAGCCTGCACTTCACTCACAATATCCAACTTGTCCAGTGTCCGTCCTTGTTCTATCTTCTTTCCTCCATTGGGAAGACACTGTCAGAAATGAGAATCCGCCTGAAGGAGTTTCCCTGAAACAGAACTTCCAATGGTCAAGGGGTTGGATGTAGAGACTGGAGCCTTATACACGCCTATCCCAGTTTGCCACACAGTCAGTCCCAATAGCTTCCTTCTTTGACAGACTCAAAACGGCCATGAATCCCTCCTAAAGCACACTTCCCTCAGAATGTTTGAAGCGTTTTCAACACAGAAACAGAGAGTGGATGACCACAGGTAAGGAACATCCAAATGTGTTTTGGATGCCTAAGCGCCCGCCATAGACTGCTCTTCACTCACAGTATGCAAATTGCCCAGAGTACGTCCTTGTTCTATCTTCTTTCCTCGACGGAGAAAATACTGTTATGATGGAGGATCCACCTGAAGTAGTTTCCCTGAACAAATCTCTTCTTAGGAATCACCTGTTAGGGCCCTGTATGCATCACTTCATGATTTCATACGGACAGGTTCCACAGAATACAACAATCCACAGACTCAACCCTGTCGTGAGTACATCCTATAGCACACTTCCCTCACAATATTTGAAGCATTTTCGACACAGAAACAGATTGTGGATGACCACAGGTAAGGAACATCCAAATGTGTTTTGGATGCCTAAGCGATATACCTGCACTTCACTCACAGTATGAAAATGGCCCAGAGTCCGTCCTTGTTAGTCTTCTTTACTCAGCGGAGAATATACTGTTATCAATTAGTATCTGCCTGAAGGAGTATCCATGAACAGAGAACTTCCTAAGTTAACCTCAAGGGCCCTGTATTCGACACTTTATGATTTCAACACAGACAGGTCCCACATCTTCCAACTTTCCACAGACTCAACCCTGTCATGACTACATCATATAGCACAGTTCCCTCACGACTTCTGAAGTGTTTTGAGCAGAGGTAGACACTGTGGAACATCACAGGTGGTGAACTTGCAATATGTGTCTTAGAGGCCAAAGTGCCTTACTCTGCCCTTCACTCAGAGTATGCAACTTCCCCTCTGTCCGTCCTTGATCTATCGTCGTTCCTCCACTAGAAAGAAACTCAGAAATGAGAATTCACCTGAAGGAGTTTCCCTGAAACAGAACTTCCTATGGTCAAGGGAATGGACGTCTGAGATTAGAGCCCTATACATGCCTATCCAGTTTACCACACAGTCAGTCCCAACACCTTCATTCTTTGACAGACTCAACACTGCCACGAATCCCTCCTAAAGCACACTTCCCTCAAAATGTTTGAAGCATTTTCGACAGAGAAAGACAGTGTGGATGACCAGAGGTCATGCACATCCAATATGTGTTTCAGATGCCTAAGCGCTATAGCCTGCACTTCACTCACAGTACCGAAAGGGCTCATAGTCCATCCTTGTTCTATCTCCATTCCTCAACGGAGAAGACACTGTTATGAATGAGTATCCACCTAAAGTAGTTTCCCTGAACAGATCCCTTTCCATGAATCACCTGTTAGGGCCATGTTGTGTCACGTCATGATTTGAACACAGACAGGTTCCACAGAATGCAACATTCCAGAGACACAACCCTGTAGTGAGTACGTTCTATATCACAGTATCCTCACGACATTTGAAGTGTTATGAGCAGAGGTAGACACTGTGGAACATCACAGGTGGTGTATTGCAGTATGTGTCTTAGAGGCCTAAGTGCCTCACCCTGCCCTTCACTCACAGTATGCAACCTGCCCTCTATCCTTCCTTGTTCTACCTTCTTTCCTCCACTGGAAAGACTCTGTCTTAAATGACAATTCGCCTGAAGCAGTTTCCCTAAAACAGAAATTCCTCTGGTCAAGGGGATGGACTTCTGAGACTGGACTCCTATACGCGCCTATTCCTGTTACGACACAATCAGTCCCAATGGCTTCCATCTCTTACAGACTCAACACTGGCATGAATCCCTCCTAAAGCACACTTCCCTCAAAATGTTTGAAGCGTTTTCGACACAGAAAGACAGCGTGGATGACCACAGGTCGAGCTCATTAAATATGCGTTTTGGATGCCTAAGCGCCATAGCCTGCACTTCACTCACAACCTAAAGGGCCCATAGACCGTGCTTGTTCTATCTTCATTCCTCAATGGGAAGACACTGTTTTGAATGGGTATTCCCCTGAAGTAGTTTCCCTGAACAGATCCCTTTCTATGAAATCACTTCATGATTTCAACACAGATAGGTTCCACAAAATCCAACATTTTACAGACTCAACCCTGTCATGAGTACGTTCTATAGCACAGTTTCCTCATGACATTTGAAGTGTTTTGAGCAGAGTAGACACTATGGAAAATCACAGATGGTGTACTTGCAGTATCTGTCTTAGAGGCCTAAGTGCCTCACCCTGACCTTCACTCACAGTATGCAACCTGCCCTCTGTCCTTCCTTGTTCTATCTTCTCTCCTCCACTGGAAAGACACTGTCAGAAATACGATTCAGCCTATAAAAGTTACCCAGAAACAGAACTTCCTCTGGTACGGGGATGTACTTCTGAGACTCGACTCCTATACGTGCCTATTCCAGTTTACCACACAGTCAGTCCCTACAGCTTCCTTCCTTGACATACTCAACACTGCCATGAATTCCTCCTAAAGCACACATCCCTCAAAATGTTGAAGCGTTTTTGACACAGAAAGACAGTGTGTATGACCACAGATCGTGCTCATCCAATATGTGTTTTGGATGCCTAAGCGCCATAGCCTGCACTTTACTCACAGTACCTGAAGGGCCCATAGTCCGTCCTTGCTCTATCTTCATTCCTCAACAGAGAAGACACTGTTGAATGAGTATCCACCTGAAGTAGTTTCCCTGAACAGATCCCTTTCTATGAATCACTTGATAGGGCCCTATGGCATCACTTCATGATTTCAACACAGACAGGTTCCACAGAATCCAACATTCCACAGACTCAACCCTGTCGTGAGTACGTTCTATAGCACAGTTTCCTCACGACATTTGAAGTGTTATGAGCAGAGGTAGACACTGTGGACATCACAGGTGGTATACATGCAGTATGTGTCTTAGAGGCCTAAGTGCCTCACCCTGCCCTTCACTCACAGTATGCAACCTGCCCTCTGTCCGCCCTTGTTCTATCTTCTTTTCTCCACTGGAAAGACACTGTCAGAAATGACAATCTGCCTGAAGCAGTTTCCTTGAAACAGAACTTCCTCTGGTCAAGGGGATGGACGTCTGAAACTAGACTCCTATACGTGCCTATTCCAGTTTAGAACACAGTCAGTATCAACAGCTTCCTTCTTTGACAGACTCAAGACTGCCACGAATACCTTCTAAAGCACACTTCCTTCACAATGTTTGAAGTGTTTTACACAGAACGACACTCACAGGTCGTGCTCATCCAATATGTGTTTTGGATGCCTAATCGCCATAGCCTTCACTTCAATCACAGTACCTGAAGAACCCATTGTCAGTCCTTGTTTTATCTTCATTCCTCAACAGAGAAGACACTGTTATGAATGAGTATCCACCTAAAGTAGTTTCCCTGAACAGATCTCTCTCTATGAATCACCTGTTAGGGTCCTGTTGCGTCCATCATGATTTCAACACAGCCAGGTTCCACAGAATCCCACATTCCACAGACTCAACCCTGCCGTGAGTACATTCTATAGCACAGTTCCCTCATGACATTTGAAGTGTTTTGAACAGAGGTAGACACTGTGGAACATCACGGGTGGTTACTTGCAGTATGTGTCTTAGAGGCCTAAGTGCCTCATCCTGCCATTCACTCACACTATGCAACATGCCCTCTCTCCATCCTTGTTCTATCTTCTTTCCTTCACTGGAAAGACACTGTCAGAAATGAGAATCTGCCTGAAGGAATTTCCCTGAAACAGAACTTCCTCTGGTCAAGGGGATGGACTTCTGAGCCTAGACTCCTATAGTTGCCTATTCCAGTTTACCACACAGTCAGTCACAATAAATTCCATCTTTGACAGACTCGAGACTGCCACGAATCCCTCCTAAAGCACACTTCCCTCACAATGTTTGAAGCGTTTTCGACACAGAAAGACAGTGTGTAAAACCGCAGGTCGTACTCATCCAATATGTGTTTTGGATCCCTAACAGGTGAATCATAGAAAGGGATCTGTTCAGAGAAACTAATTCAGGTGGATACTCATTCATAACAGTGTCTTCTCTATTGAAGAATGAAGATAGAACAATGATGGACAATGGGCCCTTTAGGTACTGTGATTTAATGAAGGCTATGGCGATTAGGCATCCAAAACACATATTGGATGGGCACTACCTGTGGTCCTCCACACTGTCTTTCTGTGTCAAAAATGCTTCAAACATTGTGAGGGAAGTGTGCTTTAGGAGGGATTCGTGGCAGTGTTGAGTTTGTCAGAGAAGGAAGCTGTTGGGACTGACTGTGGGGTAAACAGAAATAGGCGCGTATAGGAGTCCAGTCTCAGATGTCCATTAACTACCAGAGGAATTTCTGTTTTAGGGAAATGCTTCAGCTGGATTGTCATTTCTGACAGTGTCTTTCCAGTGGAGAAAAGAAGATAGAACAAGGAAGGACAGAGGGCAGGTTGCATACTGTGAGTGAAGGCCAGGGTGAGGCACGTAGGGATCTAAGACACATATTGCAAGTACACCACCTGTGATGTTCCACAGTGTCTACCTCTGCTGATAACACTTCAAATGTCGTAAGGAAACTGTGCTATAGAACGTACTCACAAAGGGTTGAGTCTGTGGAATGGTGGATTCTGTGGAACCTGTCTGTGTTGAAATCATGAAGTGACACAACAGGTTCCTAAAAGATGATTCATAGAAACGGATCTTTCAGGGAAACTAATTCAGGTGGATACTCATTCATAACAGTATCTTCTCCCTTGAGGAATGAAGATAGAACAAGGTCAGACTATAGGCAATTTACGTACTGTGATTGACGTGCAGGCTATGGCGCGTAGGCATCCAAAACACATATTAGATGAGCACGACCTGTGGTCATCCACACTGTATTTCTGTGTCAAAAATGCTTCAAACATTGTGAGGGAAGTGTGCTGCTTCAAACATTGTGAGGGAAGTGTGCTTTAGGAGGGATTCGTGGCAGTGTTGAGTCTGTCAGAGAAGGAAGCTGTTGGGACTGACTGTGGGGTAAACAGAAATAGGCGCGTATAGGAGTCCAGTCTCAGACGTCCATCAAATTGACCAGAGGAATTTCTGTTTTAGGGAAATTGCTTCAGGCAGATTGTCATTTCTGGCAGATTCCTTCCAGTGGAAAGAAGATAGAACAAGGAAGGACAGAGGGCAGGTTGCATACTGTGAGTGAAGGGCAGGGTGAGGCACTTAGGCCTCTAAGACACATACTGCAAGTACACCACCTGGGATGTTCCACCGTGTCTACCTCTGCTCATAAAACTTCAAATGTCATGAGGAAACGGAGCTACAGAACGTACTCACGACAGCGTTGAGTCTGTGGAATGCTGGATTCTGAAGAACCTGTCTGTGTTGATATCATGAAGTGACGCAACAGGGCCCTAACAGGTGATTCATAGAAAGGGATCTGTTCAGGGAAACTACTTCAGGTGGATACTCATTCATAACAGTGTATTCTCCCTTGAGGAATTGAGATAGAAGGGGACGGACTAGAGGCACTTTATGTACTGTGAGGGAAGTGCAGGCTATGGCACTTAGGCATCCAAAACACATATTGGATAAGCAAGACCAGTGTTCATCCGTACTGTCTTTCTGAGTCAATAACACTTCAAACATTGTGAGGGAAGTCTTCATTAGGAAGGATTCATGGCAGTGTTGAGTCTGTCAGAGAAGGAAGGTGTTGGGACTGAATGTGTGGTAAATAAGAATAGGCTCGTATAGGAGTCTAGTCTCAGAAGTCCATCCCCTTGACCAGAGGAAGTTCTCTTACAGGGAAACTCCTTTTGGCGGATTCTCATTTCTGACAGTGTCTTTCCAGTGGAGGAAAGAAGGTAGAACAAGGACGGACAGAGGGCAGGTTGCATACTGTGAGTGAAGGGCAGGGTGAGAACCTTAGGCCTCTAAGACACTTTTTGCAAGTGCACCACTTATGATGTTCCACAGTGTCTACCTCTGCTCATAACACTTCAAATGTCGTGAGGAAACTGTGCTATAGAATGTAAGCACAACAGGGTTGAGTCTGTGGCATGTTGGATTCTGTGGAACCTGTCTGTGTTGAAATCATGAAGTGACGCAACAGGGCCCTAACAGGTGATTCATAGAAAGGGATCTCTTCAAGGAAACTACTTCAGGTGGGTAATCATTCACAACAGTGTCTTCTGCGTTGAGGAATGAGATAGAACATGGATGGACTATGGGCACTTTAGGTACTGTGAGTGAAGTGCAGGCTATGGTGCTTAGGCATCCAAAACACATATTGGATGAGCAAGACCAGAGTTCATCTATACTGTCTTTGTGAGTCGATAATGTTTCAAACATTGTGAGGGAAGTGGGCTTAGGAGGGATCCATGGCAGTGTTGAGTCTGTCAGAAAAGGAAGCTGTTGGGACTGACTGTGTGGTAAACTGGAATAGGTACGTATTGGAGTCTAGTGTCAGACGTCCATTCACTTGTGCAGAGAATGTTCTGTTTCAGGGAAACTCCTTCAGGAGGATTCTCATTTCTGACAGTGCCTTTCCAGTGGAGGAAAGAAGATAGAACAAGGACGGACAAAAGGCAGGTTGCATACTGTGAGTGAAGGGCAGGGTGAGGCACTTAGGCCTCTAAGACACATACTGCAAGTACACCACCTGTGATGTTCCACAGTGTCTACCTCTGTGCATAACACTTCAAATGTCGTGAGAAAACTGTGCTATGGAACGTATTCATGTCAGAGTTGAGTCTTTGGAATGGTGGATTCTGTGGAACCTGTCTGTGTTGAAATCATGAAGTGATGCAACAGGGCCCTAACAGGTGATTCATAGAACGGGATCTCTTCAGGGAAATTTCCTCAGGGGGATACTCATACATAACAGTGTCTTCTCCGTTGAGGAATGAAGATAGAACAAGAATGGTCTATGGGCCCTTTAGGTACTGTGAGGGAAGTACAGGCTATGGTGCTTAGGCATCCAAAACACATATTGGATGAGCACGCCCAGTGTTCATCCACACTGTCTTTCTGCGTCAAAAACGCTTCAAACATTGTGAGGGAGGTGTGCTTTAGGAGGGATTCGTGGCAGTGTTGACTGTCAGAGAAGGAAGCTGTTTGGAATGACTGTGTGGTAAACTGGAATAGGCGCGTATAGGAGTCTAGTCTCAGACATCAATCCCCTTGACCAGTGGAAGTTCTGTTTCAGGGAAACTCCTTCCGGCGGATTGTCATTTCTGACAGTGTCTTTCCAGTGGAGGAAAGAAGATAGAACAAGGACGGACAGAGGGCAGATTGCATACTGTGAGTGAAGGTCAGGGTGAGACACTTAGGCCTCTAAGACACTTTTTGCAAGTACACCACTTATGATGTTCCACAGAGTCTACCTCTGCTCATTAATACTTCAAATGTCGTGAGGAAACTGTGCTATAGAACGTAAGCACGACAGGGTTGAGTCTGTGGCATGTTGGATTCTGTGGAACCTGTCTGTGTTGAAATCATGAAGTGATGCCACAGGGCCCTAACAGGTGATTCATAGAAAGGGATCTCTTCAAGGAAACTACCTCAGGTGGGTAATCATTTACAACAGTGTCTTCTCCGTTGAGGAGTGAAGACAGAACAAGGACGGACTATGGGCACTTTAGGTACTGTGAGTGAAGTGCAGGCTATGGTGCTTAGGCATCCAAAACACATATTGAATGAGCACAACCTGTGGTCATTCACACTTTCTTTCTGTGTCAAAAACGCTTCATACATTGTGAGGGAAGTGTGATTTAGAAGGGATTTGTGGTAGTGTTGAGACTGTCAAAGAAGGAAGCTGTTGGGACAAACTGTGTTAAACTGGAAAAAGCGTGTATTGGAGTCTAGTGTCAGACGTCCATTCACTTGTGCAGAGGATGTTCTGTTTGAGGGAAACTCCTTCAGTCGGATTCTCATTTCTGACAGTGCCTTTCCAGTGGAGGAAAGAAGATAGAACAAGGACCGACAAAGGACAGGTTGCATAGTGTGAGTGAAGGGCAGGGTGAGGCACTTAGGCCTCTAAGACACATACTGCAAGTACACCACCTGTGATGTTCCACAGTGTTTACCTCTACTCATAACACTTCAAATGTCATTAGAAAACTGTGCTATAGAACGTATTCAAGACAGAGTTGAATCTTTTGCATGGTGGATTCTGTGGAATCTGTCCGTGTTGAATTAATGAAGTGATGCAACAGGGCCCTAACAGGTGATTCATAGAAAGAGATCTCTTCAGGGAAACTACTTCAGGGGGATACTCATACATAACAATGTCTTTTCCATTGAGGAATGAAGATAGAACAAGGACGGTCTATGGGCACTTTAGATACTGTGAGGGAAGTGCAGGCTATGGCGCTTAGGCATCCAAAACACATATTGGATGAGCACGCCCAATGGTCATCCACACTGACTTTCTGTGTCGAAAACGCTTTATACATTGTGAGGGAAGTGTGCTTTAGGAGGGATTCGTGGCAGTGTTGAGTCTGTCAAAGAAGGAAGCTGTTGGTACAGACTGTGTGTTATACTGGAATAGGCATGTATTTGGAGTGTAGCCTCAGACGTCCATCCACTTGATCTGAGGATGTTCTGTTTCAGGGAAACTCCTTCAGGCGGATTCTCATATCTGACAGTGTCTTTCCAGTGCAGGAAAGAAGATAGAACAAGGACAGACAGAGGGCAGGTTGCATACTGTGACTTAAGATCAGGGTGAGGCACTTAGGCCTCTAAGACACATACTCCTAGTATACCACCTGTGATGTTCCACAGTGTCTACCTCTGCTCATAACACTTCAAATGTCGTGAGGAAACTGTGTTAGAGAATGTACTCACGACAGGTTTGATTCTGTGGAATGTTGGATTCTGTGGAACCTGTCTGTGTTGAAATCATGAAGTGATGCAACAGGGCCCTAACAGTTGATTCATAGAAAGGGATATCTTCAAGGAAACCACTTCAGGTGGATACTCATTCACAACAGTGTCTTCTCCATTGAGGAATGAGATAGAACACGGACGGACTATGGGCCCTTTAGGTACTCTGAGTGAAGTGCAGGCTATGGCGCTTAGGCATCAAAAACACATATTGGATGAGCAAGTCCAGTGTTCATCTATACAGTCTTTCTGATTCGATAACGCTTCAAACATTGTGAGTAAAGTGTGCTTTAGGAGGGATTCGTGGCAGTGTTGAGTCTGTCAAAGAAGGAAGCTGTTGGGACAGACTGTGTGGTAAACTGGAATAGTCGTGTATTGGAGTCTAGTCTCAGACGTCCATCCACAAGAAACTCATTATAAACCCGAAGACACCTCCAGATTTAAAGTGAGGGTTTGGAAAAGAATTTACCATGCTAATGGACATCAGAAGAAAGCAGGAGTGGCAATTCTTATATCAGATCAATTAGATTTTAATCCAAAGACTATAACAAGAGATGAGGAAGGACACTATATCATACTCAAAGGATCTGTCCAACAAGAAGATCTAACATTTTACATATCTATGCCCTTATATATGCCCCTCCCTAACGTGGGAGCAGCCAACTATATAAACCAATTAATAACAAAATCAAAGAAACACATCAACAATAATACAATAATCGGGGACTTTAACACTCCCCTCACTGAAATGGACAGATCATCCAAGCAAAATATCAACAAGGAAAGAAAGGCCTTACGTGACACACTGGACCAGATGGACATCACAGATATATTCAGAACATTGCATCCCAAAGCAACAATACACATTCTTCTCTAGTAAACATGGAACATTGTCCGGAATAGATCACATCCTCAGTCCTAAATCAGGCCTCAACCAGTACCTACAATTGGGATCATTCCCTGCATATTTTCAGACCACACCGCTCTGAAGCTAGAACTCAATCAAAAGAGGAAATTTGGAAAGAACCCAAATGCATGGAGAATAAACAGCATCTTTCTAAAGAATGAAAGGGCCAGCCAGGAAATTAAAGAAGATTTGAAAAAAATCATGGAAACAAATGATAATGAAAATACAACGATTCAAAATCTGTGGGACATAACAAAGGCAGTCATGAGAGGAAAATATATAGAAGTTCAAGCCTTTCTCAAGAAACAAGAAAGGTCTCAGGTACACAACATAACCCTACACCTAAAGAAGCTGGAGAAAGAAGAAGAAATAAACCCTAAGATCAGCAGGAGAAGAGAAATCATAAAGATCAGAGCAGAAATCAATGAAATAAAAACCAAAAAAAAAAAAAACCCCACAATAGAATAAATCAACAAAACTAGGAGCTGGTTCTTTGAAATAATTAATAATATTGATAAACCCCTGGCCAGACTTATCAAAAAGAAAAGAGAAAGGACCCAAATAAATAAAATCATGAATGTAAGAGGAGAGATCACAACTAACACCAAAAAAATACAGACAATTATAAGAGCATATTATGAGCAACTCTACACCAACAAATCTGACAATCTGGAAGAAATGGATGCATTACTAGAGACAAATAAACTACCTCAGCTGAACCAGGAAGAAATAGAAAGCCTGAACAGACCCATAACCAGTAAGGAGATTGAAACAGTCATCAAAAAAAAAAAAAAAAATATCCAAACAAACAAAAGCCCAGGGCCAGACGGCTTCCCGGAGGAATTCTACCAAACATTTAAAGAACTAATTCCTATTCTCCTAAAACTGTTCCCAAAAAATAGAAATGGAAGGAAAACTTCCAAACTCATTTATGAGGCCAGCATCACCTTGATCCCAAAACCAGACAAGGATCCCATCAAAAAAGAGAACTACAGACCAATATCCTTGATTAACACAGATGCCAATATTCTCACCAATAGGATTCAACAGTACATTAAAAGGATTATTCACCACGACCAAGTGGGATTTATTCCAGGGTTGCAAGGTTGGTACAACATCTGCAAATCAATCAATGTCATACAACACATTAATAAAAGAAAGAACAAGAACCATATGATACTCTTTTTTTTATTCATTTATCAGAGAGAGAGGGAGAGAGCGAGCACAGGCAGACAGAATGGCAGGCAGAGGCAGAGGCAGAGGGAGAAGCAGGCTCCCTGCCGAGCAAGAAGCCCGATGTGGGACTCGATCCCAGGACGCTGGGATCATGACCTGAGCCGAAGGCAGCTGCTTAACCAACTGAGCCACCCAGGTGTCCCCATATGATACTCTTAATAGATGCTGAAAAAACATTTGACAAAGTACAGCATCCTTTCCTGCTCAAAACTCTTCAAAGTGCAAGGATAGAAGGCACATATCATCAATATAGCATGAATATCATCAATACCATCAAAGCCATTTATGAAAAACCCACTGCAAATATCATTCTCAATGGAAAAAACTGAAAGCTTTTCTGCTAAGGTCAGGAACATGGCAGGGATGTCCGTTATCACCTCTGCTATTCAACATAGTACTAGAAGTCCTAGCCTCAGCAATCAGACAACAAAAGGAAATTAAAGGCATCCAAATTGGCAAAGAAGAAGTCAAACTATCGCTCTTTGCAGGTGATATGATACTATATGTGGAAAACCCAAAAGACTCCACTCCAAAACTGCTAGAACTTGTACAGGAACTTAGTAAAGTATCAGGTTATAAAATCAATGCACAGAAATCAGTTGCATTTCTCTACACCAACAACAAGACAGAAGAAATAGAAATTAAGGAATCAATCCCATTTACAATTGCACCCAAAACTATAAGATACCGAGGAATAAACCTAACCAAAAGGCTAAGAATCTATACTCAAAAAAATATAACGTACTCATGAAGAAATTGAGGAAGACACAAAGAAATGGAAAAATGTTCCATGCTCCTGGATTGGAAGAATAAATATTGTGAAAATGTCTATGCTACCTAAAACAATCTACACATTTAATGCAATTACTATCAAAATACCATCCATTTTCTTCAAAGAAATGGAACAAATAATCCTAAAATTTATATGGAACCAAAAAAGACATCAAATCGCCAAAGGAATATTAAAAAAGAAAGCCAAAGTTGGTGGCATCACAATTCTGGACTTCAAGCTCTATTACAAAGCTGTCATCATCAAGACAGCATGGTACTGGCACAAAAACAGACACCTAGATTAATGGAACTGAATAGAGAACCCAGAAATAGATCCTCAACTGTATGGCGAACTAATCTTTGACAAAACAGGAAAGAATGTCCAATGGAAAAAGACAGCCTCTTCAATAAATGGTGTTGGGAAAATTGGACAGCCATATGCAGAAAAATGAAATTGGACCATTTCCTTACACCACACATGGAAATAGACTCAAAATGGATGAAGGACCTCAATGTGAGAAAGGAATCCATCCAAATCCTTGAGGAGAACACAGGAAGCAACCTCTTCGACCTCATCCGCAGCAACATCTTCCTAGGAACATCACCAAAGGCAAGGGAAGCAAGGGCAAAAATGAACTATTGGGATTTCATCAAGATCAAAAGCTTTTGCACAGCAAAGGAAACAGTTAACAAAACCAAAAGAGAACATACAGAATGGGAGAAGATATTTGCAAATGACATATCAGATAAAGGGCTAGTGTCCAAAATTTATAAAGAACTTAGCAAACTCAACACCCAAAGAACAAATAATCCAATCAAGAAATGGGCAGAAGACATGAACAGACATTTCTGCAAAGAAGACATCCAGATGGCCAACAGACACATGAAAAAGTGCTCTACATCACTCGACATCAGGGAAATACAGATCAAAACCACAATGAGATACCACCTCACACCAGTCAGAATGGCTAAAATGGACAAGTCAGAAAATGACAGATGCTGGCGAGGATGCGGAGAAAGGGGAACCCTCCTACACTGTTGGTGGGAATGCAAGCTGGTGCAACCACTCTGGAAAACAACATTGAGGTTCCTCAAAATGTTGAAAATAGAACTGCCCTATGACCCAGGAATTGCACTACTGGGTATTTACCCTAAAGATACAAACGTAGTGATCCGAAGGAGCACGTGCACCCGAAAGTTTATAGCAGCAATGTCTACAATAGCCAAACTATGGAAAGGACCTAGATGTCCATGAACAGATGAATGCATAAAGAAGATGTGGTATATATACAGAATGGAATACTATGCAGCCATCAAAAGAAATGAAATATTGCCATTTGCGATGACGTGGATGGAACTACAGGGTATCATGCTTAGCGAAATAAGTCAAGCGGAGAAAGACAACTATCATATGATCTCCCTGATATTAGGAAGTGGAGATGCAACATGGGGGTTAAGGGGGTAGGAGAAGAATAAATGAAGCAAGATGGGATTGGGAGGGAGAAAAACCATAAGTGACTCAATATCACAAAACAAACTGAGGGTTGCCCGGGGGAGGAGGGTTGGGAGAAGGGGGGTGGTGTTATGGACATTGGGAAGGGTATGTGCTATGGTGAGTGCTGTGAAGTGTGTAAACCTGGCAATTCACAGACCTGTACCCATGGGGATAAAAATATATGTTTATAAAAATAATATTAATTATATATATATATATATATATATGATACTAAAACTCAAACATAAGAAAATGAACAACCTGATTGAAATATTGGCAAGGACTGGAACAGACACCTCACTGAAAAAGATATAGAGATGGCCATAATGATATGAAAAGATGCTGTGATGATCCATAGCATGTATAATTAAGGAATTGTAAATTAAAAGAACAATGAGTGGCTCCTGGGTGGCTCAGTGGGTTAAGCCGCTGCCTTTGGCTCAGGTCATGATCTCAGGGTCCTGGGACCGAGTTCCATGTCGGGCTCTCTGCTCAGAAGGAGCCTGCTTCCCTTTCTCTCTCTCTCTGCCTGCCTCTCTGTCTTCTTGTGATCTCTCTCTGTCAAATAAATAAATAAAATATTTTTAATAAATAAATAAATATATAAAACAAGGATATATCACTACACATCTATTAGAATGCCTAAAATCCAAAATACTGACAACATAAAATGCTTTTGACGTTGAGGAACAAGAGAAACTCTCATTCATTCTGGTGAGAACACCAAAATGGTGCTACTACTTTGGAAGACAGTTGGGCAGTTTCTTACAAAACTAAACATATTCTTACCATATGATCCAGCAACCGTGCTCCTCCTCCAAAAGAGCTGAAAACTTTCTGTACACAAAAACCTGCATATAAATCTGTGTTTATAACAGCTTTACCCATAAGTGCCAAGAGTTGGAAGTAACCAAGATGTCCTTCAGGAGGAGAATGGATAGATAAACTGTGGTCCACTGAGACAATGGGATATGATTCAGTGATAAAGAGAAATGGCTATCAAGCAATGAAAAGACATGGAACAAACTTAAAATTCATCATAATAAGTGAAAGATGTCAATTTGAAAAAGCTTCATGTTGCAAGGTTCCAACTATATGACCTTCTAGAAAAGGCAGAACTATGCAAATGGTATAAAGGTCAGCGGTTTGTAGCATTTAGGAGAGGAGGAGGATGAATAGGCAGAGCACAGAGGATTTTTAGGCCAGTGAAAATATTCTGTACGATATGTATGATATTTTAGATATAGATCGCTACACAGTTGTCAAAATGCATAAGGTACTATACCAAGAGTGAACTCTAAGAGAAAAGTTTTTTTTTAAGATTTTATTTATTTATTTGACAGGCATCAAAGCAGGCAGAGTGGCAGGCGGGGAAAGCAGGGGTTGGGGGAAAGCAGGCTCCCTGCCAAGCAGAGAGTCTGGTCTGGGGCTCGATCCCAGGACCGTGAGATTATGACCTGAGCCGAAGGCAGAAGCCTTAACCCACTGAGACACCCTGGAGCCCCACCAAGAGTGAACTCTAATGTAAACTGTGGACTTTGGGGTGATAATGATGTGTCAGAGTAGGGTCAGTGAGGGTGACAAATTATCACCGAGGTACCGGATGTTGATAATGGGGAAGGCTGTGTGTATGTGGGGAAAGGGAATTTTACTTTGATCCCCAAACTACTCTAAAAAATGCAGTCTGTTAAAAAAAAAACTTTATAATGCAATACAGTACAAAACAAGAATGCATATCAAGAGGGAAATAATGTTTAAAGGGAACGAAGAACTTCAGTAATGTGTACCTAGGGATTTTGATTGCACATTTGTAGGAAGTTCACATTGGCATTAGCAATTGTTTATCTGTGAAGTAGAAGTAACATAAATAGTGATGAAAACTCAAAAACGCAACATTAAAAAATGCCATCTATGGGCTCTAAAAAAATGGAACAAAATTTGCTTGGCTTTTTAAGCATTGTGGGGAATGAAGGGACAGAATTTAAATTCAGCTTTATGATTTTTAAAAGATTGGATAATATGTTTCTACAAAGAAGGCTCCTCTGAGTAACATAGAAATGAACATGGTAGCAGAAAGTGGAAAAAAAGGCTACATCTTTTGTGAGCTCACGTTCTCTGAAGCCCTGTCACTTAGTGGAGAAAGTAACTATTCGATGAATAGCAAATGGTAGTCTTTCAGATTCCCGAGATTTTCACTAAGGATTGTGAATGGATTTAAAAAAAAAATATGTAAAGAATGTCTACAGTGCAAGTAACTGCAAATAACTAACATTTTGGAGAGAATATTTTAATCAGCAGAGAAGGTCAAAATGACAAAGTTCCAGGATCAGAGTAAACATATGGGATTAAAAAATAAAAAATAAAAAGATTTTTTTAAAAGGACTTTTGTTTAAAGGAATTTAAACAAAAGTCCTTTTTAAGAGACAGTTGGCTGTTTAAACCAACAGTACAACTCACTGAGAGAATCACCACATTATTTATTTGGGTAGAAAGCACCTGGGGGCCCATTCTGCAGAGGAAAAAATAGAATCACTAACAGGCCTCATTCCTTACACAGCCAGTGGCTAGAATCCCTGCCTCATGAGACCCTGTGCTAGAACGCCGCTAAAACCATCTAGAACTATGTTAGTCTTTCTTGGAAGCCAACAAGTGTTTGACCAGTTAAGAGCACAGTAACAATAAGTCACGTTAAGTTATAATGATTATCGATATCTTTAAATGCCTTGTAAAGTTCCTTTTTGAGTAACCCTCACCCCACCCTTAGAGAAATTTATCTGTGGTTCACCTCTTTGAAATACCTCATTGTTGTTCCACATTTACCATAGCCAAAAAAAAAAAAAAAAAAAAAAAAGCTTTTTATTAACAAAGTGTTCAGAAGGGGGCGCCACTGAAAACAATGAGAGTTTTTGCTGCCGGGACAATATTGTTGCAGAAACAGCTGAAAGCAATCGGGTCAGACAGAGCCAAGGGCTGGAGGATTTTTAAAATTACAAAAACCGAACCAAATCAAACCAAAACAAAAATCAAAACCAATGGCCAAGATTTCAAGTTTGCTACTAAAGGTATGACATTCTCCTAAGACATGCGAGTGACTTGATCAATATATTTATATATTTATATTTGAAGAAGAAGGAACTATTTGATGCAGCAAATCCACGTTGATTAAAAATTACCAGGTATGGGGGCTCCTGGGTGGCTCAGTGATTTAGGCCTCTGCCTTCCGCTCAGGCCATGATTTCAGGGTCCTGGGATGGAGCCCCACATCGGGCTCTCTGCTCAGCAGGGAGCCTGCTTCCCCTCTCTCTCTCTGCCTGCCTCTCTACCTACTTGTGATCTGTCTGTCAAATGGGTAAATAAGATCTTTTAAAAAAAATTACTAGGCGTGAAATACATCGAGGGTATGGGAAGGAAAATGATTTCACCTGATCTGACTAGGAAGTGGTTGAAGCCTGAATTAAAGTGATATAAAAAGAGTAAAGACCTGGGAAATATATGAGGAAAAAATCCCTAGAAAAACAGCAATAATAACTGGCTGCTATTTATTGATCCAGATCCTGCGGTAGGCAAAGAAGAGCTGGTTTTAGCCAGAGGATGATCTCCGTTTGTCTTCATGATCCGGCATTTCCTGCAAGCCAGGCATGGGGCTCTGCACTAGAGCTGCAAATGCTGGGGGGCCCTCACTGTCCCTTTTCTCTTCTCAGGGGGACAATGGGCATGTCCATGGTGCAGTGTGACAGGCTTTACCACAGGGAGGTAAAAGACTGCCAAGGGTAGTTTGGAGCTGGGAAAAGCCACTTAGGAACAGATTTTCAGGGGAGGTGATACACAAGGGCAAAGCAGAAGAATGAGGATGAGTGTGTCAAGTGTCAAAGTGCCAGAAGGCAGCACAGTGCATTTGGGAAACTACAGCAAGTTCATGACAACCGAAAACTGATCTGGCAGCATCACCTGGGGATGGAGGCTGAGCCCCGGGGTTAACATTGGGGGTGAGATGGTTTGTATACTATGCCGAGGAGGTGAGGTACTACACTTTGGGGGCACAGGGAGCTACTGGAGGATTTAAAATATCAGAATCATAACCATAAAAGAGTATTTAATTGCATCCTAGCTTTCATCAAGGGTAAGAGGCACTATAGTTTATGTTCGACTAAGAAAGAGAAATGCTGTCAGTTAGACTAGTATATGTCATCAAGTGCAAGGTGAGTGCCACCTTAAGAGATATTAAAATTGGGGGGGGGAGGGCAAATCTTAGAACAAGTAAATTGTGGTACTAGAATAATTAAGAAAGTTCGAACACTTGGATCAACAAAAAAAGTGATTATTGCTTACCATGTGCCCCAAACTATATTAAGTCTTAGAACAAGAGACATTCTCATCCTGATGCCCCACAGCTGTTAGACCCAAGGTACAGAGGGCAGTAGCCAACTACCAGCAGGCCCCAGGTGCCACGTGCAGACTCTAAGAGCAACTGCCTTTGAGAAAGGAAACGGTTGAGAGAGGGCTTTCTGAGGTAGAGAATTACTAGCTGGGAAAGTAGGAAAATTGACACAGAATCGGAATTGATGCCACCACATGACAGAGTTGGTGAAACTTCCCTTCTCAGAGATCTTGAGGCTCCTCAGAAATGTATTTTTCATTTTGGACAGAACATTCAGGATAAATATGATCTGTTCGAGTTCCTGGTTCTCTCATCAGGACTGTTTCTTAGGCTTCACTGCCACAAGAAAAGGGCTTTGATAGTCCAGGGTAAATCCTGACAAAAGCAAAGCACGGTATCTATGACAAACTAACCACTCAGAAGAGAACAACAGATAAAAAGCCAGGCCGATCAAGTCATGATCTCGGAGTCCTGGGATCGAGTCCCGCATCGGGCTCTCTGCTCAGCAGGGAGCCTGATTCCTCCTCTCTCTCTCTCTGCCTGCCTCTCTGCCTACTTGTGATCTCTCTCTGTCAAATAAATAAATAAGAAATCTTAAAAAAAAAAAAAAGCCAGGCTGACCTGACCCTGCAGGATAGGTAATGTTGGTCCGGCATCAGGGGTAGAGGGGAAGTGCCCATCTCCTGCTAGAAGAGCTAGAGAAGACCCCTTCCAGAGAGACCACCAGGAGAGGAGAGCAGTAGGTGCTGATGATGAAGTCCCAGAACCTAAGTCGTGTTCGGTGGGGTGAGGTTCGGAGCTGATGGCTAAGAAAGAATTCTTAAGACGTCTCTGGTGCAAAAAGGTTGTTTATTAAAGGTTGTTTATTAAAGCACGGGGACAAGGACCCGTGGGCAGGCGGAGATGCAGCTGCCCCCAGTTGTGAGGGATGGCAGGTTATGTACCCTGCGGTTGGGGGAAGGTGAGGGGAAGGAAAGTTTCAATGGCGTTTTCATATGCTAAAGAGGGCCTACTAGGTGCCAGGATGTTGCAGGCCTACCTGAGGCCTTGCACTTGCGGCTTGATCAATGTTGTCTTTAGACCAGCCATTAAGATTAAGATAGTTGGGAGACTTTTTGGTAGGATGTCACAATCCTGCTATCAATCGTCTTTGTTAATGAGATTTAGGACATTTGTAAGCTAAGGGAGACTCCTGTCTAGCAGGATTGTGAGCTCTGCAAGTTAACTATTTGCTTATGTTCATGGCATTCAGGGCTGCCTGAGGGATGCTACACATAGGACTGAGGGGGAGCGGATGGAGAGGGGGGTGAGGGGGGTGCAAGGCGCCAGCTTGTGCTTTGTCTTCAGCCAGCCTCATGCTCCCTCATCACTGAGAGGCACTAAGGACTTTGATTAAAGGACCTGGGCCTGAAGCTGGCACCAGGGAGTTGCAAGGGAGTTGAGCAAACTTTAGCTCTTGAGAACTGGGCTGGAGGGAAAATTCCTTGAAGGAAAAGATCCAAACTTGTGTAGGGGCTACTAGAAAAACAGCTGGGACAGTGGTGAAACTTGGCATCTTACTTTAAGGAGTTCCCTGTTTGAAGCTTGACAGACCAGTGAGGAACCATGGCCAGGCATTCCAACTCCAGAATGACCTTGTTATTGTCCCCCATCAAAGGCAGTAAATCTTCTTTGGGAATGAAGAACCATGATGGATTACTGGTATCACCTCAGTAGCTGTTAGACTCATTAGCTCACACTCAGTGGGAGACAGCTTTTTTTTTTTTCCTTAAAATATGCGTTTTAGTAATACAAAAGTAACCTGAACTTGTAGTGAAAGATTATTGATGTGAAGGACGGGATTCTAAAAAGAAAATAACAACGTAGTGTATTTAATTTTAAAACCATATGGACCATCAATTTTTAAGGGAAAGAGTTGATGAAGTTCTAGAACCTAGGTGAGTTTCAGGGGGCTGAGGTCCAGAGCCGATGACCAAGAAAGAATTCTTGAGACATATTTGCTGCAAAATGGTGGTTTATTAAAGCAAGGGGACAGGACCTGTGGTCAGGAAGAGCTGCTTCCCCGGGTTGTCAGAGATGGCAGGTTAAGTACTCTGTGGTTGGGGGAAGGTGAGGGAAAGGGAGGTTTCAACGGAGTTTTCATATGCTAAAGAGGAGTTGTCTTTTACCAAGCCATTAACATCAAGATAGTTGGGAGATTCCTGTCTTGCAGGATTGTAATCTCTGCAAGTTAACTCTTTGTTTCTCGTTTATGGCGGTTGGGGTGCCTAAGGAATGTTACACATATTACCGAGGGGAGCGGGTGGAGAGGGGGTGCAAGGTGCCAGCTTTTGCTTTGTCCTCAGTCAGCCTCCTGCTCCCTCATCAAGTTCCAAACCTGAGAGGGGGCTCGTGGGAGTGAGGGAGTGCGAGAGAGCGGGAGGGCGGGAAGGGCAGCTGGCCTAGGGGAAGGCAACCAGCCTGCTCCTGCTCTTGTTTTGGAGACTCACGTGGTCCTGCCTAATTGGCTGCCATAGAGCCTGAGTTCCCAGGGAGGCAGAGGCCTCCTTCGCAGCTGTGGTTCCCGGGTTCTTCCAGCTGCCAGCCCCACCTTCCCACAGGAGGCTGGAGGCCTGGGGGGACCACAAATCCCACAAGGCCCCTCACTCCAACAGAGCCTGGCTGATAAAGGGGCGGGGTCTACGTGGAGGGGCGGGACCATGATGCAAGGGCCTTGGGGTTCAGCGTCCACATGCGGCTTTCTGGAGCTCAGGAGCTTTCTCATCTCTGGATTGGTATCTGGCAGCTGGACTCATTGGAGTCCTGGGGCGTCGCCTCGGACCGGCTCTCGACGGGTGGAGTGTAATGAAGTGTAAGCTTAGGAGGTGCAGTGCTAGGGACTGGGTAGCGCTGAAGCTGCTGGTTGTCCTGGGCTTCCTGAGGAGGCTGTCTGAAAAAGTCACAGGTGCTGGTAGGGGAATCCTGGGGGAAAACTGGGGCCCAAACCAGCATTTTGAGACTCTGAGCCAGAAGCCAACAATAACTGGGAGAAAGTCCAACGGCGCTGAGGTGCTTTGTTTTTTTTTTTGTTTGTTTGTTTGTTTTTTTGTTTTTTAGGTGCTTTGCTTTTGGCTGAGAAGAAAAGCAGGAAAGATGACAAACCAATGGGATGTCTGTAGACTTCTACTGGAACTTTTAGGACTGTCTTCTATAATTCCTTACCTGTCACTCAGAGCTTTTGTCCTTTTCTTCCTTGGGTTTCCTTCTTAGAGAATTCCATCTCTCTGGTTTGGTTTTAAGAAGTGCTCATTCTGCTATTCAACCCATCTCTTTGAAAGGTTTCTTTTTTTTTTTTTTTTAATATGTAATAGAGGATTTTTTTAATTTTTTTATTTTATTTTTAATTTATTTATTTTCAGAAAAACATTATTAATTATATTTCACCACACCCAGTGCTCCATGCAAGCCGTGCACTCTATAATACCCACCACCTAGTACCCCAACCTCCCACCCTCCCGCCACTTCAAACCCCTCAGATTGTTTTTCAGAGTCCATAGTCTCTCATGGTTCACCTCCCCTTCCAAATTACCCAAATTCCCTACTCCTCTCCAATGCCCCTTGTTCTCCATGCTATTTGTTATGCTCCACAAATAAGTGAAACCATATGATAATTGACTCTCTCTGCTTGACTGATTTCACTCAGCATAATGTCTTCCAGTCCCGTCCATGATGCTACAAAAGTAGGGTATTCATCCTTTCTGATGGAGGCATAATACTCCATAGTGTATATGGACCACATCTTCCTTATCCATTCATCCGTTGAAGGGCATCTTGGTTCTTTCCATAGTTTGGCGACCGTGGCCATTGCTGCTTTAAACATTGGGGTACAGATGGCCCTTCTTTTCACGACATCTGTATCTTTGGGGTAAATACCCAGGAGTGCAATTGCAGGGTCATAGGGAAGCTCTATTTTTAATTTCTTGAGGAATCTCCACACTGTTCTCCAAAGTGGCTGCACCAACTTGCATTCCCACCAACAGTGGAAGAGGGTTCCCCTTTCTCCACATTCTCTCCAACACATGTTGTTTCCTGTTTTGTTAATTTTGGCCATTCTAACTGGTGTAAGGTGATATCTCAATGTGGTTTTAATTTGAATCTCCCTGAGGGCTAATGATGATGAGCATTTTTTCATGTGTCTGATAGCCATTTGTATGTCTTGATTGGAGAAGTGTCTGTTCATATCTTCTGCCCATTTTTTGATGTGTTTGTCTGTTTCGTGTGGGTTGAGTTTGAGGAGTTCATTATAGATCCTGGATATCAACCTTTTGTCTATACTGTCATTTGCAAATATCTTCTCCCATTCCGTGGGTTGCCTCTTTGTTTTGTTGACTGGTTCCTTTGCTGGGCAGAAGCTTTTGATTTTGATGAAGTCCCAGAAGTTTATTTTCGCTTTTGTTTCCTTTGCCTTTGGAGACGTATCTTGAAAGAAGTTGCTGTGGCTGATATCAAAGAGATTACTGCCTATGTTCTCCTCTAAGATTCTGATAGATTCCTGTCTCACGTTGAGGTCTTTTATCCATTTTGAGTTGATCTTTGTGTACGGTGTAAGAGAATGGTCGAGTTTCATTCTTCTACATATAGCTGTCCAGTTTTCCCAGCACCATTTATTGAAGAGACTGTCTTTTTTCCACTGTATATTTTTTCCTGTTTTGTCAAAGATTAATTGAACATAGAGTTGAGGGTCCATATCTGGGCTCTCTACTCTGTTTCACTGGTCTATGTGTCTGTTTTTATGCCAGTACCATGCTGTCTTGGTGATCACAGCTTTGTAATAAAGCTTGAAATCAGGTAAGGTGATGCCGCTGGCTTTATTTTTGTTTTTCAACATTTCCTTAGCGATTCGGGGTCTCTTCTGATTCCATACAAATTTTAGGATTATTTGCTCCAGCTCTTTGAAGAATGCCGGTGGAATTTTGCTCAGAATGGCAGTAAAAGTATAGATTGCTCTAGGCAGTGTAGACATTTTAACCATGTTTATTCTTCCGATCCAAGAGCATGGAATGGTCTTCCATCTTTTTGTGTCTTCTTCAGTTTCTTTCATGAGTGTTCTGTAGTTCCTCAAGTACAGATCCTTTAGCTCTTTAGTTAGGTTTATTCCAAGGTATCTTATGGTTCTTGGTGCTATAGTAAATGGAATCGATTCTCTAATTTCCCTTTCTGTATTTTCATTGTTTGTGTATAAGAAAGCCACTGATTTCTGCACATTGACTTTGTATCCTGCCACGCTGCTGAATTGTGGTATGAGTTCTAGTAGTTTGTGGGTGGAGTATTTGGGTTTTCCATATAAAGAATCATGTCATCTGCGAAGAGAGAGAGTTTGACTTCTTCATTACTATTTTGGATACCTTTTATTTCTCTCTGTTTTCTGATTGCTGTTGCTAGGACTTCTAATACTATGTTGAACAAGAGTGGTGAAAGTGGGAATCCTTGACTTGTTCCTGATACCAATGGGAAGGCTGCAAACTTTTTCCCATTGAGGATGATATTTGCTGTGGGTCTTTCATAGATAGATTTGATGAGGTTCAGGAATGTTCCCTCTATTCCTATACTTTAGAGCGTTTTAATCAGGAACGGATGTTGGATTTTGTCAAATGCTTTTTCTGCATCAATTGAGAGGACCATGTGGTTCTTCTCTCTTCTAATATTAATTTTTAGTATCACACTGATTGATTTGCAACTGTTGAACTATCCTTGTAGCCCAGGGATGAATCCCACCTGATCATGGTGGATAATCTTTTTAATGTGCTGTTGGATCCTGTTGGCTAGGATCTTGTTGAGAATCTTAGCATTCATATTCATCAGAGATATTGGTCTGAAATTCTCCTTTTTGGTAGGGTCCTTGCCTGGTTTGGGGATCAGGGTAAAGCTGGCTTCATAGTAAGAGTCTGGAGGTTTTCCTTCTGCTTCAATTTTTTGAAACAGCTTCAGGAGAATAGGTGTTATTTCCTCTTGGAAGGTTAGGTAGAATTCCCCAGGGAATCCGTCAGGTCCAGGGCTCTTGTTTTTCGGGAGGTTTTTGATCACTGATTCAATCTCGTTATTAGATATCGGTCTATTCAGGTTGTCGATTTCTTCCTGGTTCAATTTTGGTAGTTTATATTTTTCCAGGAATGCATCCATTTCATCTAGGTTGCTAAGCTTATTGGCATATAACTGTTCGTAATAACTTCTGATGATTGTTTCTACTTCCTTGGTGTTCGTTGTGATCTCTCCCTTTTCATTCATAATTTTATGAATTTGGGATTTCTCTCTTTTCTTTTGGATTAGTGTAGCCAGTGGCTTATCGATCTTATTGATTCTTTCAAAAAACCAGCTTCTAGTTTCATTGATACGTTCTACTGTATCTCTGGTTTCTCCCTCATTGATCTCAGCTCTAATCTTGATGATTTCCCTTCTTATGTGTGGAGTTGGTTTGATTTGTTGTTGATCCTCCAGTTCTTTAAGGTGTAGAGACAGCTGGTGTGTTCTGAATTTTTCAATTTTTTTGCGCAAGGCTTGGATGGCTATATATTTTACCCTTAGGACCGCCTTTGCTGTATCCCATAGGTTTTGGACCAAAGTGTCTTCATTCTCATTGGTTTCCATGAATTGTTTCAGTTCTTCTTTGATCTCCTGATTGATCCAAACATTCTCAAGCAAGGTGGTCTTTAGCTTCCAGGTGTTTGAGTTCCTTCTGAACTTTTCCTTGTGATTGAGCTCCAGTTTCAAAGCATTGTGATCTGAGAATATGCAGGGAATAATCTCAGTCTTTTGGTATCGGTTGAGTCCTGATTTGTGACCCAGTATGTGGTCTATTCTGGAGAAGGTCCGTGTGCACTTGAGAAGAATGAATATTCTGTTGTTTTAGGGTGGAATTTTCTTTATATATCTATGAGGTCCATCGGGTCCAATGTGTCATTCAATGCTCTTGTTTCTTTATTGATTTTCTGCTTCGATGATCTGTCTACTTCTGAAAGAGGCGTGTTAAGATCTCCTACGATTAGTGTATTCATATCAATATGACTCTTTATCTTGATTAACAGTTTTCTTACGTAATTGGCTGCTCCTATATTGGGATTATAGATATTTACAATTGTTAGATCATCTTGGTGGATAGTCCCTTTAAGGATTATGTATTGTCTTCTGTATCTCTGACTACAGTCTTTAGTTTGAAGTCTAATTTCTCTGATATGAGAATCGCTACCCCAGCCTTCTTTTGAGTCCCATTGGCATAAAAGAGGTTTCTCCTCCCCTTTACTTTCAGTCTGCGTGTATCTTTAGGTTCAAAATGGGTCTCTTGTAGACAGCATATGGATGGTTCCTGTCGTTTTATCCAATCTGCAACCCTGTGCCGTTTTATGGGTCATTTAGGCCATTCACATTGAGAGTGATTATTGATAGATACGTTTTTATTGACATCGAGTTACCTTTGAAGTCTTTCTTTCTGTAGAATGTCTCTATATTTCTGTTCAATGCTATTCTTGGGATTTTTCCTCTTTTATAGAGCCCCCCTTAATATTTCCTGCAGTGTCGGCTTGGTGGTTGCATAGTCTTTTAAGCCTTGCTGGTCTTGGAAACTCTTTATTTCTCCATCCATTTTGAATATCAGTCTTGCTGGATAAAGTATTCTTGGCTGCATATTCTTCTCATTTAGTGCCCTATATATATCTTGCCAGCCTCTTCTGGCTTGCCAGGTCTCTGTAAACAGGTCTGACGTTATTCTGATGGGCTTCCCTCTGTAAGTAAGAAGCCTCTTTGCCCTGGCAGCTTTCAAGAGATTATACCTACAATTATAATTTCTCAATTTGACTATCAGTCGTGATGTTTTTTTGGAGTGTATAATCTTGGGTGGAGACCGTTCAGCCTCTAGTACATGAACGCTGGTTTCATTCGCGAGATTTGGAAAATTTTCATGAAGGACTTTTTCCACAATATCTTCTAGACTTCTTTCTATCTCCTCCCCTTCAGGAATTCCAATAATTCTGACATTGGAACACTTCATGTCATCATTTATTTCCCTGATTCTGCTTTCGTGGGATCTAAGCTGTTTTTTCCAGGCCTCCTCCTGATCCTTTCTCTCTATCTTTTTGTCTTCCAGATCACTAATTCTATCTTCTGTCTCAGTTACCCTAGCTTTGAGAGAGTTTAGATTACATTGGAACTCATTGAGAGCATTGTGGACCTCCTCCCTGGTAGCTTTAAGCTCCGCCCTAACATTGTGAACATCCTGTCTGGTCGCTTTCAGTTCGGCCCTAATCAATTCTGTTTGGTCATCCATGGCTTTCTCCAACCTACCTATTGCCTGGATAATTGTTAGCCTGAATTCTCTTTCCGACATATTGTCTATGTTGATAGCCGTTAGCTCTGTTGCAGAAGGTCCATACTCTGTATTTTTCTTCTGTTGGGCATTCTTCCTCCTAGTCATTTTGGTGGGAGAAGACTGAACAGATGTAGCTGGATGTATCAACTCTGGTGCAGTCAAGGTGCACCCTGGAACACTTCTGAGCAATCAGGTTTCCCCACCCAAATGAGAGACAAAAGAAAAGAAAAAGAAAAAGAATAAAAGGAAAAGAAGTAAAAGAAGAAGAAAAAAAGATAAAAGAGAGAGAGAGAGAGACAGGAAAGAAAGGGAAGATGAAAGAGAAGGTTCAGCCCAGATGGGCCCCAAGGTAAGATTTATGTAGTAGACCAACAAAAAGAGATAGAAAGTCTGATACAATTATATGGCAAGAGAAAGAAGAAAGGAAAAATATATATATATATGCAAATAAAGAAAGAACCTCGTCAAAAAGAACCACAAGTGTAAAATTTATATGCTATCAGGACAAACTCAAAAAACACAGAAACACTGGTGGAAGAAGATGGGAGAGTTCTTATAAATTCTCAGTGTGTGCGAGGAAGGTTGTTTTGATTCTTCCTGGATGTATCATGATATCTTTGTTAAAGGACTCAACTTTCCTAAGATAAAGGGGATTAAAAATTGGTTTACCTATAGGGGTAGTATTGATTGTGGAAAGGGGATTACTTTGAAGTTAACTCTATATGAATATTAGAGGATAAAAATAAAAAGGAATATACTAGACTAAACTAAACTAAAATTTTAAAAAAAGGAATTCAAAAAATAAAAATGCAAAAGAAAAACATAGGTGTATGTATCGAAAAGTTCAGGTTAGAAAGGTATTATGGAATTTGATGTACTGTGCAGCTCGTTGTGGTTGTAAATAGGTTAAAAAAATTACCTATGTGTAAAATATATATATATATATATATATACATATATATATATATATATCAGAATAGTGGAAACGAGTGAATAATACAAGTTTTCCTATGAAGTAGTGGTGGTTCTCTTGTAGTCCTTTTTTTTTTTTTTCTTTCTTGGTTTTTTTCTGGGGGAGGAGCCTGCCACGTGGGTTGTCAGTCAATGATGTTTCCTGAGTTGAGTCCCCCCGCCGCCCTCAAGGGGGTGGGCTCTGGGGAAACTGTTTTATTTTCAGGCTTTTGTTCTCTGGCGGTTTTTTTTTTGCTTGTTCACTTTTTTTCCTCTCACCTTGACCGCCTTTGATGGTTTTTGTAGTATTAAAAGAAATCAAACCGCACCCTGATCTCCGTCTCAGAGAGAAGCCTCAGTCTGGGTGCAGAAGCTGAATAAATTCCCCCTTGGCCACCGGCAGAGCAGGTTCCAAGTTGCAGACCCTGGGGGCGCAGGACCTTTTGCTCGTCCCCAAAGCCAAGTCAGTGGAGGCTGTCTGGGAGCTCCCGACTGCCAGAGAGGTTCCAAGCGGGGATCGCACACCAAGATTTTGCCGCCGGCCCGTGCTGGGAGTGCCCGGCTTGCGCGCACCTCTTTTCAGAGGCGGCTGTGGGTAGGGCGCGTGTCTGGGGCACTGAAAACGGGGCGCTGGTCCGTAAGCCACAGGCTGGGCTTTTGTGCGCCTCTGTCAGGGGAACAGTTTTGCGCGCGCACGGCTTAGGTTTTGAAAACAATGGCGCAGGTCAAGAAGCGCTCCCGAGCCTTAGTAACCCGGGAGAGCTGGAGGGACGTGCGTGCGCATCTCAAGCTTTGTGGTAGGGCTAGCGCGGGTTCTGCAGACCGGCGCAGCTCCCATTCCCTCACAGGAGCCGGAACCCACGCGCTCTGGGGCGCGCTGGCGGCTTAGGGACCAGGAGCTGGTTTCTCCGCCGCACTCTCTCTGCCTCCGCGCCGGGGAGGCCATCTGGGACCGGGGACTTAATCCCCTGTCCCTAGCCGCCCCAATTCCCACAATTTACCCCCGCAATCCTTTGCTCTTTTGGAGTGCTTTCAACCAGTCTCCAAGTTAATGCTGGTCCCCAGACGCAGGGCACTCTCGCTCGTATCGGGGTATTAATTTCCCACCGGTCGCCTCTGGTGGCTCCCTCCCCCTTTTGTTTATCTTCTGATATCATTCCGCCATTCCCATTCTGATTTACCTGCTCACTGGCGTCTTCTGGCCCTGTAAAGATCCCGACGTGTAAAATTCTGATCTCAGGCTGATTTCATGGGTGATCGGAGTTCTTTGGTAGGTAATCAGCTCACTTTGGGGTACCAGCTGAAAAGATGCCTCTTCCTAGTACCCCACCATCTTGTCCCCCCCTCTGCCCATTTCTTGATTGGATTATTTGTTCTTCAGGTGTTGAGTTTGCTAAGTTCTTTATAGATTTTGGACACTAGTCCTTTATCTGATATGTCGTTTGGAAATATCTTCTCCCATTCTGTCAGTTGTCTTTTGATTTTGTTAACTGTTTCCTTTGCTGTGCAAAAGCTTTTGATCTTGATGAAATCCCAATAGTTCATTTTTGCCCTTGCTTCCCTTGCCTTTGGCGATGTTCCAAGGAAGATGTTGCTGCGGCAGAGGTCGAAGAGGTTGCTGCCTGTGTTCTCCTCAAGGATTTGGATGGATTCCTTTCTCACATTGAGGTCCTTAATCCATTTTGAGTCTATTTTTGTGTGTGGTGTAAGGAAATGGTCCAATTTCATTTTTCTGCACGTGGCTGTCCAATTTTCCCAACACCATTTATTAAAGAGGCTGTCTTTTTTCCATTGGACATTCTTTCCTGATTTGTCAAAGATTAGTTGACCATAGAGTTGCGGGTCTATTTCTGGGCTCTCTATTCTGTTCCATTCATCTATGTGTCTATTTTTGTGCCAGTACCATGCTGTCTTGATGATGACAGCTTTGTAATAAAGCTTGAAGTCCGGAATTATGATACCACCAACTCTGGCTTTCTTTTTCAATATCCCTTTGGCTATTCGAGGTCTTTTCTGGTTCCATATAAATTTTAAAATTATTTGTTCCATTTCTTTGAAAAAGATGGATGGTACTTTGATAGGAATTGCATTAAATTTTTAGATTTCTTTAGATAGCATAGACATTTTCACAATATTTATCTTCCAATCCATGAGCATGGAACATTTTTCCATTTCCTTGTGTCTTCCTCAATTTCTTCATGAGTACTTTGTAGTTTTCTGAGTATAGATTCTTAGCCTCTTTGGTTAGGTTTATTCCTAGGTATCTTATGGTTTGGGGTGCAATTGTAAATGGGGTTGACTCTTTAATTTCTCTTTCTTCTGTCTTGTTGTTGGTGTAGAGAAATGCAACTGATTTCTGTGCATTGATCTTATATCCTGACACTTTACTGAATTCCTGTACAAGTTCTAGCATTTTTGGAGTGGAGTCTTTTGGTTTTCCACATAGAGTATCATATCATCTGCGAAGAGTGATAATTTGACTTCTTCTTTGCTGATTTGGATGCCTTTAATTTCCTTTTGTTGTCTGATTGCTGAGGCTAGGACTTCTAGTACTATGTTGAATAGCAATGGTGATAATGGACATCCCTTCCGTGTTCCTGACCTTAGTGGAAAAGCTTTCAGTTTTTCTCCATTGAGAATGATATTTGCAGTGGGTTTTTCATAGATGGCTTTGATGATATTGAGGTATGTGCCCTCTATCCCTACACTTTGAAGGGTTTTGATCAGGAAGGGATGCTGTACTTTGTCAAATGCTTTTTCAGCATCTAATGAGAGTATCATATGGTTCTTGTTCTTTCTTTTATTGATGTGTTGTATCACATTTACTGATTTGTGGTGTTGAACCAACCTTGCAGCCCTGGGATAAATCCCACTTGGTCGTGGTGAATAATCCTTTTAATGTACTGTTGAATCCTATTGGCTAGTATTTTGGTGAGAATTTTTGCATCTGTGTTCATCAAGGATATTGGTCTATAGCTCTCTTTTTTGATGGGATCCTTGTCTGGTTTTGGGATCAAGGTGAAGCTGGCCTCATAAAATGAGTTTGGGAGTTTTCCTTCCGTTTCTATTTTTTGGAACAGTTTCAGTACAATAGGAATTAGTTCTTCTTTAAGTGTTTCGTAGAATTCCCTCGGGAAACTGTCTGGCCCTGGGCTTTTGTTTGTTTGGAGATTTCTTTTTTTGTTTGTTTGTTTTCTTTTTTTTTTCCCAATTTATTTATTTTTAGAAAAAAAGTATTCATTATTTTTTCACCACACCCAGTGCTCCATGCAAGCCGTGCCCTCTATAATACCCACCACCTGGTACCCCAACCTCCCACCCCCCCGCCACTTCAAACCCCTCAGACTGTTTTTCAGAGTCCATAGTCTCTCATGGTTCACCTCCCCTTCCAGTTTACCCAAATTCCCTACTCCTCTCTAACGCCCCTTGTCCTCCATGCTATTGGTTATGCTCCACAAATGAGTGAAACCATATGATAATTGACTCTCTCTGCTTGACTGATTTCACTCAGCATAATCTCTTCCAGTCCCGTCCATGTTGCTACAAAAGTTGGATATTCGTCCTTTCTGATGGAGGCATAATACTCCATAGTGTATATGAACCACATCTTCCTTATCCATTCATCCGTTGAAGGGCATCTTGTTTCTTTCAATAGTTTGGCGACTGTGGCCATTGCTGCTATAAACATTGGGGTACAGATGGCCCTTCTTTTCACGACATCTGTATCTTTGGGGTAAATACCCAGGAGTGCAATTGCAGGGTCGTAGGGAAGCTCTATTTTTAATTTCTTGAGGAATCTCCACACTCTTCTCCAAAGAGGCTGTACCAACTTGCATTCCCACCAACAGTGTAAGAGGGTTCCCCTTTCTCCACATCCTCTCCAACACATGTTGTTTCCTGTTTTGTTAATTTTGGCCGTTCTAACTGGTTTGGAGATTTTTAATGACTGTTTCAATCTCCTTACTGGTTATGGGTCTGTTCAGGCTTCTATTTCTTCCTGGTTCAATTTTGGTAGTTTATATGTTTCTAGGAATGCATCCATTTCTTCCAGATTGTCAAATTTGTTGGCGTAGAGTTGCTCATAGTATGTTCTTATAATAGTTTGTATTTCTTTGGTGTCAGTTGTGATCTCTCCTCTTTCATTCATGATTTTATTTATTTGGGTCCTTTCTCTTTTCTTTTTGATAAGTCTGGTCAGGTGTTTATCAATTGTATTAATTCTTTCAAAGAACCAGCTCCTAGTTTGGTTGATTTGTTCTATTGTTTTTTTGGTTTCTATTTCATTGATTTCTGCTCTGATCTTTATGATTTCTGTTCTCCTGCTGGTCTTAGGGTTTCTTTCTTGTTCTTTCTACAGGTCCTTTAGGTGTAGGGTTAAGTTGTGTACCTGAGACCTTTCTTGTTTCTTGAGAAAAGCTTGTACCGCTATATATTTTCCTCTCAGGACTGCCTTTGTTGTGTACCATAGATTTTGAACCGTTGTATTTTCATTATCATTTGTTTCCATGATTTTTTTCAATTCTTCTTTAATTTCCCGGTTGACCCATTCATTCTTTAGAAGGATGCTGTGTAGTCTCCATGTATTTGGGTTCTTTCCAATCTTCCTCTTGTGGTTGAGTTCTAGCTTCAGAGCATTGTGGTCTGAAAATATGCAGGGAATGATCCCAATCTTTTGATACCGGTTGAGTCCTGATTTAGTACCGAGGATGTGATCTATTCTGGACAATGTTCCATGTGCACTAGAGAAGAATGTGTATTCTGTTGCTTTGGGATGAAATGTTCTGAATATATCTGTGATGTCCATCTCATCCAGTGTATCATTTAAGGCCTTTATTTCCCTGTTGATCTTTTGCTTTGATGATCTGTCCATTTCAGTGAGGGGAGTGTTAAAGTCCCCTACTATTATTGTATTATTGTTGATGTGTTTCTTTGATTTTGTTATTAATTGGTTTATATAGTTGGCTGCTCCCATGTTGGGGGCATAGATATTTAAAATTGTTAGATCTTCTTTTGGACAGACCCTTTGAGTATGATATAGTGTCCTTCCTCATCTCTTATTATAGTCTTTGGTTTAAAATCTAATTGATCTGATATAAGGATTGCCACTCCTGCTTTTTTCTGACGTCCATTAGCATGGTAAATTCTTTTCCATCCCCTCACTTTAAGTCTGGAGGTGTCTTCGGTTTTAAAATGAGTTTCTTGGAGGCAACATATAGATGGGTTTTGTTTTTTTATCCATTATGATACCCTGTGTCTTTTGATTGGGGCATTTAGCCCATTAACATTCAGGGTAACTATTAAGAGATATGATTTTAGTGCCATTGTATTGCCTGTAAGGTGACTGTTACTGTATATTGTCTCTGTTCCTTTCTGATCTACCACTTGTAGGCTCTCTCTTTGCTTAGAGGACCCCTTTTAGTATTTCCTGTAGAGCTGGTTTGGTGTTTGCAAATTCTTTCAGTTTTTGTTTGTCCTGGAAGCTTTTAATCTCTCCTTCTATTTTCAGTGACAGCCTAGCTGGATATAGTATTCTTGGCTGCATGTTTTTCTCGTTTAGTGCTCTGAAAATATCATGCCAGCTCCTTCTGGCCTACCAGGTCTCTGTGGATAAGTCAGCTGCCAATCTAATATTTTTACCATTGTATGTTACAGACTTCTTTTCCCGGGCTGCTTTCAGGATTTTCTCTTTGTCACTAAGGCTTGTAAATTTTACTATTAGGTGATGGTGTGTGGGCCTATTCTTATTGATTTTTGGGGCGTTCTCTGAACCTCCTGAATTTTGATGCTCGTTCCCTTTGCCATATTGGGGAAATTGTCCCCAATATTCTCTCCAGTATACCTTCTGCTCCCCTCTCTCTTTCTTCTTCTTCTGGAATCCCAATCATTCTAATGTTGTTTCATCTTATGGTGTCACCTATGTCTCGAATTCTCCCCTCATGGTCCAGAAGCTCTTTGTCCCTCTTTTGCTCAGCTCTTTATTCTCTGTCATTTGTTCTTCTATATCGCTAATTCTTTCTTCTGCCTCATTTACCCTAGCAGTGAGAGCCTCCATTTTTGATTGAACCTGATTTATAGCTTTTTTTATTTCAACTTGGTTAGATTTTAGTTCTTTTATTTCTCCAGAAAGGGCTTTTATATCTCTGGAGAGGGTTTCTCTTATATCTTCCATGCCTTTTTCAAGCCCGGCTAGAACCTTGAGAATTGTCATTTTGAACTCTAGATCTGACATATTACCAATGTCTGTATTGATTAGGACCCTAGCCTTCGGTACTGCCTCTTGTTCTTTTTTTTGTTGTGAATTTTTCTGCCTTGTCATTTTGTCCAGCTAAGAGTATATGAAGGAGCAAGTAAAATACTAAAAGGGTGGCAACAATCCCAGGAAAATATGCTTTAACCAAATCAGAAGTGATCCCAAATCGTGAGGGGGGATTTCTCCCCCTTCACGATTGGGTGTTGGATCTCCTCTGATTGGGATCTCCTCTGATTGGGATCTCCCAATCTCTTCTGATTGGGATCTCTTCTGATTTGGGGATAAAAAGAGGTTCAACAAGAAAGAAAGAAAAAAAGAATAAAAAAAAGAGATTGAATTAAAAATTCAATCAAGAATTTAAAAAAGAATTAAAAGAAAAGGATTGAAGAGATTGGGATCTCTTCTGATTTGGGGATAAAAAGAGGTTCCAAAAGATAGAAAGAAAAAAAAAAGGAATTGAAAAAAGAAAACGAATAAGGAAAAGTATAAAAAAGAAAAATATATATATATATTAGATAAACTAGTTAAAATACGTTAAAAAAGAAAAGGGTAAAAGTTAAAAAAATTTTAGCAGAAGAAGAGAAAAAAAATGAAAAAGAAAAAAAACTAAATTAACTGCAAGACTAAAAAATCACAGGGAGAAAGCCATGAGTTCTGTGGTTTGTTTTCTCCTCCTCTGGAATTCTGCTGCTCTCTCCTTGGTATTGTAACTGCACTCCTTGGTATGCTTCAATTTTTGGAAACAGCTTCAGGAGAATAGGTGTTATTTGTCTTTGAAGGTTTGGTAGAATTCCCAAAGGAATCCATCAGGTCCTGGGCTCTTGTTTTTTGGGAGGTTTTTGATCACTGATTCAATCTCGTTATTAGCTATCGATGCTCCCAATATGGGAGCAGCCAATTACTTAAGAAAACAGTTAATCAAGATAAAGAGTCATATTGATATGAATACACTAATCATAGGAGATCTTAACATGCCTCTTTCAGAATTAGACAGATCATCGAAGCAGAAAATCAATGAAGAAACAAGAGCATTGAACGACACATTGGACCAGATGGACCTCATAGATATATACAGAACATTCCACCCTAAAACAACAGAATACTCATTCTTCTCAAGTGCACATGGAACCTTCTCCAGAATAGACCACATACTGGGTCACAAATCAGGACTCAACTGATACCAAAAGACTGAGATTATTCCCTGCATATTCTCAGATCACAATGCTTTGAAACTGGAGCTCAATCTCAAGGAAAAGTTCAGAAGGAACTCAAACACCTGGAAGCTAAAGACAACCTTGCTTGAGAATGCTTGGATCAACCAGGAGATCAAAGAAGAACTGAAACAATTCATGGAAGCCAATGAGAATGAAGACACTTCGGTCCAAAACCTATGGGATACAGCAAAGGCGGTCCTAAGGGGAAAATATATAGCCATCCAAGCCTTGCTCAAAAAAATTGAAAAATCCAGAACACACCAGCTGTCTCTACACCTTAAAGAACTGGAGGATCAACAACAAATCAAACCAACACCACACATAAGAAGGGAAATCATCAAGATTAGAGCTGAGATCAATGAGGGAGAAACCAGAGATACAGTAGAACGTATCAATGAAACTAGAAGCTGGTTTTTTGAAAGAATCAATAAGATCGATAAGCCACTGGCTACACTAATCCAAAAGAAAAGAGAGAAAGCCCAAATTTATAAAATTATGAATGAAAAGGGATAGATCACAACGATCACCAAGGAAGTAGAAACAATCATCAGAAGTTATTACAAACAGTTATATGCCAATAAGCTTAGCAACCTAGATGAAATGGATGCATTCCTGGAAAAATATAAACTACCAAAATTGAACCAGGAAGAAATCGACAACCTGAATAGACCGAAAGGTTTCTTTTTACTGCTGTTGCTATTTGTATTTCCTAGATATCGGTTAATTATTTTTATAACTGCCTGCTCTCATTTCATGATAAGATATCCTGGCTTATCCATATGATTAATTTAATTACATTGATGTTAATATCTAACACTTTTATTCCCCCCTTAGGTGCATATTCTCTCTTGAAAGAAAGGATAAAACATACTAAAGCTGTTCTTTTTTTCCGTGGCTTGATTTTTCTGAAACGTTTGTGATAGTTGGTTTATGTCCCACTCATTTTTATGTACCTCGAGAGTCACTGCTTTGTACTCTCTTTGCAGGAGGGAGGGGCATGAAGAGGATGAACTGCAGGGTTTTTTTTTTTTTCTTTTTAATGAAAATGGGTAGAATCAGGGTTTGTAACCTACTGGTCACCTGGGTACCCCACCCCATTCCTCCAGAGCCTCGTAATCATCGGGATTTTGCTTGTTTCTTTTACCCAAGCTCCCATACTCTCCAAGCTGGAAGCAAACATCCCATTTTCTACTTCCTGGAAGGCTATACTTTGGTGAAGCTTCAGTTCTAGTCTCTCAGCCAGTTCCCCTTTCATTTTCTTTCTTTTTCATTTTCTTTCGTTCTTTCAGTTTCATTCTGGGCTCCTCCCTCCAGGTTTGCACTGCCTTTCCTTATGTACAAATGGGGATAGTAGGAAAGAGTGACTGAGGAGCCCTTCCAATTTTTTAAGAAAGATTTTATTTATTTATTTGACAGAGAGAGCACAAGTAGGCAGAGCTTCAGGCAAAGGGAGAGGTATAAGCAGGCTCTCTGCTGAGCAGAGAGACTGAAGATGGACTCGATCCCAGGATCCTGGGATCATGACCTGAGCCAAAGGCAGCCACTCAACCAACTGAACAACCCAGTCACCCCCAAATATTTTTTAGTATCTTCTTTTCAGTACTTCAAGGGGAACCAAACATCTTCACCAGGACTCTCAAAGATGAATGAAAAACCAGTAATAATTTGCTACAAAAATGACAAACATCTGTTTTTTGTACTGCATCTAAACAAGTAAATTTTAAAAATTAACATTATGGTAAACATAAGAATTTGCTGGAGGTAATCCTTTGAAAGCTGATGCTTGTATACTTCTGTATCTCGGTCAAGCAAGGCACTATAGAATCATGGTGACCATCCATATTCTATACAAAAACTCTCAGTTCTATTAAGAACATGAAACAAGTGGTGTCTTAGTGGCTCAGCTGTTAAGCATCTGTCTTAGGCTCAGGTTATAATCCCATGGTCCTGGGATTGAGACCCACATCGGGCTCCCTGTTTGGTGGGAAGCCTGCTTCTCCCTCTCCCACTCTTTCTGCTTCTGTTCCCTCTCTTGCAGTGTCTCTCTGTCAAATATATAAATAAAATCTTTTTTAAAAAGGACATGAAAGAAATTCTCCAGGGAGAGGGAAGAGAATAAATTTCAAAATTAGAATAAGTTCAAATTTAAATTTGTGCATCAAAAGCTCTTTCTATCTGCCCCTCTTACACATAATTCTACTAAAATAGCAAACCCAATAGAGGACAACATTTTTTGTTTCAAAATACATAGCCTTGGACTTTTATTATGTCGATAGAAAATTACCCAGTTGCTTCGATTAATTGGTTAGAATTTTGAGAGGAAGCTTGTGTATAGAAACGGGGATTTCTAGCACTGAGGGGCCAACAAACTGGAGGACGCTAACACTGCCTGCAATCTAGCAGCAACTCTCTGAGGTCACACGCTGATTTTGGATGGTCGTCTTTTCCCTCGGGGAGGGTACGACTGTTCAAAGTGAATGTGTATATTTGAAGAGAGGACCTCAAGACCTCTGGAAGTCTGCATGCCTCATTCACTGGGCAGGGGACTTCCTACTTCAGGTATTTGCACAATAGACTCCAGTTAAAGTCCACCTTCAGCTACGAGTCAAAGCCATGATTGTTAAGAACACAGAATAGGGTCCTACGTAGCATACACGATGTAACCAACAGGCATTAATGGTCACTAAGGGTTCTGGTACATTGTTATCCTCCAGTAGATTATAAAGGTAAAAAACATCTGAAAGAAGGATGAATACCCAACTTTTGTAGCAACATGGACGGGACTGGAAGAGATTATGCTGAGTGAAATAAGTCAAGCAGAGAGAGTCAATGATCACAGGGTTTCACTTATTTGTGGAGCATAACAAATAGCATGGAAGACAAGGGGAGATGGAGAGGAGAAGGGAGTTGAGGGAAATTGGAAGGGGAGGTGAAACATGAGACTATGGACTCTGAAAAACAATCTGAGGATTTAGAAGGGGTGGGGGGGAGGTAGGTGGAACGAGGTGGTGGGTATTGGGGAGGGCACGTATTGCATGGAGCACTGGGTGTGGTGCAAAAACAATGGGTACTGTTACGCTGAAAAGAAATAAAAAATTTTAAAAATTAAAAAAAAAAATCTTGAAAGGTTCCCAGGAAGCAGTGGGTTTTGTTTTGTTTTGTTTTGTTTTTTAGAAAGAAGAGGAGGATGTGTCACTAGACTTTAAGAGGTCATGAATAAAGCAGGAGAGGTAGGAACTGAATCATAAACTTTTGTCCTTAGCTTGGCAGGAGTTGAGGTATAAGGTCCTAGGTCTGCATGGAGGTGGGTAGGTCACAGGGAGATAGTGAGGTTAGTACTCCGAAGGGGAGCTGGCATGTGGGCTTGGATATCAAGAAATCACCAATGTAATTAAGTGGGATAACCATGTTTGTAGTGTGTGTGCGTGTGTGTGTGTGTGTGTGTGTGTGTGTGTCTGTGTTAATTCTTCATAGCTGGGGATACTGAGTTAGATGGTTATTGATCACCTATCCAATTCCAACATTCCTAGTATTTATGACTTCTCTGGCTCAAGTATTAGCAATGGCTATGGAGAGAAGGGTTAGACCCAAAAGCATGGAGCACAGTGTATAGAAGAAAGTTTCTCCCAAGCTTGAAAGAAGGCTTTATCAGTATATTTTTGTCTACTCAGGCTGCTATACCAAACACAGGCTGGGGGGCTTAAATGACAGAAATGTATTTTCTCACAGATCTGGAGGCCAAAAGTTCCAGATCAAGGTGCCAGCAAGGTTGGTCTCCAGTGAGCCTTTTCTTGTTGGTCTATAGATCACTATCTTTTCAACTGTGCCTTCAGATGACCTCTTCTCTGTGGGCCCCCAGAGGGGAGGTAGGGGGAGTGCTTTCATGTGTTTCCCCCTTATGAGGACATCAGTCCTAGCAGATTAGGACTCCCGTGACCTCACCAAGCCTTCAGTACCTCCTTCTAGGTAGGCCCTATCTCCAGATGCAGTCACACTGGAGATTAGGAATTCTACATATGACTTTTGTGGGGACACAATTCAGTCCATAACAATCAGTACAGGAGAAAAACCATGGAGAGAATTCTAGAGGAGTCACACGGTGATGTTATAAGGTAAGTGGGTATAAAAGAGCACCTCTGAAGTCCATAGGGCATTAGAGCTAGAGGCCGACAGGAAAGTCCCATACATGCCACAGTTTTGAGTTTGATGCAAGCGAAACTCTGAAGGGAAGATATTTGGGAGGCCTTGGCCAACCACTACTTCCAGCCAGGGGTGATTCTGGAGGGAATATCTCTCAGAGTGCTGCCTAGAATCAAGACTTTGGGGTTGGAAAAGTGCCACTCCCAAAGCTGGAGAAGGATGGTGCTGTAAGTTACTTGAAGAGTACTGTTCTGGGAGATAGGAGATCTGGGGTGTCCTCTTTGTTCTGCTGATGACCAGATGTGAAAATGCAGATTAACTCCCTAACCATCTCAGTTCTACCACCATATGCTGCTGTCATGTGTCCCAAGCCCCAGAGTTAGTTTTATCCATAACCAGAAGCCAGTCTTTTAGTTCCCAATCTCTTAATCGGGCTGATCGTCACAATATATAGTGGACACGTGACAGCCACAGGGGAGAAGTAAGGGTTCTCTTCCCCTCAGGGAGAGTGGAAAGGCTCTAGGAGAGGGCATACCAGTAGGCCAAAGGCAGCCAGTGCCAGGGAGTGGAGCCACAGGGAAGAGTGTGCTGATGACAGCCTTGTGGAGGGAGGGCAAAAAGAGCCACCACCGTGACACTTGAGTTACAGATCGAGCTGGGGACAGAGAAGGGGTCAGGGCACGGTAGAGCAGCAGCTGGCAAAGTGATTCTGTTGAGCTTAAGCTCATAGTGCCTTAGCGAATTAGAATGGGAAATACCGTGCTCGCTTCGGCAGCACATATACTAGAATGGGAAATACCTTGCTATTGTCTGTGACTCTGTGATTGTGTGAGTATGAGTGACAGAGTGAGGACAAAGAGAGAGGGAGAGAGAATACATTAAATTTTAAAGAAGGACAATAAGGGATGCCTGGGTAGCTTACTCAGTTAAGCATCTACCTTTGGTTCAGGTCATGATCCCAGGGTCCTGGGATTGGATCCCATACCAGGCTCTAGTGGGGGGCCTGCCTTCCCTCTGCCTGCTGCTCCCCTTGCTTGTGATCTCTCTTCCTCTGTAACAAATAATAGTAAAAAATAAACAAGGGCGATAAGTTATGTTTACTTTTGTTTCTGATGCCAGACATAGGTTCAGAGGATTGAAGAGGGAGATACAAGGAGCTAGCCTCTTAAGAGGAGTGAATACCTAGTCACTGGTAAGACCCCTAGTCCTGCAATACAATATGGCTCCTGTGATCTGGGTCCTGTTAAATGCCTCTCGCCATCCTTAACCTGATAGTTTGATTCTTCATTGCGTTCAGTGTGGGGAACTGGGAGAAGCTATGACACTTGGCCCTTTGTGGGGGAATTTTAGTAGTATAAGCAGCAATAGTTATCAGTTCTGGAGCACTTCCATGACTCTGCTGCAGGCACTGTGCTGTGACCTGGGTTTAGAGCAGTGAGATAAACATAGAAATAGATGTGGGCTCTGTTTCCAAGAAGCTGAAACCCACTATTCTCCTTGTCCCCTTCCCATTCTGTCTTCTTCAACCCTTGTGCAATCCCACGAAGCAGGAAGCTTGCTTCTCCCCCTGCCTCTGCTGCTCCCCCTGCTTGTGCTCTCATTCTCTCTGTGTGTGTGTCAAGTAAATAAATAAAATGTTTTAAAAATTTTTTAAAAAGGCAAAACAAATAACCATTTTTATAGAGTGATTTTCTTTTTTAAAAAAAAAGATTTTATTTATTTATTTGACAGGCAGAGATCACAAGTAGGCAGAGAGGCAGGCAGAGAGAGAAAGAAGCAGGCTCCCTGCTGAACAGAGAGACCGATGTGGGGCTTGATCCCAGGACCCTGGGATCATGACCTGAGCCGAAGGCAGCAGCTTTAACCCACTGAGCCACCCAGGTGCCCCTAGAGTGATTTTCTGAATGCAGTTATGGGCAGTGCTGGGTACTGAAGAAGACGCTCTGCTGACCAGAGGAGTGGGGAAATTACAGAACAAATTCCACAGGTCATTGAATGTATCACTTTCATCACCCCACCCATAGCACTCATTAATCTCTAGCCCAGCCAATCTGTTGGTTATAAAAATGAGCTTTCTCCAAACTGACAGGCAGTTCTCATTTTAGCAAATTAAATCATTCTGATCTTTATCACTAATGTGATCTAATCCTGTCTAGTAAAGAAAGCTTGAGAGTTCTATAGCTCTGTAAACATTTAAGAAAAACAATGGACTCAACTCTAGTTACTTTTTAACTAACTTGACTTGCCAAGGGAAGGAGAAATATCAGAAATCTTACCACTAAGCACAAGTTGCAAGTTATACCTGCCAAGATGTGGTTCAAAATATAAATAACCAGTCTCCTTAGAAGCCTTTTACCTTCTTATATCTGTTATGTTGGGTAAATGAGTAGTTACTAGAACACAGCTGGCTCAGTGATAACAATTCAGCTTACCCTCAGAAGTATAAATAAATTACATGTTTAGCCCGGTAACTGGACACTGATATAGAATTATTCACTGGATGATTCCTAGATCAGAAACCACAAAAAATTTTCTTTTTTTATGGAAGTATGGCTGTTACAATAGTCTCATCTGTACCAATACTGATTGACGTAACTACTCTATACATTACAGCTCTAGATGTAACATTTTAATAAAACAACAATATCCTTGATGGTATCATGGAAATGTAAGTGCCTTGTGCACTTTTCTTAATGTGTATAATTACCTAAACATCATAGTAAGTGAATCAAGGCCATTGTCAAGCTTCCGTCAAGGAGAGTCCTTAACTCGAGGGATTTCCCATTGCTCTCAGGATGATAACCTCTGAGTTACAGGTTCCATTAGTTGGCCACACACATTTGGAGCCTTGTGGACTTTCTGACAGCTGAGCTGTCAGAGCTGAGCTCTGTTTCAAGCATTGTGATCCCTGCTCTTACTGCAAGAGTGACAGTTGTCACTTTTCCTGTGACCCCTGTCTTTAGGAAAGTATTTGACTCAGAAAGTCGAATCAGTACCCCCCACAGGGATTTTCAGGAGAACCACCTCAAAGATGATCACCTGAGATACTGTCAAGAAAAAAAAAAACCTGAAATTCTAAGCAACATCCATAATAAGTCTTTTCATGTTGATAAGGAAAGATTTTCCCCTAAATACCAGATAGGCTCCATGAAAGTGAGATCTTTACCTGTTTTGTTCACCGTGTCACCAGTCCCTAGAAGAGCGCCTAAGACATCACTCAAGATTAGGTTGCTTTGAATGATTCAAATGAATGAATGAACTGTGGCCTTTGATAGTGAGGTAGTTTATGGTCCTTAGGTGTCGGGGACTGCCTCCGGCCAGGAAAGTCCCCGCCATTACAAGATGGTGCTTGGCTCACTGCCAGCAAAATACGCTGCAAGTAAACAACGAACTTTCTGGTGAAGCCCGCCTAAAGGAGGACATAGTCATTGGCTGTTTCAAATTTAATCAGCATAGTAACAGGACTCTCATTGGCTCTCCCCATTTCTTGGCCCCTTATTGGTCACCCTGCTCACTGATTGGTCATGTAAATGTATATAAGTGTGTAGACTTGCGGAAATAAAGAGAGAGAAGATACATCTGAACCGGGGCTTCTTGTTGTCCTTGTGCGTTGAGGGCGACACTTAGGCAATAGATGGGATTTGTGTTGGGATTTCAAGAATGGGAGGGGCCGAAGAGAAAATTGAGAAGCTAAATGTGAAAGTATGCAATTTACTGACTGGAGTAGGTCTGAATACATTTCAAACATAATTAAACTATGGCTGTGGGTCTATATGAATTTTCATAATTTTCCCTTGAAAATTTGAGGCATACAGATGTCATCACCAGTGAATTCTCCTTGTCCGTATACAGAATCACCAAAAAGAAAAAAAAAAAAAAAAGGCATTCTGACTGTCCTCAGCCCATCCACTCCAGGATTGTAACTCTTTCTTCCCCGTGTTGTTTCTGACATCATGGACTTCCAGGTTGACCTCTCCCATCTTGGGTCCCACTCTTATTAGCTGTAGAAGTCATGCGATGTTTGCGATGTGCAGGTGGCAATACTCTCTGGCCTTTGGTTACAATATGTCTTTGAAATCCAGCGTTTATTCTGCTTTTACAGCATTTCTCTATTTGAACTGACCACCTTTTAAGTGGTCATTAGCCACATGTGGCTACTAGCCACGGGACTTGGACAGCAGAGGTGTGGAAAGTCCGCACATTATTCCACTCAAAGGATATTGTGAGTTATGCTACATCTTTTTTTTAAGTGTCTTTTTTAGGTATTTAAATTCAATTAGCCATTAGATAGTACATCATTGGTTTCAGAGAATTTAGTAACTCATCAGTTGTGGATAACGCCTGTTGCTCATCACATCACGTGTCCTCCTTAATGCCTATCACCCAGTTACTCCATGTCTCCCACTCCCCCCCCCAGCAACCCTCAGTTTGTTTCCTATAGTTAAAGGTGCCTCATGGTTTGTCTCCCTTTCTGATGACTCCCATTCAGTTTTCCCTCCCTTCCCTCTGATCCTCTGTACTACATCTTAATCTCAACAGTAAAGTCAAACAGTGGTAGTAATTCAGTCATTGAGTCATGCATATTCTAAATCTGATGAGGTGGATTCCTATACTGCCTTTGTCTCTACTAGAGCCCTTACATTTGTTATTATTATTGCTGCTGTGTTCCTGTTTCTCATTCACTGAATGTCTGATAAAAGAATTAGTAAAATGTGTGACTGCAGAAAATACAATGGTCATGGATGATGAAGATTTTCTCCTTGACTAGACTTGAGTCAAGTTCTTCTGAGTCCTCTTTCTGTCCATCCTTGACCTTAGGCTCTGCCCACTTAGCCCAGTTTTAGCAAGAAACCTGCTCAGTCAATTTTTCAGCAATCTCCTATCCTACTCTTGATATCTGATCAAATTTCTTATCTCTCACCCCTGGTATCTTACCACTCTTTTAAAAAATATTTATTTATTTTGACAGAGAGAGAGCATGAGCAGGGGGAGTAGCAGAGGGAGAGAGAGAACCAGACAACCCACTGAGCAGCAAGCCCAATGCCAGGCTTGATCCTGGGATCAGATCATGACATAAGCGAAAGCCAGAGAGTTAACCAACTGAGCCACCCAGGTGCTTCAGTATCTACAACGTTTAATATCTGATAAAATCCCTTATTCCCAGGGCACCTGGTTGGTGCAGTTGGTTGAACGTTTGACTCTTGGTTTCTGCTCTGGTCATGATCTCACAGTCCTGAGATTAAGCCTCACCTCAGGCTCTATGCTCAGTGAAGAGTCTGATTAAAATTCCCTTTCCCTATCCCTCTACCCCTACCCCTGATCCCTCTCTCTAAAATGTATTAATAAGTCTTTTAAAAAATTCCTTATCCCCTGCTCTCAATAGTTTATGACCCTAGCCTTCCTTCAACAATATTACTGTCCAGATGGTTTAGCCAGAATCCCTTCACCCTTACCCTTGATGTTCCATCTTAATTTTACATTCAGTGACCCCCACCATGCTCTTTAGCTATAAATCTCCATTTGTCTGAGCTGAGCCAGATTTCTCTCCCATACTATAAAATAAAATCCCATCGTAGTAGCATCCCTTGAATAAAATCTCCCTTACTGTCTTTAATGGGTGTCACAATTTTTTTTTCTTTAACAGTCAGGAGGGTGCTAATGGAGTACCATGACAAAAGGCATAACTTCCTATAATGGACATTTCCTGGGTTTACCTGACAAATACTCTTTTTCTCTTCTAAGGAAAATTTCCAGATCTCAGTATAACTGTCAACTGGCCCAGGGGTGGACAAGGTGAGTCAGATGAGACCAAAATGAAAATTCTGTTGAGACACTGGACCTTGAGGATTCAAGCCAAGGATGAAAAAGTGTTGGTACTCCATTATTCTGATGGTCCATTAACTCTTGCTTTTTTGGTTCGTGTGTCTATCACAGCCCCTGCCTTTTTGAAGATAATGACCACTCATCTGAGTACACAGTTCACAGAATCCCTTTGCAGTGGCCCATGTGGGCCAAGGTAGTAGAGCATAATAGATCTCTGTAAGTTTTTTAAAAATGTCTTTGTCCCTGTTGCCCATGGCCATTAAAAACAAAAGATTGGGGGTAGGGGGATATTGAAAAAGGTGAAGTTATAGCTACTTACTGATTTTGTGATTGGTAGAGAGAAAGCAATACCTACATACAGGGCCAGTGGGTGAGTGGAGGAAACATCTTTGGCTCTAGGAGGAGTGGGGGAAGGAGAAATATTAATAATCTTTGTCTTTGGAACTTCCCCTGAAGACTTCCCCACACAGAAAAATGACCTAGTGTGACTCTCCTAAACTTCGGCAAGCCCCTTAAATTTAACTGACATCTAGATCTGATACTCCCTGCAGGATAACTCTGATCATTATTTGATTGTTACTTATTTTATTTTAAAATTATTTTTAAAGAAAATTTTAATTTAAATACAATTAATTAACATATAATACTAGTTTAAGACATACAGGTTAGTGATTCATCAGTCTTTTATAACACCCAGTGCTCACTGTATCACATGCCTTCCTTAATGTCCATCACCCAGTTACCCTATCCACCCATCCCCCTCCCCTCTAAGAACCCTCAGTTTGTTTCCTGTGATTAAGAGTCTCTTCTGAGGGGTACCTGGCTGGCTCAGTGGGTTAAAGCCTCTGCCTTCAACTCAGGTTAGGATCTCAGGGTCCTGGGATCGAGCCCCACTTCAGGCTCTCTGCTCCCTGGGGAGTCTGCGTCCTCCTCTCTCTCTCTTCCTGTCTCTCTGCCTACTTGTGATCTCTGTTTGTCAAATAAGTAAATAAAAATCTTTTTTTTAAGTCTCTTCTGGTTTGTCTCCCTCTTTGACTTCATCTTGTTTTATTTTTTTCCTTTCTTCCCCTATGATTCTGTTTTGTTTCTTAAACTCCACATATGAGTGAGATCATATGATAATTATCTTTCTCTGACTGACTTATTTCGCTTGGCATAATACCCTCTACTTTCATCCCTGTCGTTGCAAATAATTGCCATTTATTTTAACTCAACAGAGAAGGCCAATAGAAACAGCAGGTGATGGCCCCAGCTCCTGTCCCTCCATGCAGAACATCTGTCAACACCTATGGACATCTTTTCCTCCCCATTCCTATGAATGTTGCTCAGTTGTTACGTGGCATGGACAAATGCTGCTGGCTGGTGACATGGACACACTGGACAAGCTTGGCCTTCGGTAAAACAAAGACTGGATTCAATTACTCAAACTGAAACAGGAATGCTTGGATGAACAAGCCTGCCAGGAAGTCCCACTGGAGGTACCCAACCTGTGCCCCTTCCCTCTTTGGACCAAGAACCTGAACTTGAGAGATGAATGGCTTATCCAAGGTTATGGCAAGGTTACACAGAGCTGAAACTAGACACAGGTGTACATGCTTATTGATCAAGGCTGGCTGTGAAATCGAACTGCCTCAAATCTTGATTCTTTTTGCCACTTCTTATTCTCTGACCCTGTTTTTCATAGTTTAGGATGTACGAATAATAAAAATATCAGCTAATGGGGTATCCTGAATTTTTGATATTTTAGTTCTTGTCAGACATTTACCATAATGCTTAGCACATGGATATGTGTTTGCATACACATGCACATGCTTGACACTCAAAAAATTGTTCCCTGATATTAACTTTATTAGTGCACTTTGCATCCACCACCAGTTGGCTCTTTTGTCACAAACTGATTAAAGCAGAACTGTCAAGTGAGGAACTTCAAAGCCAAAGCATTAAGTGCTTTGAAAAACCAGCACCTGGGAGGATTTGTCTCAGCATCTGTGATTAGAAGGCAGCAAAAAGAGACTTTGGGGACACAGTTCACCCCTTCATGAAGCAGCCATTCAGAACTTTCTCAGAAGGGCTAATGCCTAATCTTCCAAAGCTCAGCAAGAAAAAGCTTATGGTCTGTTAAAATCAGATTTTTAAAAGATTTTTATTTATTTATTTGAGAGAGAGAGAGTGAGAGAGAGAAAGAGCATGAGAGGGGAGAAGGTCAGATGGAGAAGCGGACTCCCCATGAAGCTGGGAACCTGATGCAGGACTTGATCCTGGGACTCCAGAATCAAAATCAGATTGATTGACTCAATAGAGTCAGGGGGGACATTCCCCAGGAGTCACAGAATGCTGGTTGCCATGAGGGAGGAGTCTTTTACAAAGTCTGGGCTCTCACAGAAGGAGTCTGAAGCACGTGTATGGAAAGCAGAGGTCAGTTCTGGATTAGAAGCTCTTTCTGAGGGGAAATGAGTAGAAGCAGGGATTAACCAGGGCTTGGGTTCACCTTATTCAGTTCAGGCTGCTGCAACAAATGATGACAGACTGGGTGGCTGAAACAGCAAAACATGCACTATTCCTTGCAGTTCTAGAGGCTGAGAAGTCCAAAAGCAAGATCCTGGGAGATCTGATATCTAGCAAGAGACTGCTTCATTATCTATAGATGCCCATATTTCTGTTGTAGCCTTGCATGGCTGACAGCTGGCAGAAAAATCTCTCAGGTCTTTTCTCAGAAGTGCTTTTATCTCATTCACAAGGGTTCCAATCTCATGACCTCATCACCTCTCAAAGCCCATACCTCCTGATGGCACTCCTTGAGGGTTAGGGCTTCAACATCTGAATTGGGACAAGACACAAACATTCAGTCCATTAGCAAGTGTTGTCACTGGGAAAATACCTACTCTCCCCAAAATCGTCTACAGAGTCCTCACTCTGGATCCCGAACTTCCGGACTCGGCACCAGCCCGGAGTGGGTGTGGACACGGGAAGGCCCCCACAGGGCTTAAGTGGGGGGAGCACAAGCACCGAGGCAGGCGGACACTCCCTGACTGCAGACCATCCGAGGAGCCCCAGGAACCGAATCCGCGAGCACACAAATACAGACGAGGACCGAGGAGCACCCGAGCCCAGAAAGGGGGGACCCCACAGCCCCGTGCACAGCAGAGCAGGAGGCCACGTCTCCTCACACAAAAGGACGGAAGCCCCAGTGTCTACACAGGGCGCCCTTCCTCTGTGGGGTCCTAAGACCACGAACCCCTTGACAGTCCACTCAGGCGGCTTCTCCTCACCTCCTCCAGCATCTGGTCCTTAGGAGGTTGGACTGCTGTCAGTGTGGGCGCGTCCTCCACGACGGGTCTGGTCAGTGTGGATGCAGAGCCACACCCTCCTCAGCTTGTCCTGTCAGGGTGGGAGCCGCCCCACATTCTCCAGAAGTCTCAATGGTGGGTCCTGAAGAGGCGGGGCTCCGGTCCCAGCTGTGGCTGCCCAGCCTGGGCTCAGGGCGGGAGCTGGGGTCTGGCGCCCTCTGCAGGCGGGGGGAGGCAGTGCAGGACTGTGGGAGCTCACCCTTCAGTGGAAGGTCCTGCTCCCTACCGGGGTCCAGCTGACGCCATTTCATTCCAGAAATTCAAGCTGCATGGAGCCCAATATCCCCCAACTTCCCCCCAAATAGCTAAGGAACAATGAATTGGAAACAATGTGGAATTACAATAGTCCTTGACCCAAACAGGGGCAATGAACATGGCCCTGATACAGACCCACACTCTACCTCAACTTGGTCTCAAGCCTGGACCCTACCCTAATTCAAGACCCTAACCCTAGCCCCCAACCCAAACAATGTTCACAAGAATCAAAAGGTAGAAACTGCAAATATCCATCAATGGCAAGTGCATAAGCAAAGTGTGGTGAAGGGTTTGAATTTGGGTTCAGGTTCAGGTTTTAGTCACAGTTCTAGATCAGGCTTTGGGTTTAGTTTTAGGGTGAGGATTTAGAGTGAAGGACAAGGAAACAGAGTTATAGTTTAGGGCTTTAAGTTTATGATTTAGGCTTTAAGACTCAGGGCTTATGGGATAAAGTTCAAGGTCAAATTTGGGGTTTGACTTCATGCTGAGATTTGGGTTCAGGGTTCATGACTTGGATGTCTGGTTTAGGGTTGAGAACAAGGAATATAGACTTACAAAGGAGAACCATTTCGCTTTTCTAGGTCCTTCTTTTGAAAAAGTAGAAAATTTACTTTCCCAAGAAGAAACAAATTCAGAAGGAAAGAGTGGGACCGAAGTCACCTTCATCAGCATTTAAACAGACTCACACCAAAAACATTGTAAACTGCAAAAAGATGCCAACTGTTTTTAACAAAATGGCAGACGACTTTAGGTAAGAATAACTTTCTTGGAAATTGAGGAGGTAGAGATGGTCAAATGGTTCAGGAGGCACCAAAAGCATGCAAATAACATTCTTTTTTTTCCAATTTATTTATTTTCAGAAAAACAGTATTCATTATTTTTTCACCACACCCAGTGCTCCATGCAAGCCGTGCCCTCTATAATACCCACTACCTGGTACCCCAACCTCCCACACCCCCGCCACTTCAAACCCCTCAGATTGTTTTTCAGAGTCCATAGTCTCTCATGGTTCACCTCCCCTTCCAATTTACCAAAATTCCCTACTCCTCTCTAACTCCCCTTGTCCTCCATGTATTTGTTATGCTCCACAAATAAGTGAAACCATATGATAATTGACTCTCTCTGCTTGACTGAATTCACTCAGCATAATCTCTTCCAGTCCCGTCCATGTTGCTACAAAAGTTGGATATTCATCCTTTCTGATGGAGGCATAATACTCCATAGTGTATATGGACCACATCTTCCTTATCCATTCATCTGTTGAAGGGCATCTTGGTTCTTTCCATAGTTTGGCGACTGTGGCCATCGCTGCTATAAACATTGGGGTACAGATGGCCCTTCTTTTCACGACATCTGTTTCTTTGTGGTAAATACCCAGGAGTGTAATTGCAGGGTCATAGGGAAGCTCTATTTTTAATTTCTATTGAAAGGAAGGAAGACTGAGATTCTGAACAAAAATGTTTTATTAGGTAAAAAATAAATAAAAAAGAATATGTATATATAAATATATATACATATATATAAATGTATATATATATATACATTTATACATACACACACACGTGTGTGTGTGTGTTTGTTTGTGTGTGTGTTTATGCATAGAAACTATCCCAGTCCTAAACCCCAGCACCTGGGAGCGTGACCTTATTTGGAAATAGGGTCCCTGGTGATGTAACTAGCTAGGATGAGGTCGTATTTGAATAGATTGGGCCCCTAATTCAGGAGGATGTGTGGCCTTCTAAGAAGGGAGACTGCGGAAACACAGATATGCACTGAGGAAGAAGGCCACGTGAAGAAGTCCAAAGCCAGGGCAATACTTCAAGCTGGAAAAGGGGCCTGGAACAGATCCTTCCATAATACCTACAAAAGGAGCATGTCTTACCAACAGGATAGCCTCTAGAACTGTGATCCTGTCCACTTGTGTTGTTTCAGCCTCTAGGCTTGTGGTATCTTGTAATAGCACCCCTAGAAAACTAATCCAAAACTTGTTAGGGGAAAATAAACCAACCAGAAGCCCATGGGGAATTGGAAAAGAAATAAACTAATCTATCAATAGATATATAGATATATAGATATAGATATGTCATATCTATATATCTAACTCTTTAAAACATTGAAAATGAATGCACATTTGTGAACCCTGTGAAAAAGAAAACAAGCAAACAAACAAACAAAAACTGAGCCCCAGGATTCACTTGGCTTTTTACATGGAGGAGTTCTGGATGGTGGGGGGAGGGAGGAGATTCCAAGGAAATGATGGGAGTCTCCCTGCTGTGAGGAAAGAGAGATTGGAATTCAGTAAGGCTGGAGTGATGAAAAGGCCATGGGTTCCATAGAGAAGCAAGTCAAGTAGAAAACAAGCTCTTGGAAATACACACTGGAGTCCTCTTGAGTCCTCACTCCACAGGAAGCAGTGTGTGTCTAAGAAAATGCTCCAGGTTCTAACAGAGAGTCAAGGCAATGGAACAAGATGGTTGCCAAGACTCCTCCAAGGCTAGAGGTCATTGGAGGTAAGAGTTCTTCTGGCTAAGTCAGAATATTCAGTAGAGATGCCGTAAGAAGCATGCATTCAGAGCAGGATGAAATGATCCCTCCAAGAAAGCTGACTCTACAGATTCCCTAAACAAGGAGGAGAACAATTATAAAAAGGGTCAGAATTACCTCCTAATCTCTCACTGCCTGTGTGACCGCCAGTAAAAGAAGGCAGAGAGTAGCCTCCAAAGGACTCAGGTCATCGAAAGGAAGGCAGTTCCAAAGGGAAAGGGAAGAAGGAATAGACGGGAAAAAGAAAATATGCCTAGCGAGGTTGTAGACGTCAGCTTTAACATTTCAACAATGACCTTCAGAGTGAATGACTGAAATTCTATTGAAAGAAAAGACCTCACTAGGTCAGTGAAAAATGAACCCTACATAGAAGGATGCAGAGGCTAGTATAGATTTTGTGGAAAGAAAAAGGATGAAAAGGGCTAGACAGTACCCAAACTAATCCTCAAAGGCTGCTTTTCCCAGGTCTTGAGAAGGGACAATGGAAGGACACCAGATCAATGAACAGAGAAAGAAGACATTTCAGAACAAAAAAGGATCCTTTGAGAAAGACATGGCTATCCTCAAGGTGTCTGCATGCGATGAGAAAACTCATGGAGATCAACCACATTCAAGCCCATTAACATGGTCTCTTCCAGCAAAAGGGAGAGACCAAAAATGAATGTATATAGATAGGAAAAACAAAAGCAGTGAAAATGAATATTTCTGTAAAAAAATCACTCAAGGAATACACAAAATAAAAGGATATAAAATATAACTACATATTCGTACAATGTGGGGAGGAGAGGTGTATACTATATGTTGAAACCTAAATGGCCATCAACTTAATATAAACTACTATATACAGAACTGGTTCCCTACAATCCTAGTGGTAACCATATATCATAAATACTAATTTATGTGAAAATAATAAAAAGAAATCCAAATATATCATTAAAGAAAATCAGCAAAAATCAAAGAGACAAGAAAAGATCAGAGGACTTCTTCAGGAACAACCACAAAACAAATATTAAAATAACAATAAATACATATCTGTCAATAATAATTTTGAATATACACGGAGTAAATGTTCCAATTTAAAAAAAAATAAATAAAATACCATTGAGTTACAGAATACTTAAGAAACGACCTATCTGTATGATGGCTATAGGAGACCAAGTTTAGACCTAGAAACCCCTCTGTAATAAAAGTAATGGGATAAAGAAACATTTGAGAGGCAAGCACATGTCAAAATAGAACCAGAATAGCAATATATATATATATCAGATATAATAGACTTTAAAACAAAGACTCTAAAAAAATCAAGAAAATACACTACAGGATAATAAAAGGTAAAATCCAACAAGGAGATGTAAAAATTGTAATATGTTTGCAGCCAAACAGGAACATCTAAATACATAAAGCACTTAATAACAAATAGGAAGGGACTATTTAATAATAATAAAATAATATTAGAAGAATATAACACCACATTTACAAGAGCAGACAGATCATTTAAACCAGAAAATCAACCAAGAAATAATGGCTTTCAACTCAATGCTGGAATAGACGAATTTAACAGATATATTCAGGACATTCTATCTATAACAGCACAATACATATTACTTTCAAGTGCACATGAAGATAGATCACAAGTTAGTCCACATAACAACTCTACAAAGTCAAGATTAAAGCCATACAATGCATATTTTTTAATGACAACATTATGAAACTAGAAGTCAACAAGTAGGAAAAAAAAAAAACACCAAAATACATGAAGATTAAAAAAAATACTATGAAACAATGAATGGATCAACCTGGAAATCAAAGAACACATTTAAAAATAGGTAGAAACAGGGGTGCCTGGGTGGCTCAGTTGATTAAGAGTCTGCCTTCATCCTAGGTCATGATCTCAGGGTCTTGGGATCAAGCTCCACATTGGGCTCCTTGCTTGGTTGGAGGCCTACTTTCCCCTCTCTCTCTGCCAGCCTCTGCCTACTTATGATCTCTCTCTCTCTCTGTCAAATAAATAGATAATTTTTTTAAAAAAATTAAAAATTAAAAAAATAAGAATAGGTGGAAACAAACAAAAATTAAAACACAATTGACCAAAACTTCTGGCATGCAAAAAAAGGGGTGGTTAAGAGGAGAATTTAGAGAAATACAGGCCAACTTCAGAATCAACAAACATCTCAAACAAGGAAACTTTACAACTTAAGGAGCTAGAGGGAAACAAAACAAAACAACAAACAAACAAAACACCCAAAACCTAAAACCAGCAGAAGAAAAAAGAAAGGGAATCATAAAGACCAAGGATAAATGAATAATATAGAAATTAAAAAAATAGAACTAATCAATGAAACTGGGAGTTGGATCTTTGAAAAATTTATTGAAATTGATAAGCATGTAGCCAGATTTATCAAGAGAAAAAGAAAAAGATAAATAAGATCACAAATGAGAAAGGAGGAATAGCAACAAACATCACAGAAAAAGTGAATATCAGAGAATATTATAAAAAACTTTGTGTCAACAAACTAGACAAACTAGAAGAAAGGCATACATTCCTAGAATCAAATAAACTATTAAAACTGAAACAAGAAGAATTAGAATATTTTAACAGGCCAATAATCAGTAAAGAAATTGATTCAGTAATAAAAATCTCCCAACATACAAATTACGAGAGTTTATAGATTCATAGGAAAATTATCCCAAGCACATAAAGAATAGTTAATATCTATTTTTCACAAATTACTCAAAACATAATACGAAGGAAAACTTTTCTTTTTAAAAAGAAGGAAAACTTCTAAATTTGTTTTATGATGCCATCATTACCTTGATGCCAAAGTCAGATAAAGACAAGACTAAAAAGAAAACTAGATGTGAATATCCCTAAAGAATATGGATGCAAATGTTCTCAATAAAATACTAGCATTTCAAATCCAATGATGCATAAAAATATCATTCACCATGATCTAGTGGAATTCATTCCTGTAATTCAAGTGTGATTCATATTCACAAACCAATCAATCTGACACTTACATCAAAAGAGAATGAGTGAAAAGCAAATGATCCTTTCAATAATGCAGAAAATGATTTTGACTAAGTACAATTCCATCCCTGATTTTTTAAAAGTAGGTTTAAGACAAATATACAACACCATCAAGTCCATATATAAAAAGCTTGAAACTAACTTCATTGGGGAAATAGAGATTTTTCTGTAAGGTTAGGAACAAGACAAAGATAACCACTCTGACCGCTTTTATTTAACATTGAACTGGAAGTCCTAAACAAAGCAATCAGACAATAAAAATAAGTAAAAGACATATAAATCAATAAGGAAGTAAGAATTCACTGTTTACAGATGACATGATACTCTATGTAGAAGACCCAAAATACTTCTTCAAAAAAAATCTAGAAACAAAAAAAAATGAATTCAGTAATGTCACAGTATATAAAAATCAAGATACAGAAATCTGTTGCATTTCAATACACCAAGAATGAAGAGCAATAAGAGAAATTTCTCAACTGCACCTAGAACAATGAGATACCAAGGAATAAATCTACCCAAGCAAGGGAAAAACCTCTACTCTGAAAGCCATAATATGCTGATGAAAGGAATTGAAGGAGAGCCTGGGTGGCTAAGTGGGTTAAGCCTCTGCTTAATCCCAGGGTCCTGGGATTGAGCCCTACATCAGGCTCTCTGCTCAGCAGGGAGACTGCTTCCCCCTTATCTCTGCCTGCCTCTATGCCTACTTTTTATCTCTCTCTCTCTCTGTCAAATAAATAAAATCTTTAAAATATTAAATAGGAAATTGAAGAGGACACAAAGAAATGTAAAGACATTCCATGTTCAAGGGTTGGAAGAAAAAATATTGTTAAAATATATATACTAATCAAAGCAACCTACAAACATAATGCAATCAAAATTCCACCAACACTTTTCATAGTGGTAGGACAATCAATGCTAAAATTTGTATGAAACCACAAAAGAAATAGCCAAAGAAATATTGAATAAAGGGGCGCCTGGGTGGCTCAGTGGATTAAGCCGCTGCCTTCGGCTCAGGTCATGATCTCGGGGTCCTGGGATCGAGTCCCGCATTGGGCTCTCTGCTCAGCAGGGAGCCTGCTTCCTCCTCTCTCTCTCTCTCTCTCTGCCTACTTGTGATCTCTCTCTGTCAAATAAATAAATAAAATCTTAAAAAAAAAAAAAGAAATATTGAATAAGGAAAGCAAAGCTGGAGGCAAAGAATTCAAGACTTCAAGCTGTATTACAAAGTTGTAGTAATCAAAAGAGTATGGTTCTGGTATAAGAATAGACAGATAGAATAGTAATACAGAATTAAAAAACCCAGGAATAAACCCACAAATATATGGCCAATTAATCACCAACAAAGTGTAAAATAATATCTACTGGATAAAAGAGAGTCTCTTCAAGAAATGTTAAAGAAACTAGACAGAAACATGAAAAAGATAGAAACTATTATTACATACCATGTACAAAATAAAGCTCAAAGTGTATTAAATTTTTAAATGTGACACTTGAAACCATCATAATTCTAGAGAAGAAAACAGCACCTTCTTTGACGTCAGCTGTAGCAATTTCTTTCTAAATATGTCTCTTAGCACAAAAGAAACAAATACAAAAATAAATTATTGTATGTCAAAATAAAAAGCTTCTGCACAATTAAAGAAACAATCATTAAAACTAAATGGTAACCTACATCATGGAAGAAGATACTTGCAAATGGCATATCTGATAAAGGGTTAGTATCCAAAATATACAAAGAACTTATAAATCACAACAACACAAAATAGTCAAATTAAAATTGGGCAAAAGACATGAAAAGACATTTCTCCAAGAACAGGTAGAGATGACTATGATATACATGAAAAGACACTCAGCATCAATGATCATCAGGGAAAGATAAATCAAAAACTACAGTGATGTATCAGCTCACACCAGTTAGGAGGGCTCAAATCAACAACAAAAGAATAGGTGTTAGTGATGACTTGGAGAAAAGGAACACTCATGTCCTTTGGTGAGATTGCAATTTGATGTAGTCACTGTGGACATATGTGTGTTTGTGTGTGTGTGTGTGATATGTGGAATTTAAGACCCAAAACTAATGAGCAAAGTGTAAAAAGAGAGAGAAAGATAGGGAAACCAAGAAACAGCCTCTTACATGTAGAGAACAAACTGATGGTTACCAAAATGGAGATGGGTAGTGGGGATAGGTTAAATAGATAATGGGGATTAAGGAGTGAAATTGTGATGTGAAGTATGGGAGTGGTGAGTCACTATGCTATCCAGCAGAAATTAATGTTACAGTGTATGTTCACTAACTGGAATTTAAGTTAAACTCTCTGATAAATGTTCCATTGAAACTGTACATCGTTTTGGGTAATAAGGACATTCTAGCAGTATTATTTCTTCTAGTTCGTGATTGGATTTTTTTTTTCACATGTCTAATAATTTTCACTGTAGAGGCCTATTACTCCGTTGGTGAAATTTAATCCAAGGTGTTTTATTTCCTTTCATGTAATCATAAATGGGATTTTTTTTCTTAATTTCTCTTTCTGAAAGTTTGTTGTTAGTGTATATAAGTGCAAGGTTTATTTATATTTGTTTATATTTGTTTGTATCTTGCAAATTTACTGAGTTAGTATAGTAGTTCTAAGAGCTTTCTGGTGAAGTAGAATATCTTCTCTTGGGACAAATTTTTAATGAAGATTTATTTCTTTTTTAATATTTTTTAAAAGATTTTATTTATGTATTTATTTGACAGACAGAGATCACCAGTAGGCAGAGAGGCAGGAAGAGAGGGGAATGCAAGCTCCCCGCTGAGCAGAGAGCCCGATGAGCAGAGAGCTTGATCCCAGGACCCCGAGATCACGACCTGAGACAAAAACAGAGACTTAACCCACTGAGCCACCCAGGCACCCCTACTGGGTTTTATTCTTATTAAGATATATTGATTTGTATTTTTTTATAGTACTGACTTATAATGGGAAGAATGCTAAGTGTTTACCTAGATAATTTCACAATATGTTAAATGACTCGAAAGATCTTCTATGTATCCTCAAGTAACAAATCCTTAGAGAATCCTGAAGATTAGAACAGGCTTAGAATCCTAAGGGAAGTGATATTGTATGCATTTTCTAGTGTCCAGTGGGGGGGGGATTGGATGCTTTCCTTTACATACATTTGTGAGCATGTTCTGAGAATAAAAACAAGTTTGATGTACTGCTAATTAAGTTGGAGACAGAACTCCCACGAGGTTTATGAAATGAGGACCAGAGTCACTATTTTAACACAGCATGAACTCAGCTGGCTTCCTTTTATGGAATTCATCATGTGTTCTCCCTCAAATCCAGTTCATATACAATCCTTATTTTGGAGTCACACAACCAGCCTCAGGGAGCAGCCTCTGAGCCAATAGAAGTAAAAATGTGTTTATCTCTTTCAATATCACATGAAATATGTGTATTTTTATTTCTTTTTTTAAAGATTTTATTTTTATTTATTTGACAGAGAAATCACAAGTAGGCAGAGAGGCAGGCAGAGAAAGGGGGAAGCAGGCTCCCTGCCGAGTGGAGAGCCTGATGCGGGGCTCAACCCCAGGATTCTGAGATGATGAACTGAGCTAAAGGTAGAGACTTCACCCACTTAGCCACCCAGGCACCCCTGTATTTTTATTTCTTAGAGAAAGTTGTTGGTGCCTCTTTGTTAGAATAGTCACCATCTACTGAAAAGAATTTTGGAGGGGGGCCTGGGTGGCTCAGTGGGTTAAGCCGCTGCCTTCGGCTCAGGTCATGATCTCAAGGTCCTGGGATCGAGTCCCGCATCGGGCTCTCTGCTCAGCAGGGAGCCTGCTTCCCTCTCTCTCTCTCTGCCTGCCTCTCTGTCTACTTGTGATCTCTGTCTGTCAAATAAACAAATAAAAATCTTTAAAGAATTTTGGAAAGAAGAATATACAATAGAGGAGGACAAGATGGCAGAGAAGTAGAAGGAGGTACCACTTCAACCTGTCCCCTAATGTGAGCTGATTACCTACCAAGGAACTCTGACCACCCATGAAATAAGCCTGAGATTAGATTTATACACTTCTGGGGCAAAAGATGCCAGTGGGCAGATAAAGCAGAGTGGGAACATTGATAGGACTGATCGGAAGATAAAGAAAAGGGGGAGGGAGCCAACAGAAACAACCCATTGAAAAGTAATACCCCAAGATGAGAGTGCCCTGTGATTGGGAACCAGCATTAACTTGGAGTCTGGTTGAAAGAACTCAAAAAGAGCAAAGGATCCTGGGGGGAAATTGTGGGAATTGGCAGTTAGGAACAGGGGCTTAATCCCACTGACCCAGGACAGCCACCGCTGGTGCTGAGCCTGAGAGAGTGGAGCGAAGAAGACATGTGAAAAAAAATCCAATCACAAACTAGAAGAAATAATACTGTTAAGATGTATATGTAAACGTATATATGCATGTATATATGTAAATTATATATATATATATATATATAATTTATATATATATGAAAGAACCAGAAAAAATATATATAATTTATATATGAAAAGAACCAGAATATACATATATATGTGTATATATATATATATTTAAGTAACCTATTTATCATCACAATGAGATCTTCATTGCATCAAAATCCATAATAACCTTTTAACCTGAACTTTTTGATACTTTTTGATACACATACCTGTGTTTTCTTTTTGTTTTTCTAGTTTTTAATTTTTTTACTTTGATTTTTTTAATATTTTAAAAAATATTCATATAGATGGGGCGCCTGGGTGGCTCAGTGTGTTAAAGCCTCTGCCTTCGGCTCGGGTCATGATCTCAGGGTCCTGGGATCGAGTCCCACATCGGGCTCTCTGCTCGGCAGAGAGCCTGCTTCCTCCCCGTCTCTCTCTGCCTGCCTCTCTGCCTGCTTGTGGTCTCCCTCTGTCAAATAAATAAAATCTTTTAAAAAAATTTGAAGGAGAGTTGACATTAAAAAAAAAAAAGAAAAAAGAAAAATATTCGTATAGAGATAAGCTTCAAGGTAATCCCCTTTCACCAAACAATGCTACCCCTATAGGAAAACCAGTTTTAATCCCCCTCCACCTCAGGAAAGTTGAGTCCTTTAACAAAGATATCAAGATACATCCAGGAAAAATCAAAATAACCTTCCTTGCCCAACTGAGAATTTATAATCACTCTCCCATCTTTTTCTTCTGTCAGTCTTTCTGTTTAATTGTTTTTGTCCTAGTAGTATATATATCTAATATTTGGAGTTTTTTTTGACAAGGCTATTTTTTGGTTTATTTATTTGTTTTTATTTTCTCTTATCTTCTTTTGTCAATCTTTTTGTTTGTCTGTTTTTGTTTGTATATTTCATAAATCTTACCTTGGGGCCCATTTGGGCTGGGCTTTCTCTTTTATTTTATTTCTTTCTTTCTCTCTCTCTCTCTTTTTCTTTTTTTTCCTATTTTCTTTCTTTTTGGTGGGACTCTCCTTTGTTCAGAAGTTGTCCAGGGTGTACCTTGCCTTCACCACAATTGATACATTCAGCTACACATCCGTTCAGCCATCTCCCACCAAAATGACTAGGAGGAGAAATGCCCAACAGAAGAAAAGTTCAGAGACTGTCCTCTCTCAATTGGAGCTATTGGATATGAACACAGACAATACGTTGGAAAGGGAATTCAGGTTAACAATGATCCAGGCAATAGCTATGTTAGAGAAAGCCTTTGATGACAAAATGGAACTGATTAGGGCAGAAGTGAAAGACAACAGGGATGATGTTAACAATGCTCTTGATGAGTTCCAATCTAATCTAAATTCACTAAAAGCTAAGGTAAATGAGGTTGAAGATAGATTTAGTGATCTGGAGGACAAACAGATTGAGAAAAGGGATTAGTAGGAAGCCTGGAACAAACATATTAGAAGCCATGAAAACAAAATTAGGGAAATAAAAGATGCCATGAAACATTCCAACATCAGAATTATTGGAATCCCTGAGGGGAAGGAGAAAGAAAGAAGACTAGCAGATATAGCTCTCCATGAAAATTTTCCCTATCTCACAAATGGAGCCAGCATACCTGTACTAGAGGCAGAAATGTCTGCCCCCAAGCTCATAGAATCTAGAAAGAAAGAGAGACACCTGTTTGTGAAAATGATGAATCATAATTGTAGACAGAAGCTCTTGAAAGTAGCTAGGGTGAAGATTCCTTACGTACAGAGGAAAGCCCATCAGAATTATGGCATACCTGTCCATAGAAACCTGACAAGCCAGAAAGGGCTGGCAAGATGTATTCAGGGCACTAAATGAGAAGAACGTGCAGCCAAGAATACTTTATTCAGCAAGAATGACATTCAAAATGGATGGAGAAATAAAGAGCTTCCAAGACTGGCAAGATTTAAAAGTATATGTGACCACCAAGGAAAAACTGCAGGAAATATTAAGGGGGGGGTCCCATAAAAGTGGAAAAGAACTAAGAATATCATTGAACAGAAATATATGGAGACAATATATAGAAACAAATACTTCACAGGTAACACAATGTCAATAAAAATGTATCTCTCAATAACCACTTTCAACGTGAATGGCCTATATGCACCCATAAAACAACACTGAGTTGCAGATTGGATAAAACGACAGGACCCAACCATATATTGTCTACAAGAGATCATTTTGAACCTAAGGACATATCCAGACTGAAAGTGAAGGGATGGAGAAGCATCTTTCATGCCAATGGACCTCAAAAGAAGGCTGGGGTAGTGATTCTCATATCAGCTAATTTAGGTTTTAAACTAAAGACTGTACTCAGAGATACAGAAGGACACTACATAATTCTTAAAGGGACTATCCACCAAGAAGATCTAACAATTATAACAATTTATGCCCCCAATATTGGAACAGCCAATTACATAAGACAACTGTTAATCAGGACAAAGAGTCATATTGATAGGAAAATATTAATAGGAGTAGATCTTAACATACCACTCTCAGTAATAGAGAGATCATCCAAGCAGAAAATCAATCAAGAAACAAGAGCATTGAATGACACATTGGACAAGTACAGATACAGAACATTCCACCCTAAAACAACAGAATTCTCATTATTCTTAAGTGCATATGGAATCTTCTCCAGAATAGACCACATACTGGGTCACAAATCAGGCCTCAACTGATACCAAAAGATTGAGATAATTCCCTGCATATTCTCAGATCACAATGCTTTGAAACTGGAGGTCAGCCACAAGAAAAATTTCGGAAGGAATTCAAACACCTGGAAGCTAAAGACTACCTTGCTTAGGAATGCTTGGATCAACCAGGAAATCAAAGAACAACTTAAGCAATTCATGGAAACCAATAAGAATAAAGACACCTCAGTCCAAAACCTATGGGATACAGCAAAGTTAGTCCTAAGGGAGAAATACCTAGTCATCTAAGACTCCCTCAAAAAACCTGAAAAATCCCGAATACACCTGCTGTCTTCATATCTTAAACAACTGCAGAATCAATAACAAAAGGAAAGGAAATAATCAAGATTAGAGCACAGATCAATGAGATAGAAACTAGAGGTACAGTAGAATGCATCAGTGAAACTAGAAGCTGGTTTTTTGAAAGACTCAATAAGATTGATAAACCATTGGCCAAACTAATCCAAAAGACATGAGAGAAGGCCCAAATTAATAAAATAATAACTGAAAATAGAGAGATCACAACAAACACAAAGGAAATAGAAACAATCATCAGAAATTATTATCAAAGTTATATGCCAATAATTTTTTTCCAATTTATTTATTTTCAGAAAAACAGTATTCATTATTTTTTCACCACACCCAGTGCTCCATGCAAGCCGTGCCCTCTATAATACCCACTACCTGGTACCCCAACCTCCCACCACCCCGCCACTTCAAACCCCTCAGATTGTTTTTTCAGAGTCCATAGTCTCTCATGGTTCACCTCCCCTTCCAATTTACCCAAATTCCCTAATCCTCTCTAATGCCCCTTGTCCTCCATGCTATTTGTTATGCTCCACACATAAGTGAAACCATATGATCATTGACTCTCTCTGCTTGACTGATTTCACTCAGCATAATCTCTTCCAGTCCCGTCCATGTTGCTACAAAAGTTGGGTATGCATCCTTTCTGATGGAGGCATAATACTCCATAATGTATATGGACCACATCTTCCTTATCCATTCATCCATTGAAGGGCATCTTGGTTCTTTCCATAGTTTGGCGACTGTGGCCATTGCTGCTATAAACATTGGGGTACAGATGGCCCTTCTTTTCACTAATTTATGCAACATTGATGAAATGGATTCATTACTGGAAAACTGTAAGCTGCCAAAATTGAATCAGGAATAAATTGTCAACCTGAATTGACAGATTACCAGTAATGAGATTGAAACTGTGATCAAAATCCTCCGAAAGGAGGGGGACAAGATATCAGAAGAGTAGGAGGAGGCGCCGTTTCAGCCGGTATTCCAAAGTGAGCTGATTACCTAGCAAAGAACTCCGATCACCCATGAAATCAGCTTGAGATCAGAATTATACACGTCTGGATCTCTACAGGGGCAGAAGACGCCAGTGGGAAGGTAAAACGGAATGGGAATGGTGGACTGATATTGGAAGACAAACAAAAGGGGGAGGGAGCCACCAGAGGTGACCAGTTGGAAAGTAATACCCCAATATGAGCGACAGTGCCCTGCATCTGGGGACCAGCATTAACTTGGAGACTGGTTGAAAGCACTCCAAAAGAGCAAAGGATCGTGGGGGGAAATTGTGGGAATTGGGGCGGCTAGGGACAGGGGCTTAAGTCCCCCATCCCAGGACAGCCTCCCCGGCACTGAGGCAGAGAGAGTGCGGTGGAGAAACCAGCTCCTGGTCCCTAAGCCGCCAGCATGCCCGAAAATGTGTGAGTTCTGGTTCCTGTGAGGGGATGGGAGCCACACCGGCGGGCAGAACATGAGAGCCCTACCACAAAGCTTGAGATACGAGCGCACGTCCCTCATGCTCCCCTGAGTTACAAAGGCCTGGCCGGCGCTCTTTGACCAGCGCCATTGTTTCAAAGCCTAAGCCGCACGCCTGAAACTCTTTCCCTGACAGAGGTGCGCAAAAGCCCAGCCTGGGGCTTATGGACCAGCGCCCCGTTCTCAGTGCCCGAGATGCGTGCCCGACCCATAGCTGCCTCTGAAAGAGGTGCGCGCAAGCTGGGCACTCCCAGCCCGGGCCAGTGGCAAAATCTCAGTGTGCAATTGCTGCTTGGAAACTCTCTGGCAGTTGGGAGCTCCCAGACAGCTGCCACTGCCTTGGCTTTGGGTACAAGCAAAAGATCCTGCGCCCCCAGGGTCTGCAACTTGGAACCTGCTCTGTCAGCGGCCAAGGGGGAACTTATTCAGGCTCTGCAGCCAGACTGAGGCTTCTCTCTGAGAGGGAGATCAGGGTGCGGTTTGTTTTCCTCGAAAACTACAAAAACCATTAAAGGTGGTCAAGGTGAGAGAAAAAAAAAGTGAACAAGCATAAAAACCGCCAGAGAACAAAAGCCTGAATAAAACCAGTTTCCTTAGAGCCCACCCCCCTGAGGGGGGCAGGAGGACTTAACTCAGGAAACATCATTGACTGACAACCCACGTGGCAGGCCCCTCCCCCTAGAAAACAAACCAAGAAAGAAAAAAAAAAGAGGAAAAAAAAGGACTACAAGAGAACAACCACTACTTCATAGGAAAACTTGTATTTTTCACTCGTTCCCACTATTCCCGTTCATTTTTTTTTTTACACATAGGTAGTTTTTTTAACCTATTTACCATCACAACGAGTTGTACAGTACATCAAATTCCATAATACCATTCTAACCTGAATTTTTGATACATACACCTATGTTTTTCTTTTGCATTTTTATTTTTTGAATTTTTTTTTTAAATTTTAGTTTAGTTTAGTCTAGTTTATTCATTTTTATTTTTATCCTCTAATATTCATATAGAGTTAAACTTCAAAGTAATCCCCTTTCCCCAATCAGTACTACCCCTATAGGTAAACCAATTTTTAATCTCCTTTATCATAGGAAAGATGAGTCCTTTAACAAAGATATCAAGATACATCAAGGAAGAATCAAAAAACCTTCCTCGCACACACTGAGAATTTATAAGAACTCTCCCATCTTCTTCCACCAGTGTTTCTGTGTTTTTTGTTTTTGTCCTGATAGCATATAAATTTTACACTTGTGATTCTTTTTGACAAGGTTCTTTCTTTATTTGCATATATATATTTTTTTCTCATGCCATATACTTGTATCAGTCTTTTTATTGCTTTTTGTTTGTCTACTTCATAAATCTTACCTTGGGGCCCATCTGGGCTGAACCTTCTTTTTCATATTCCCTTTCTTTCCTGTCTCTCTCTCTCTCTATTTTTTTTTATTCTTTCCTTATTTAAATTTCTTTTTCTTTTCTTTTGACTCTCGTTTGGGTGGGGAATCCTGATTGCTCAGAAGTGTTCCAGGGTGCACCTTGACTGCACCAGAGATGATACATCCAGCTACATCTGTTCGGTCATCTCCCACCAAAATGACTAGGAGGAGGATTGCCCAACAGAAGAAAAATACAGAGGATGGACATTCTGCAACAGAGGTAATGGCTATCAACACAGACAATATGTCGGAAAGAGAATTCAGGTTAGCAATTATCCAGGCAATAGCTAGGTTGGAGAAAGCCATGGATGATCAAACGAAATTGATTAGGGCCAAACTGAAAGTGACCAGACAGGATGTTCACAATGTTAGGGCGGAGCTAAAAGCTACCAGGGGAGGAGGTTCACAATGCTCTCAATGAGTTCCAATCTAATCTAAACTCTCTCAAAGCTAGGGGTAACTGAGACAGAAGATAGAATTAGTGATCTGGAAGACAAACAGGTAGAGAGAAAGGATCAGGAGGAAGACTGGAACAAACAGCTTAGAAACCACAAAAACAGAATCAGGGAAATAAATGATGCCATAAAGCGTTCCAACGTCAGAATTATTGGAATCCCTGAAGGGGAGGAGAAAGAAAGAAGTCTAGAAGATATAGTGGAAAAACTCCTTAATGAAAATTTTCCCAATCTCATAAATGGAACCAGCATTCATGTACTAGAGGCTGTCTCCACCCAAGATTATACATTCCAAAAAAACATCACGACACCTGATGGTCAAATTGAGGAATTATAATTGTAGGTATAATCTCTAGAAATCCACCAGGGAAAAGAGGTTCCTTACTTACAGAGGGAAGCCCATCAATATAACGTCAGATCTGTCCACAGAGACCTGGCAAGCCAGAAGAGGCTTGCAAGATATATTCAGGGCACTAAATGAGAAGAACATGCAGCCAAGAATACTTTATCCAGCAAGACTGACATTCAAACTGGACTGACATTCAAACTGGATGGAGAGATAAACAGTTTTCAAGACCGGCAAGGCTTAAGACTATGCAACCACCAAACCGACACTGCAGGAAATATTAAGGGGGGTTCTATAAAAGAGGGAAAATCCCAAGAATAGCATTGAACAGAAATATAGAGACAGTCAACAGAAAGAAACACTTCAAAGGTAACTTGATGTCAATAAAAACGTATCTATCAATAATCACTCTAAATGTGAATGACCTAAAAGCACCCATAAAATGGCACAGGGTTGCAGATTGGATAAAACGACAGGACCCATCCATATGCTGTCTACAAGAGACCCATTTTGAACCTAAAGATACACGCAGACTGAAAGTGAAGGGGAGGAGAAGCATCTTTTATGCCAATGGGCCTCAAACGAAGGCTGGGGTAGCGATTCTCATATCAGATAAATTAGACTTCAAACTAAAGACTGTAGTCAGAGATACAGAAGGACACTACATAATCCTTAAAGGGACTATCCACCAAGAAGATATAGCAATTGTAAATATCTATGCTCCCAATATGGGAGCAGTCAATTACTTAAGAAAACAGTTAATCAAGATAAAGAGTCATATTGATATGAATACACTAATCGTAAGAGATCTTAACATGCCTCTTTCAGAATTAGACAGATCATCGAAGCAGAAAATCAATAAAGAAACAAGAGCATTGAATGACACATTGGACCAGATGGAACTCATAGATATATACAGAACATTCCACTCTAAAACAACAGAATAATCATTCTTCTCAAGTGCACACGGAACCTTCTCCAGAATAGACCACATACTGGGTCACAAATCAGGACTCAACCGATACCAAAAGACTGAGATTATTCCCTGCATATTCTCAGATCGCAATGCTTTGAAACTGGAGCTCAATCTCAAGGAAAAGTTCAGAAGGAACTCAAACACCTGGAAGCTAAAGACCACCTTGCTTAAGGATGCTTGGATCAACAAGGAGATCAAAGAAGAACTGAAACAATTCATGGAAACCAATGAGAATGAAGACACTTCGATCCAAAACCTATGGAATACAGCAAAGGCGGTCCTAAGGGGAAAATACATAGCCATCCAAGCCTCCCTTAAAAACATTCAAAAATCCAGAACACACCAGCTGTCTCTACAACTTAAAGAACTGGAGAATCAACAACAATCATACTAACTCCACACATAAGAAGGGAAATCATCAAGATTAGAGCTGAGATCAATGAGGTAGAACCAGAGATACAGTAGAACGTATCAATGAACTAGAAGCTGGTTTTTTGAAAGAATCAATAAGATCAATAAACCATTGGCCACACTAATCCAAAAGAAAAGAGAGAAAGCCCAAATTCATAAAATTATGAATGAAAAGGGAGAGATCACAATGAACACCAAGGAAGTAGAAACAATCATCAGAATTTATTATCAACAGTCATATGCCACTAAGCTTAGCAACCTAGATGAAATGGATGCATTCCTGGAATAATATAAACTCCCAAAATTGAACGAGGAAGAAATCGACAACCTGAATAGACTGATATCTAATAACAAGATTGAAGCAGTGATCAAAAATTAAAGAAGGGCCATCTGTACCCAAATGTTTATAGCAGCAATGGCCACGGTCGCCAAACTATGGAAAGAACCAAGATGCCCTTCAACAGATGAATGGATAAGGAAGATGTGGTCCATATACACTATGGAGTATTATGCCTCCATCAGAAAGGAAGAATACCCAACATGTGTAGCAACATGGACGGGACTGGAAGAGATTATGCTGAGTGAATTCAGTCAAGCAGAGAGAGTCAATTATCATATGGTTTCACTTATGTGTGGAGCATAACAAATAGCATGGAGGAAAAGGGGCATTAGAGAGGAGTAGGGAATTTGGATAAATTGGAAGGGGAAGTGAACCATGAGAGACTATGGACTCTGAAAAACAGTCTGAGGGGTTGAAGTTGCGGGGGGGTGGGAGGTGGGGGTACCAGGTGGTGGGTATTATAGAGGGCACGGCTTGCATGGAGCACTGGGTGTGGTGAAAAAATAATGAATAATGTTTTTCTGAAAATAAACAAATTGAAAAAAAAAGAACTTAAAACGGCTCTAAAACAGTCTTAAAAAAAAAAAAAAACTTCCCAAAAAACAAGAGCCCAGGACCTGATGGTTTCCCTGGGGAATTCTACAAACCTTCAAAGAAGAAATAACACCTATTCTCCTGAAGCTCTTTCAAAAAATTAAATCAGAAGGAAAACTTCCAGACTCTTTCTATGAAGCCAGCATTACCCTGATCGCCTTACCAGGCAAAGACCCTACCAAAAAGGAGAAATTTAGGCCAATATCACTGACGAATATGGATGCTAAGATTCTCAACAAGATTCTAGCCAACAGGATCCAACAGCACATTAAAAAGATTATCCACCATGATCAGGTGGGATTCATCCCTGGGCTACAAGGATGGTTCAACATTCGCAAATCAATCAATGTGATACAACAAATTAATATGAGAAGAGAGAAGAACCACATGGTCTTCTCAATTGATGCAGAAAAAGCATTTGACAAAATCCAACATCCGTTCCTGATTAAAACGCTTCAAAGTATAGGGATAGAGGGAACATTCCTGAACCTCATCAAATCTATCTATGAAGGACCCACAGCAAATATCATCCTCAATGGGAAAAAGCTTGCAACCTTCCCGTTGAGATCAGCAACAAGACAAGGATGCCCACTTTCACCACTCTTGTTCAACATAGTATAAAAAGTCCTAGCAACAGTAATCAGAAAACAAGGAGAAATAAAAGGTATCCAAATTGGAAATGAAGAAATCAAACTCTCTCTCTTCGCAGATGACATGTATCTTTATATGGAAAACCCAAAAGACTCCACCCCCAAACTACTAGAACTCATACCACAATTCAGCAACATGGCAGGATACAAAGTCACTGTACGTAAATCAATGGCTTTCTTATACACTAACAATGAAAATACAGAAAGGGAAATTAGGGAATCGATTCCATTTACTATAACACCAAGAACCATAAGATACATGGGAATAAACCTAACCAAAGAGATAAAGGATCTGTACTCGAGGAACTACAGAACACTCATGAAAGAAACTGAAGAAGACACAAATAGATGGAAGACCATTCCATGCTCTTGGAGCGGAAGAATAAACATTGTTAAAATGTCTATACTGCCTAGAGCAATCTATACTTTTAATGCCATTCTGATCAAAATTCCACAGGCATTCTTCAAAGAGCTGGAGCAAATAATCCTAAAATTTGTATGGAATCAGAAGAGACCCGAATCATTAAGGAAATGTTGAAAAACAAATATAAAGTGGGGGGCATCACGTTACCTGATTTCAAGCTTTATTACAAAGCTGTGATCACCAAGACAGCATGGTACTGGCATAAAAACAGACACATAGACCAGTGGAACAAAGTAGAGAGCCCAGATATGGACCCTCAACTCTATGGTCAATTAATCTTTGACAAAACAGGAAAAAATATACAGTGGAGAAAAGACAATCTCTTCAATAAATGGTGCTGGGAAAACTGGACAGCTATATGTAGAAGAATGAAACTCAACCATTCTCTTACACCATACACAAAGATAAACTCAAAATGGTTAAAAGACCTCAATGTAAGACAGGAATCCATCAGAATCCTAGAGGAGAACATAGGCAGTAATCTCTTCGATATCAGCCACAGCAACTTCTTTCAAGATACGTCTCCAAAGGCAAAGGAAACAAAAGCAAAAATAAACTTTTGGGACTTCATCAAAATTAAAAGCTTCTGCACAGCCAAGGAAACAGTCAAAAAAGAAAGAGGCAACCCACGGAATGGGAGAAGATATTTGCAAATGATAGTACAGACAAAAAGTTGATATCTAAGATCTATAATGAACTCCTCAAACTCAACACACACAAAACAGGCAAACATATCAAAAAATGGGCAGAAGATATGAACAGACACTTCTCCAATCAAGACACACAAATGGCTATCAGACGCATGAAAAAATGTTCATCATCATTAGCCCTCAGGGAGATTCAAGTTAAAACCACATTGAGATACCACCTTACACCAGTTAGAATGGCCAAAATTAACAAAACAGGAAACAACATGTGTTGGAGAGGATGTGGAGAAAGGGGAACTGTCCCACTGTTGGTGGGAATCCAAGTTGGTGCAGCCTTTTTGGAGAACAGTGTGGAGATTCCTCAAGAAATTAAAAATAGAGCTTCCCTATGACTCAGCAATTGCACTCCTGGGTATTTTACCCCAAGGATACAGATGTCGTGAAAAGAAGGGCCATCTGTACCCCAATGTTTATAGCAGCCTTGGTCATGGTCTCCAAACTATGGAAAGAACCAAGATGCTCTTCAACGGATGAATGGATAAGGAAGATGTGGTCCATATACACTATGGAGTATTGTGCCTCCATCAGAAAGGATGAATACCCAACTTCTGTAGCAACATGGATGGGACTGCAAGAGATTATGCTGAGTGAAATAAGTCAAGCAGAGAGAGTCCATTATCATATGGTTTCACTTATTTGTGGAGCATAAAAGTATCATGGAGGACAAGGGGTTTTAGAGAGGAGAAGGGAGTTGGGGTAAATTGGAAGGGGAGGTGAACCAAGAGAGACTATGGATTCTGAAAAACAATCTGAGGGTTTTGAAGTGGCGGGGGTTGGGAAGTTTTGGTAACAGGTGGTGGGTATTATAGAGGGCACGGATTGCATGGAGCACTAGGTGTGGTGAAAAAATAATGAATACTGTTTTTCTGAAAATAAATAAATTCGGAAAAAAACCGAAAAATAATCCCCAGAAAAATCAAGATCCCATCACCTGTCAGATTCCTTGGGGAATTATACCAAGCTTTCAAAGAAGAAATAATATCTCTTTTCCTGAAGCTTTTTCAAAAAACTGAAGCAGAAGGAAAACTTCCAAACCCTTTATTGAAGGCAGCATCACCTTGATCCTCAAACCAGTCAAACAACTAAAAGAATAATTTCAGACCAGTATCCCTGACAAATATGGATGTTATGATTCTCAACAAGATCCTACCAAAGAGGATCAACAGTACATTAAAACAGACTGAGGGGTTTGAAGTGGCGGGGGGGGTGTGAGGTTGGGGTACCAGGTGGTGGGTATTATAGAGGGCACGGCTTGCATGGAGCACTGGGTGTGGTGAAAAATTAATGAATACTGTTTTTCTGAAAATATATAAATTGGGGGAAAAATTATCCACTATGACCAGGTGGGATTCATCCCTGAGTTTCAACAATGGTTCAACATTTGCAAATCGAGGGGGGACAAGATGGCGGGGTACTAGGAAGAGGCGTCTTTTCAGCTGGTACCCCAAAGTGAGCTGATTACCTACCAAAGAACTCTGATCACCCATGAAATCAGCCTGAGATCAGAATTCTACACATCTGGATCTCTACAGGGGCAGAAGACGCCAGTGAGCAGGTAAAGCGGAATGGGAACAGTGGACTGATATCGGAAGATAAACAAAAGGGGGAGGGAGCCACCAGAGGCGACCGGTTGCAAAAGTAATACCCCAATACGAGCGAGAGTGCCCTGCGTCTGGGGACCAGCATTAACTCGGAGACTGGTTGAAAGCACTCCAAAAGAGCAAAGTATCGCGGGGGCAAATTGTGGGAATCGGGGCGGCTAGGGACAGGGGCTTGAGTCCCCGGTCCCAGACGGCCTCCCCGGCGCGGAGGCAGAGAGAGTGCGGCGGAGAAACCGGCTCCTGGTCCCTAAGCCGCCAGCGTGCCCCAGAGCGCGGGGTTCCGGCTCCTGTGAGGGGATGGGAGCCGGTCTGCAGAACGCGCGCTAGCCCTACCACAAAGCTTGAGATGCGCGGTGCACGTCGCTCCAGCTCTCCTGGGTTTCTAAGGCCCTGGGGCGCTTCTTGACCCGGGCCATTGTTTCAAAATCTAAGCCGCGCGCTCCGCGAAACTCTTCCCGGACAGAGGCGCGCAAAAGCCCAGCCTGCGGCTTACGGACCAGCGCCCCGTTCTCAGTGCCCCAGACGCGCGCCCGACCCACAGCCGCCTCTGAAAAGAGGTGCCCGCAAGCCGGGCACTCCCAGCCCCGGCCAGCGGCAAAATCTCAGTGTGCGATCGCTGCTTGGAACCTCTCTGGCGGTCAGGAGCTCCCAGACAGCCGCCACTGCCTTGGCTTTGGGGACGAGCAAAAGATCCTGCGCCCCCAGGGTCTTTAACTTGGAACCTGCACTGCCAGCGTCCAAGGGGGAATTTATTCAGCTTCTGCACCCAGACTGAGGCTTCTCTCTGAGACGGAGATCAGGAAGTGTTCCAGGGTGCACCTTGACTGCACCAGAGTTGATACATCCAGCTACATCTGTTCAGTCTTCTCCCACCAAAATGACTAGGAGGAGGAATGCCCAACAGAAGAAAAATACAGAGGATGGACCTTCCGAAACAGAGCTAACAGCTATCAACATAGACAATATGTCGGAAAGAGAATTCAGGCTAACAATTATCCAGGCAATAGCTAGGTTGGAGAAAGCCATGGATGACCAAACAGAATTGATTAGAGCCGAACTGAAAGCGACCAGACAGGATGTTCACAATGTTAGGGCGGAGCTTAAAGCTACCAGGGAGGAGGTCCACAATGCTCTCAATGAGTTCCAATCCAATCTAAACTCTCTCAAAGCTAGGGTAACTGAGACAGAAGATAGAATTAGTGATCTAGAAGACAAACAGATAGAGAGAAAGGATCAGGAGGAAGCCTGGAACAAACAGCTTAGATCCCACGAAAGCAGAATTAGGGAAATAAGTGATGCCATGAAGCGTTCCAACGTCAGAATTATTGGAATTCCTGAAGGGGAGGAGAAAGAAAGAAGTCTAGAAGATGTCGTGGAACAAGTCCTTCATGAAAACTTTCCGAATCTCGCGAATGAAACCAGCGTTCATGTACTAGAGGCTGAACGGTCTCCACCCAAGATTATACACTCCAAAAAAACATCACGACACCTGATAGTCAAATTGAGAAATTATAATTGTAGGTATAATCTCTTGAAAGCTGCCAGGGCAAAGAGGCTCCTTACTTACAGAGGGAAGCCCATCAGAATAACGTCAGACCTGTCCACAGAGACCTGGCAAGCCAGAAGAGGCTGGCAAGATATATTCAGGGCACTAAATGAGAAGAACATGCAGCCAAGAATACTTTATCCAGCAAGACTGACATTCAAAATGGATGGAGAGATAAAGAGTTTCCAAGACCGGCAAGACTTAAAAGACTATGCAACCACCAAGCCGATACTGCAGGAAATATTAAGGGGGGTTCTATAAAAGAGGAAAAATCCCAAGAATAGCATTGAACAGAAATATAGAGACAGTCTACAGAAAGAAAGACTTCAAAGGTAACTCGATGTCAATAAAAACGTATCAATAATCACTCTCAATGTGAATGGCCTAAATGCACCCATAAAACGGCACAGGGTAGCAGATTGGATAAAACGACAGGACCCATCCATATGCTGTCTACAAGAGACCCATTTTGAACCTAAAGATACACGCAGACTGAAAGTGAAGGGGTGGAGAAGCATCTTTCATGCCAATGGGACTCAAAAGAAGGCTGGGGTAGCGATTCTCATATCAGATAAATTAGACTTCAAACTAAAGACTGTAGTCAGAGATACAGAAGGACACTACATAATCCTTAAAGGGACTATCCACCAAGATGATCTAACAATTGTAAATATCTATGCTCCCAATATGGGAGCAGCCAATTACTTAAGAAAACTGTTAATCAAGATAAAGAGTCATATTGATATGAATACACTAATCGTAGGTGATCTTAACACGCCTCTTTCAGAATTAGACAGATCATCGAAGCAGAAAATCAATAAAGAAACAAGAGCATTGAACGACACATTGGACCAGATGGACCTCATAGATATATACAGAACATTCCACCCTAAAACAGCAGAATACTCATTCTTCTCAAGTGCACACGGAACCTTCTCCAGAATAGACCACATACTGGGTCACAAATCAGGACTCAGCCGATACCAAAAGACTGAGATTATTCCCTGCATATTCTCAGATCACAATGCTTTGAAACTGGAGCTCAATCACAAGGAAAAGTTCCGAAGGAACTCAAACACCTGGAAGCTAAAGACCACCTTGCTTAAGAATGCTTGGATCAACCAGGAGATCAAAGAAGAACTGAAACAATTCATGGAAACCAATGAAATGAAGACACTTCGGTCCAAAACCTATGGGATACAGCAAAGGCGGTCCTAAGGGGAAAATATATAGCCATCCAAGCCTTGCTCAAAAAAATTGAAAAATCCAGAACACACCAGCTGTCTCTACACCTTAAAGAACTGGAGGATCAACAACAAATCAAACCAACTCCACACATAAGAAGGGAAATCATCAAGATTAGAGCTGAGATCAATGAGGGAGATATCAGAGATACATTAGAACGTATCAATGAAACTAGAAGCTGGTTTTTTGAAAGAATCAATAAGATCGATAAGCCACTGGCTACACTAATCCAAAAGAAAAGAGAGAAATCCCAAATTCATAAAATGTTGAATGAAAGGGGAGAGATCACAACTAACACCAAGGAAGTAGAAACAATCATCAGAAGTTACTACGAACAGTTATATGCCAATAAGCTTAGCAACCTAGATGAAATGGATGCATTCCTGGAAAAATATAAACTACCAAAATTGAACCAGGAAGAAATCGACAACCTGAAGAGACCGATATCTAATAACGAGATTGAAGCAGTGATCAAAAAACTCCCAAAAAACAAGAGCCCAGGACCTGACGGATTCCCTGGGGAATTCTACCAAACCTTCCAAGAAGAAATAACACCTATTCTCCTGAAGCTGTTTCAAAAAATTGAAGCAGAAGGAAAACTTCCCGACTCTTTCTATGAAGCCAGCATTACCCTGATCCCCAAACCAGGCAAGAACCATACCAAAAAGGAGAATTTCAGACCAATATCACTGATGAATATGGATGCTAAGATTCTCCACAAGATCCTAGCCAACAGGACCCAACAACACATTAAAAAGATTATCCACCATGATCAGGTGGGATTCATCCCTGGGCTACAAGGATGGTTCAACATTCGTAAATCAATCAATGTGATACAACAAATTAATATGAGAAGAGAGAAGAACCACATGGTCCTCTCAATTGATGCAGAAAAAGCATTTGACAAAATCCAACATCCGTTCCTGATTAAAACGCTTCAAAGTATAGGGATAGAGGGAACATTCCTGAACCTCATCAAATCTATCTATGAAAGACCCACAGCAAATATCATCCTCAATGGGAAAAAGCTTGCAGCCTTCCCGTTGAGATCAGGAACAAGACAAGGATGCCCACTTTCACCACTCTTGTTCAACATAGTATTAGAAGTCCTAGCAACAGCAATCGGACAACAGAGAGAAATAAAAGGTATCCAAATTGGTAATGAAGAAGTCAAACTCTCTCTCTTCGCAGGGTAATGCTGGCTTCATAGAAAGAGTCTGGAAGTTTTCCATTGCTTCAATTTTTTGAAACTTCTGGGGCTTCATAAAAATCAAAAGCTTCTGCACAGCAAAGGAAACAGTCAAAAAAAACAAAGAGGCAACCCACGTAATGGGAGAAGATATTTGCAAATGACAGTACAGACAAAAGGTTGATATCCAGGATCTATAATGAACTCCTCAAACTCAACCCACACGAAACAGACAAACACATCAAAAAATGGGCAGAAGATATGAACAGACACTTCTCCAATCAAGAAATACAAATGGCTATCAGACACATGAAAAAATGCTCATCATCATTAGCCCTCAGGGAGATTCAAATTAAAACCACATTGAGATATCACCTTACACCAGTTAGAATGGCCAAAATTAACAAAACAGGAAACAACATGTGTTGGAGAGGATGTGGAGAAAGGGGAACCCTCTTACACTGTTGGTGGGAATGCAAGTTGGTGCAGCTTCTTTGGAGAACAGTGTGGAGATTCCTCAAGAAATTAAAAATAGAGCTTCCCTACGACCCTGCAATTGCACTCCTGGGTATTTACCCCAAAGATACAGATGTCGTGAAAAGAAGGGCATTCTCTACCCCAATGTTTATAGCAGCAATGGCCACGGTCGCCAAACTATGGAAAGAACCAAGATGCCCTTCAACGGATGAATGGGTTAGGAAGATGTGGTCCATATACACTATGGAGTATTATGCCTCCATCAGAAAGGACGAATATCCAACTTTTGTAGCAACATGGACGGGACTGGAAGAGATTATGCTGAGTGAAATCAGTCAAGCAGAGAGAGTCAATTATCATATGGTTTCACTCATTTGTGGAGCATAACCAATAGCATGGAGGACAAGGGGCGTTAGAGAGGAGTAGGGAATTTGGGTAAATTGGAAGGGGAGTTGAACCATGAGAGACTATGGACTCTGAAAAACAGTCTGAGGGGTTTGAAGTGGCGGGGGGGTGGGAGGTTGGTGTACCAGGTGGTGGGTATTATAGAGGGCACAGCTTGCATGGAGCACTGGGTGTGGTGAAAAAATAATGAATACTGTTTTTCTGAAAATAAATAAATTGGGAAAAAAAATCATATCATCTGCGAAGAGAGTGAGTTTGACTTCTTCATTACCAATTTGGATACCTTTTATTTCTCTCTGTTGTCTGATTGCTGTTGCTAGGACTTCTAATACTATGTTGAACAAGAGTGGTGAAAGTGGGCATCCTTGTCTTGTTCCTGATCTCAATGGGCAGGCTGCAAGCTTTTTCCCATTGAGGATTATATTTGCTGTGGGTCTTTCATAGATAATTTGATGAGGTTCAGGAATGTTCCCTCTATCCCTATACTTTGAAGCGTTTTAATCAGGAACAGATATTGGATTTTGTCAAATGCTTTTTCTGCATAAATAGAGATTGAATCAGTGATCAAAAATCTCCCAAAAGGGGGCGCCTGGGTGGCTCAGTGGGTTAAGCCGCTGCCTTCGGTTCAGGTCATGATCTCAGGGTCCTGGGATCGAGTCCCACATCGTGCTCTCTGCTCAGCAGGGAGCCTGCTTCCTCCTCTCTCTCTCTCTGCCTGCCTCTCTGCCTACTTGTGATCTCTCTCTCTGTCAAATAAATAAATAAATAATATTAAAAAAAAAAAAAACTCCCAAAAAACAAGAGCCCAGGACCTGACGGATTCCCTGGGGAATTCTACCAAACCTTCAAAGAAGAAATAACACCTATTCTCCTGAAGCTGTTTCAAAAAATTGAAGCAGAAGGAAAACTTCCAGACTCTTTCTATGAAGCCAGCATTACCCTCATCCCCAAACCAGGCAAGCACCCTACCAAAAAGGAGAATTTCAGACCAATATCACTGATGAATATGGATGCTAAGATTCTCAACAAGATCCTAGCCAACAGGATCCAACAGCACATTAAAAAGATTATCCACCATGATCAGGTGGGATTCATCCCTGGGCTACAAGGATGGCTCAACATTCGCAATACAATCAATGTGATACAACAAATTAATATGAGAAGAGAGAAGAACCACATGGTCCACTTTGTTTTTTATAAATTAATTTATTTATTTTCATAAAAAGAGTATTCATCTCTTTTTCACCACACCCAGTGCTCCATGCAATTCGTGTCCTTCATAATACCCACCAACCAGGACCCCAACCTCCCACCCCCCCACCACTTCTAACCCCTCAGATTGTTTTTCGGAGTCCATAGACTCTCATGGCTCACGTCCCCTTCCAATTTCTCCCAAATCTACTCTCCTCTCTAATACCCCTTGTCCTCCATTCTTTGTTATGCTCCACAAATTAGTGAGACCATATGATAATTGACTCTCTCTGCTTGACTTCTTTCACTCAGCATAAACTCTTACAGTCCCATCCATGCTGCTACAAAAGTTGGGTATTCATCCTTTCTGATGGAGGCATAATACTCCATAGTGTATATGGACCATATCTTCCTTATCCATTCGTCCATTGAAGGGCATCTTGGTTCTTTCCATAGCTTGGCGACTGTGGCCATTGCTGCTTTAAACATTGGGGTACAGATGGCCTTTCCTTTCACAACATCTGTATCTTTGGGGTAAATACAAAGGAGAGCAATTGCAGGGTCATAGGGAAGCTCTATTTTTAATTTCTTGAGGAATCTCCACACTGTTCTCCAAAGAGGCTGCACCAACTTGCATTCCCACCAACAGTGGAAGAGGGTTCCCCTTTCTCCACATCCTCTCCAACACGTGTTGTTTCCTGTCTTGTTAATTTTGGCCATTCTAACTGGTGTAAGGTGATATCTCAATGTGGTTTTAATTTGAAACTCCCTGAGGGCTAGTGATGATAGACATTTTTCATGTGTCTGATAGACATTTGTATTTCTTGATTGGAGAAGTGTCTGTTCATATCTTCTGCCCATTTTTTGATGTGTTTGCCTGTTTCGTGTGTGTTGAGTTTGAGGAGTTCATTATAGATCCTGGATATCAACCTTTTTTCTGTACTGTCATTTGCAAATATCTTCTCCGATTCCATGGGTTGCCTCTTTCTTTTCTTGACTGTTTCCTTTGCTGTGCAGAACCTTTTGATTTTGATGAAGTCCCAAAAGTTTATTTTTGCTTTTGTTTCCTTTGCCTTTGGAGACGTATCTTGAAAGAAATTGCTGTGGCTGATATCGAAGAGATTACTGCCTATGTTCTCCTCTAGGATCTGATGGATTCCTGTCTCACATTGAGGTCTTTTACCCATTTTGAGTTGATCTTTGTGTACGGTGTAAGAGAATGGTCGAGTTTCATTCTTCTACATATAGCTGTCCAGTTTCAGCACCATTTATTGAAGAGACTGTCTTTTTTCCACTGTATATTTTCTCCTATTTTGTCAAAGATTAATTGACCATACAGTTGAGCGTCCATATATGGGCTCTCTACTCTGTTCCACTGGTCTATGTGTCTTTTTTTATGCCAGTACCATGCTGTCTTGGTGATCACAGCTTTGTAATAAAGCTTGAAATCAGGTAAGTTGATGCCGCCAGCTTTATTTTTGTTTTTCAACATTTCCTTAGTGTTCGGGGTCTCTTCTGATTCCATACAAATTTTAGGATTATTTGCTCCAGCTCTTTGAAGAATACCGGTGGAATTTTGATTGGAATGGCATTAAAATATAGATTGCTCTAGGCAGCATAGACATTTTAATAATGTTTATTCTTCTGATCCAAGAGCATGGAATGGTCTTCCATCTTTCTGTGTCTTCTTCAATTTCTTTCATGAGTGTTTGTAGTTCCTCGAGTACAGATCCTTTACCTCTTTGGTTAGGTTTATTCCCAGGTATCTTATGGTTCTTGGTGCTATAGTAAATGGAATCGATTCTCTAATTTCCCTTTCTGTATTTTCATTGTTAGTGTATAAGAAAGCCACTGATTTTTGCAGAGAGACTTTGTTGTATCCTGCCACATTGCTGAATTGCTGTATGAGTTCTAGTAGTTTGGGGGTGGAGTCTTTTGGGTTTTCCATATAAAGAATCGTGTCATCTGCGAAGAGAGAGAGTTTGACTTCTTCATTTCTAATTTGGATACCTTATATTTCTCTTTCTTGTCTGATTGCTGATACTAGGACTTCTAATACTATGTAAAACAAGAGGGGTGAAAGTGGGCATCCTTGTCTTGTTTCCTATCTCAACAGGAAGCCTGCCAGCTTTTTCCCATTGGGGATGATATTTGCTGTTGGTCCTTCATAGATAGATTTGATCAGGTTCAGAAATGTTCCCTCTATCCCTGTACTTTGAAGTGTTTTAATCATGAACGGATGCTGGATTTTGTCAAATGCTTTTTCTGCATCAATTGAGAGAACCATGTGGTTCTTCTCTCTTCTCATATTAATTTGTTGTATCACACTGATTGATTTGCAAATGTTGAACCATCCTTGTAGCCCAGGGATGAATCCCACCTGATCATGGTGGATAATCTTTTTAATGTGCTGTTGGATCCTGTTGGCTAGGATCTTGTTGAGAATCTTAGCATCCATATTCATCAGTGATATTGGTCTGAAATTCTCCTTTTTGGTATGGTCCTTTCCTGGTTTGGGGATTAGGATAATGCTGGCTTCATAGAAAGTGTCTGGAAGTTTTCCTTCTGCTTCAATTTTTGAAACAGCTTCAGGAGAATAGGTGTTATTTCTTCTTTGAAGGTTTGGTAGAATTCCCCAGGGAATCCATCAGGTCCTGGGCTCTTGTTTTTTGGGAGGTTTTGTATCACAGCTTCAATTTCCTTACTCGATATCAGTCTATTCAGGTTGTCGATTTCTTCCTGGTTCCATTTTGGGAGTTTATAGTTCTCCAGGAATGCATCCAATTTATCTAGGTTGCCAAGCTTATTGGCATATAACTGTTGATAATAACTTCTGACGATTGTTTCTACTTCCTTGGTGTTCGTTGTGATCTCTCCCCTTTCATTCATAATTTTATGAGTTTGGGCTTTCTCTCTTTTCTTTTGGTTTAGTGTGGCCAATGGTTTATTGATCTTATTAATTCTTTCAAAAAAAACAGCTTCTAGTTTCATTCTCATTGGTTTCCATGAATTTTTTTCAGTTCTTCTTTGATCTCCTGGTTGATCCAAGCATTCTTAAGCAAGGTGGTCTTTAGCTTCCAGGTGTTTGAGTTACTTCCAAACTTTTCCTTGAGATTGAGCTCCTGTTTCAAAGCATTGTGATCTGAGAATATGCAGGGAATCATCTTAGTCTTTTGGTATCGGTTGAGTCCTGATTTGTGACCCAGTATGTGGTCTATTCTGGAGAAGGTTCCATGAGCACTTGAGAAGAATGAGTAATCTGTTGTTTTAGGGTGGAATGTTCTGTATATATCTATGAGGTCCATCTGGTCCAATGTGTCATTAGATACTCTTGTTTCTTTATTGATTTTCTGCTTCGATGATCTGTCTATTTTGGAGAGAGGCGTGTTAAGATCTCCTAAAATTAGTGTATTCATATCAATATGACTCTTTATCTTGATTAACTGTTTTCTTAAGTAATTGGCTGCTCCCATATTGGGCGAATAGATATTCACAATTGTTAGATCATCTTGGTGGATAGTCCCTTTAAGGATTCTGTAGTGTCCTTCTGTATCTCTGACTACAGTCTTAGTTTGAAGTCTAATTTATCTGATATGAGAATTGCTACCCCAGCCTTCTTTTGAGGCCCATTGGCATGAAAGATTCTTCTCCATCCCTTCACTTTCAGTCTGGGTGTATCTTGGTTCAAAATGGGTCTCTTGCAGACAACATATGAATGGGTCCTGTCTTTTTATCCAAATGCAACCCTGTGCCATCTTATGGGCACATTTTGGCCATTCACATTGAAAGTGATTATTGATAGATACGTTTTTATTTACATCAAGTTACCTTTGAAGTATTTCTTTCTGTTGACTGTCTCTATATTTCTGTTCAATGCTATTCTTGGGATTTTTCCTCTTTTATAGAACCCCCCTTAATATTTCCTGCAGTGTCGGCTTGGTGGTTGCATAGTCTTTAAGCCTTGCCTGTCTTGGAAATTGTTTATCTCTCCATCCATTTTGAATGTCAGTCTTGCTGGATAAAGTATTCTTGGCTGCATGTTCTTCTCATTTAGTGCCATGAATATATCTTTCCAGCCTTTTCTGTGTTGCCAGGTCTCTGTGGACATGTCTGACATTATTCTGATGGGCTTCCCTCTGTACGTAAGGAGCCTCTTTGCCCTGGTGGCTTTCAAGAGATTATACTTACAGTTATAGTTCCTCAAGTTGACTATCAGGTGTCGTGATTTTTTTTTTTTTTTGGAATGTATAATCTTGGGTGGAGACCTTTCAGCCTCTAGTACATGAACGCTGGTTCCATTTATGAGATTGGGAAAATTTTCATGAAAGACTTGTTCCACTATATCTTCTAGACTTCTTTCTTTCTCCTCCCCTTCAGTGATTCCAATAATTCTGATGTTGGACACTTCATGGCATCATTTATTTCCCTGATTCTGTTTTTGTGGTTTCTAAGCTGTTTGTTCCATGCTTCTTCCTGATTCTTTCTATCTGTTTGTCCTCCAGATCACTAATTCTATCTTCCGTCTCAGTTACCCTAGCTTTGAGAGAGTTTAGATTAGATTGGAACTCATTGAGAGCATTGTGAACCTCCTCCCTGGTAGCTTTAATCTCTGCCCTAACATTATGAACATCCTGTCTGGTCGCTTTCAGTTCAGCCCTAATCAATTCTGTTTGGTCATCCATGGCTTTCTCCAACCTAGCTATTGCCTGGATAATTGTTAGCCTGAATTCTCTTCCCAACATATTGTCTATGTTGATAGCCGTTAGCTCTGTTGCAGAAGGTCCATCCTCTGTATTTTTCTTCTGTTGGGCATTCCTTCTCCTAGTCATTTTGGTGGGAGATGACTGAACAGATGTAGCTGGATGTATCAACTCTGGTGCAGTCAAGGTGAACCTTGGAACACTTCTGAGCAATCAGGATTCCCCACCCAAAGAAGAGACAAAAGAAAACAAAAAGAAAAAGAAAGAAAAAAAGAGAGTGAGAGAAATACAGGAAAGAAAGGGAAGATGAAAGAGAAGGCTCAGCCATTTATGAAGTAGACAAACAAATAGAGACAAAAAGACTGATACAAGTATATGAAAAGAGAAAAAAATATATGTATATATGCAAATAAAGAAAGAACCTCCTCAAAAAGAACCCCAAGTGTAAGATTTATAGCTATCAGGACTAACACAAAAACACAGAAACACTGGTGGAAGAAGAAGATGGGAAGAAGAAGATTGGGGATTGTAGATTACTTTGAAGTTTAACTCTATATGAATATTAGAGGATAAAAATAAAAAGGAATAAACTAGACTAAACTAAACTAAAATTTAAAAAAAGGAATTCAAAAAATAAAAATGCAAAAGAAAAACATAGGTGTATGTGTCAAAAAGTTCAGGTTAGAAAGGTATTATGGAATTTGATGTACTGAACAGTTTGCAGTGATGGTAAATAGGTTAAAAAAATTACCTATGTGTAAAAAAAAAAAAAGTTCCGGAATAGTGGGAACGAGTCAACAATACAAGTTTTCCTATGAAGTAGTGGTTGTTCTCTTGTAGTCCTTTTTTTGTTTCCTTTTCTTTTTCCTCTTTTTTTTTTCTTTCTTGGTTTGTTTTCTGGGGGAGGCGCCTACCACGTAGGTTGTCAGTCAATGATGTTTCCTAAGTTAAGTCCTCCCACCCCCCTCAAGGGGGTGGGCTCTGAGGAAACTGGTTTTTTTCACGCTTTTGTTCTCTGGAGGTTTTTATGTTTGTTCACTTATTTTTCCCTCACCTTGACCACCTTTGATGGTTTTTGTAGTTCTAGAGGGAAACAAACCGCACCCTGATCTCCCTCTCAGAGAGAAGCCTCAGTCTGGCTGCAGAGCCTAAATAAGTTCCCCCTTGGCCGCTGGCAGAGCAGGTTCCAAGTTGCAGACCCTGGGGGCACAGGATCTTTTGCTTGTACCCAAAACCAAGGCAGTGGCGGCTGTCTGGGAGCTCCCGACCGCCAGAGAGGTTCCAAGCACCAATCGCACACTGAGACTTTGCCACTGGCCTGGCCTGGGAGTGCCTGGTCTTGCAGGGTCTAAGAGTGCCCAGCTTGCGCGCACCTCTTTCAGGGGTGGCTATGGATCACACGCGTGTCTCAGGCACTGAGAACGGGGCGCAGGTCCAAGAGCACCAGGCTGGGCTTTTACGCACCTCTGTCAGGGGAGAGTTTGGGGTGAGCGGCTTAGGCTTTGAAAGAATGGCGCAGGACAAAGAACGCCACCCCGGACTTTGTAACTCTCTCATGGGAGCATGAGGGGCATGCTTTGTAGCAGGGCTCGCGCGTTCTGCCAACCGGCGTGGCATCCATCCCCTCACAGGAGATAGAACCCACGCATTCTCGGGCGCGCTGGCGGCTTAGGGACCAAGACCTAGTTTCTCCACCACACTCTCTCTGCCTCAGCACCGGGGAGGCTGTCCTGGGACCGGGGACTTAAGCCCCTGTCCTTAGCCACCCTGATTCCCACAATTTCCCCCGGGATCCTTTGCTCTTTTGGAGTGCTTTCAACCAGTCTCCAAGTTAATGCTGGTCCCCAGACACAGGGCACTGTAGCTCGTATTGGGGTATTACTTTCCAACTGGTCACCTCTGGTGGCTCCCTCCCCCTTTTGTTTATCTTCTGATATTGGTCCGCCTTCCCACTTGCTTCACCTGCCCACTGGCGTCTTCTGCCCTTGTAGAGATCCAGACGTGTATAATTCTGATCTCAGGCTGATTTCATGGGAGAATGAAGTTCTTTGGTAGGTAATCAGCTCACTTTGGGGTACCAGCTGAAAAGGCGCCTCCTCCTACTCCCCCGCCATCTTGTCCCAATCCTGAATTGTCCTTCTTAAACAATTATGCTATTTGTAAAGAAAAATCTATTTTAACTTTTGCATACCAATGATATAACTTTAAAAATAAACATTCATTGAGCACTTACTATTGGTCAGGTGTGGTTCTAGGTGCATGGGATACATGGTGGTACAAAACTATTAAATTTCCTGCACACATAAAAGCTGCTCTCTAATGGGAGAAAGGTGACTTCCAACAGACTATAAAGAATAGCATTATGATTTTGTAAATCACATTGCAGTTAGAAAAGTGTTAGTAATTTGGGAAAAATAAAGAAGGTAATGGTGATCAAGAGTGCTGAAGAACTAGTTATAAGTTTTAAAAGGTGGTGCAAATCTAGTATTTGAATGAAGACTTGCAGAAAGTACTAAGTGATCGCTATCTTTCCTGTTTTTTTTTTTTTAATTATCATGAAAGCAAAATTATTTTCTGACACCTGGGAATGCTTATTGATCCTCATCCAGCCATATAATGATCAAATAATACAACTGAGTCAATCTTAAATATCACCTAAGCACATGGGAGACAAGTCTTTGGCATCCTGAGGAATTGTAATAAAATTCTCTAAGATATAAATCCATTTCAATTTATCTGCTCAATTATATTTTGTTCAACAACTTGGATGACCTGAAAGGGTAAAATGGTAAATTAAACAAGTCAAGTAAAACATATATCTTGTGATTTTACTCACATGCAGAATTTAAGGTAGAAAAAGAGAGAGAGAGAGAGAGAGATTTCAGCAAAAACCAGAACTAACTACAAAAACTAAAGTGGTGATTGCCAGGCAGGAAGTGAGTTGGGTTGAGATAAATAAGTTAAGTGAATGAAGAATGCACTTAGGGTGCCTGGGTGGCTCAGTGGGTTAAGCCGCTGCCTTCGGCTCAGGTCATGATCTCAGGGTCCTGAGATCGAGTCCCGCATCGGGCTCTCTGCTCAGCAGGGAGCCTGCCTCCCTCTCTCTCTCTCTGCCTGCCTCTCCATCTACTTGTGATTTCTCTCTGTCAAATAAATAAATAAAATCTTTAAAAAAAAAAAAAGAATGCACTTATTGGGGCACCTGGGTGGCTCAGTGGGTTAAAGCCTCTGTCTTTGGTTCAGGTCATGATCCCAGGGTCCTAGGATCTAGCCCTGAATCAGGCTTTCTGCTCAGCAGGGAGCCTGCTTCCTCCTCTCTTTCTGCCTGCCTCCTTGCCTACTTGTGATCTCTGTCTGTCAAATAAATAAATAAAATCTTTTAAAAAAGAATGCATTTATCATGAGTAATTTATAGAATTATTGAATCATTATATTATATACGTCAAACTAATATAACACTAAATGTGAATTACAAGTGAATTTTTTAAAAAATAGAGGTAACCCACGGAATGGGAGAAGATATTTGCAAATGGCAGTACAGACAAAAGGTTATCCAGGATCTATAGTGAACTCCTCAAACTCAACACACACAAAACAGGCAATCATATAAAAAAAAAATGGGCAGAAGATATGGACAGACACTTCTCCAATCAAGACATACAAATGGCTATCAGACATATGAAAAAATGTTCATCATCATTAGCCCTCAGGGAGATTCAAATTAAAACCACATTGAGATATCACCTTACACCAGTTAGAATGGCCAAAATTAACAAGACAGGAAACAACATGTGTTGGAGAGGATGTGGAGAAAGGGGAGCCCTCTTACACTGTTGGTGGGAATGCAAGTTGGTGCAGCCTCTTTGGAGAACAGTGTGGAGATTCCTCAAGAAATTAAAAATAGAACTTCCCTATGACCCTGCAATTGCACTCCTTGGTATTTACCCCAAAGATACAGATTTCGCGAAAAGAAGGGCCATCAGTACCCCAATGTTTATAGCAGCAATAGCCACGGTTTCCAGACTGTGGAAAGAACCAAGATGCCCTTCATCGGCGAATGGATAAGGAAGATGTGGTCCATATACACTATGGAGTATTATGCCTCCATCAGAAAAGATGAATATCCAACTTTTGTAGCATCATGGACGGGACTGGAAGTGATTATGCTGAGTGAAATAAGTCAAACAGAGAGAGTCAATTATCAAATGGTTTTACTTATTTGTGAAGCATAACAAATATCATGGAGGACAAGGGGTGTTAGAGAGGAGAAGGTAGTTGCAGTAAATTGGAAGGGGAGGTGGATCATGAGAGACTATGGACTCTGAAAAACAATATGAGGGGTTTGAAGTGGTGGAGGGGTGGGAGGTTGGGGTACCAGGTGGTAGGTATTATAGAAGGCACGGATTGCATGGAGCACTGGGTGTTGTGAAAAAATAATGAATACTCTTATGCTGAAAATAAATAAATTTAAATTTAAAAAAAGAGGTAAGATGGTGGTGGGGTAGGATGACCCTAGGCTTGCCTTGTACCATGAATACAAACATAACAATCAAATCATCCTTAATACCCCAGAAACTAACCTGAAGATGGGAAGAAAAAGCTACACAACTAAAGGTAGAGATGACACCATAATGAAGGAGGTAGGAAGTGTGGAAAAGTGGTTTGGGAGAGAAATGAATCATGGTCCACACAGTAGGGCAAAAAGAAATGGAAAGAAAACTTCCAAATTCTATTAATGGGGTCAACATTACCATTATATAAAAAGCAGATAAAGAATTCAGCAAAACAAAGGACTTCAGGCCGAAGTCCCTGATGAACATGAAACCAAAAATTCTCAATAAAATACTAGGAAATCAAATCCAACAGTGCATTAAAAGAATCTTTCATCATGATCAAGTTGGGTTTATACCTGAGTTGCAAGGGTTGATGAATACTCACAAATGAATCTATTTTGTAGAATGGATAACAACAATATGATCATTTCAATAGGTGCAGAAAGACATTTGACAATGTACACTTCTTCTGATGGTGAAAACCCTCAGCAAAAATAAGTTTGGAGGGAACACACTTCAACATAATAAAGACTATATATGAACACACTATGGCAAACATCCTTCTGGGAAAAACCTGACAGCTATTACTTTACATTCAGGAACAATACTTGGATATCCATTCTCACCACTATTATTTAACATAATACTAGAAGTACCAGCCACAGCAATTAGACAAAACAAAGAAATAAAATGTATCCAAACTGACATGGAAGGATTTAAAATTTCACTGTTTGCACATGACATGATACTTTATAGAGAATACCCAAAAGACTTCTCCAGGAAAAAAAAAAATAAAAAAAATCCTGGAACTGACACACACATTCAGGGAAGTACTAGAATATAAAATAAAATTTCAGATATCTGTTGCCTTTTTACACAACAATTCAGAAAAAATAAATGAAGAAATCAATCCCATTTACAACTGCACCTTAACCCATATGATACTTAGGAATAAGCTTAACCAAAGAGGTAAAAGACCCGTAACCTGAAAATTATAAAATACTGATAAACAAAATTGAATGGGTGACTGAATGGCTGAGTCAGTAGAGCATGTGCCTCTTGATCTTGGGGTTTTGAAATAAATAAATAAAATCTAAAAGGAAAAAAGAAATGGAAAAATCTTCCATGCTGATGGATTGGAAGAAGCAATATTATTCAAATGGCTATATTACCAAAATCAATCTACACATTTAAGTCATTCCCTATCAAATGTCAACAGCATTTTCCATGGAACTAGAAGAAACCATCCTAAAATTTGTGTGGAACCACCAAAGACCCCAAATCACCCAAGCAACCATGAAAAAGAAAAATCAAAGCTGGTGGCATCACAATTCCAGGTTTCAACATACATTAAAAAGCTGTAGTGATCAAAACAATATGGTACTGGTAAAAAAAAAAACAGACCACAGATCAATAGAACAGAGTAGAAAATGCAGCAATGAACACACAACTATATGGCCAATCATTCTTCAACAAATAGGGGAAAAAACATCCAATGGGAAAAATAATGTCTTTCCAACAAATAGTGTTGGAAAAACTGGACAGAAACATGCAAAAGAATGAAAGTGTACCACTTTATGACACCATACACAAAAACAAATTCAAAGTGGATTAAAGAACAAATGTGAGAACTGAAACCATAAAAATCCTAAAGGAGAATACAGGCAGTAACCTTTTTCTTTTAAAGATTTTATTTATTTATTTGACAGAGAGAGATTACAAGTAGGCAGAGAGGCAGGCAGAGAGAGAGAGGAGGAAGCAGGCTCCCTGCTGAGCAGAGAGCCCAATGCGGGACTCGATCCCACGACCCTGAGATCATGACCTGAGCCGAAGGCAGCGACTTAACCCACTGAGCCACCCAGGCGCCCAGGCAGTAACCTTTTTGACATTAGCCTTAACCATTCTTACTAGCTAGGTCTCCTGAGGAAAGGGGGAAAAAAGCAAAAATAAACCATTTGGGCTTCACCAAAATAAAAAGCTTCAATCAGAAAACCTAAAAATCAAGCTACAGAATGGTAGGAGATAATTGCTATTGACATATGTGAAAAAGGGTTAGTATCCTAAATATATAAGAAATTTATCCAACTCAACATCCAAAATAAGAATGATCCAATTAAAAAAAAAATGGGCAGAGGACTGAATAGACATTTTCCTGAAGAAAACATCCAGATGGGCAACCCAGACATGGAAGTATGTTCAACTTTACTGATCATCATGGAAATGTAAATCAAAACTACACTGAGATGTTGATTCACACCTGTTAAGGACTAGAATTAATGACACAAGTAACTACAGATCTTGGGAGAATGTGGCGAGAGGGCAACCTTTTTACCCTGTTGTTGTGAATGCAAACTGGTGTAGCCACTCTGGAAAACAGTATGGAGGTTCCTCATAAAGTTAGAAATATAACTACCCTGTGATTCAGTAATTGCAGTACTTGGTATTTATCCAAAGAATACAAAAATACTAATTTAAAAGGATACATTTTCCCTGATGTTTATAACAGCATTATCTACAGTAATCAAATAATGGAAACAATCCATGTCCATCAACTGATCAATTACATATATATATATATATATATATATATATATATATATATATATTGCACCTAATATAATCCCTCCAACTCAAAGGAAACAGTTAAAAAAACTAAAAGCAACTGATGGCATGGGAGAAAATATTTGCAAATAACATTACAGATAAAAGGTTAGTATCCAAGATCTATAAAGACCTTCTCAAACGCAATACCCCCCCCCAAAAAATAATAATCCAGTCAAGAAATGGGCAGAGAGGAGTATGGGGAGGAGAGAAGATGGCAGGAAGTAGGAGAATTCTCCATTTAACCTGTACCCTAAAATGAGCTGATTACTGACCAAAGAACTCTGATCACCCATGAAATCAACCTGAGAATAGAATTATACATTTCTGGATCTCTACGGAAGCAGAAGATGCCAGTGGGCAGGTAAGCAGAGTGGGAACATCGGTCTGATATCTGAAAATAAACAAAAGGGAGAGGGAGCCACCAGGAGTGACCCACTGGAAAGTCATACCCCAATACAAAAGTGTCCTGCAATTGGAGACCAGCATTAACTTGGAATCTGGTTGTAAGCACCCCAAAGAGCAAAGGGTCCTGGGGAGAAATTGTGGGAATCAGACAGTAAGGGACAGGGGCTTAAGTCCGAGTACCCAGGACAGCCACCGCTGGTGCTGAGCCAGAAAGAGTGCCGTGGAGAATCGAGGTCTTGGTCCCTGAGTCACCAGCATGCCTGAGAGCATCTGGGTGGTGGTGCCAGTGAGGGTGAGAGAGCCTCGCTAACTGGCAGAACCACAGCCTTTTGCCCTCTCCACACACGTGCTGTGTGACCAGAGTCTGAATTGTGCCCCACACCCTCCTCTGAGAGAGATGCGTGCAGGCACCAGCCAGTACTCTCTCAGACCCCTGAGAGTCTGAGCACTCCCAGCCCAGGTTAGTGGGAAAATCTCAGGGAACTATCGCTACTTGGGACCTCTCTGGTGGTCTGGAGCTGCCCAGATAGCTGCGGCTAGTATTTCTTGTGGTTTTGAGTACAAGCAGGAGTTCCTGTAACCCCAGAGACTGTGACTGGAAATGTGTTCTGCCAGTGGCAGAGGGGGAATTTATGTGCTCTGGAGCACCCAGAGGGGAACAGACTGAGGCTTCTCTCTGAGAGAGGTCTGGGTGCAGTTGGCTTTCCTCTAAACCTCCAAAAACCATCAAAAGCTACCAAGGGAAGAGAAAACAAACAAACAAAAAAACCCTCCAGAGAACAAAAGTCTGAAAAACCGGTTTCTTCAGAGCCCACCCCATGATGAGGGCAGGAGGACTTAACTCTAGCAAGACTCCTTGAAAACCCATGCTGAGACAGGCCCTTCCACAAGAAAAAAAAAAAAAAGACAAGAGGGCAACCACCACTACTTCATCACTTCATAGATACGACTTTTATTTTTAATTCGTTCCCACTATTCTGGTTCTTTTCATTTTTTCTATATATAAATTTTTCTATATATAAATTTTTAACCTATTTACCATCACAATGAGATGTCCAGTACATCAATTTCAATAATAACCTTTAAACCTGAACTTTTGGATACATATACATGCTTTTTTTTCTTTGTTTTTCTATTTTTTAAATTTTTTTAAATTTAATTTACTTTTATTTTAGTTTATTCTTTTTTAATATTAATATAGAGATAAGATTCAAAGTAATCCCCTTTTCCTAATCAATGCTACCCCTATAGGTAAAGCAGATTTTAATCCCCCTTTATCTTAGCAAAGTTGAATCCTTTAACAAAGATATCAAGATACATCCAGGGAGAATCAAATTAAACTTCCTCGCCCACACTGTGAATTGATAACCACTCTCCAACCCTTTTTTTTTCTACCAGTGTTTCTGTGTATTTGCTTTTGTCTTGGTAGTATATATCTTATACTTTTTGATGAGGTTCTTTCTGTATTTATTTATTTATTTATCTCTTGTCATCTACTTTTGTCGGTTTTTTTTGTCTGCTTTCATTTATATACTTCATATATCTTTTTGTAAAATATTTTATTTATTGATTTGACAGAGAGAGATCACAAGCAGTCAGGGAGGCAGGCAGAGGGAGAGGAGGAAGCAAGCTCCCCCCTAAGCAGAGAGCCCGAAATGGGGCTCGATCTCAGGACCCTGAGATCATGACCCAATCCAAAGGCTGCAGCTTAACCCACTGAGCCACCAAGGCACCCCTATATTTCATATATCTTACCTTCAGGCCCATTTGGGCTGGGCCTTCTCTTTTATATTATTTTTCTTTTTTTTCCTCTCTCTCACTCTCTCCCTCTTTTTCCTTTAGTCTTTCTTTTGGGTGGGGACTCTTGATTGCTCAGAAGTGTTCCTGGGAGCACCTTGCCTGTGCCATGGTCAGTACATTCAGCTACACATCTATTAAGTAATCTCCCACCAAAATGACTAGAATGCCCAACAGAAGAAAAACTCAGAGACTGGGCCTTCTGCATCAGAGATGTTAGATATGTAAATAGAAAGTATGTTGGAAAGGGAATTCAGGCTAACAATTATCCAGAGAATAGGTAGGTTGGAGAAAGCCATGGATGAAAAAAGGAATTGATTAGGGCCAAAGTGAGAGACACCAGGGATGATGTTAACAATGTTCTCAATGAGTGCCAATCTAATCTAAATTCTCTAAAAACTAGGGTAACTCGAGCAGAAGATAGAATTAGTGATCTGAAGGACAAACCAATAGAGCAAAAGGATCAGGAGGAAGCCTGGAACAAACAGCTTAGAAGTCATGAAAGCAGAAATAGGGAAACAAATGATGCCATGAAATATTCCAACGTCAGAATTATTGGAGTCCCTGAGTGGGAGTAGAAAGAAGGAAGACTAGAAGATATAGTTGAACTAATTCTCCATGAAAAATTTCCCAATCAGGCGAATGGAACCCGCATTCGTGTACTAGAGACAGAAAGGTCTGCCCCCAAGATCATATAATCTATAAAGATCTCGAGACACCTTATTCTGAAAATGATGAATCATAATTGTAGACAGAAGCTCTTGAAAACAGTTAGGGTTAAGAAATTCCTTATGTACAGAGGAAAGCCCATTAGAATAACGTCAGACCTATCCACAGAAACCTGGCAAACCAGAAAGGGCTGGCAAGATGTATTCAGGGCACTAAATGAGAAGAATATGCAGCCAATAATACTTTATCCAGCAAGACTGACATTCACAATGGAAGGAGAGATAAAGAGCTTCCAAGACTGGCAAGGTTTGAAAGAGTATGCCACCACCAAGGCAACACTGCAGGAATTATTAAAGGGTTCTATAAAATGGGAAAAATAGTAAGAATATTATTGAACAAAAATATATGGAGGCAATCTTTAGAGACAAAAACTTCACACGTAACACGGTGTCAATAAAAATGTAACTCTCAAAAATCGCTCTCAACATGAATGGCCTAAATGCACCAGTAAAATGGCACAGGGTTACAGATTGGATAAAATGACAGTACCTATCCAGACGTCATCTACAAGAGAAACAATTTGAACTAAAGGATACACACAGATTGAAAGTGAAGGGATGGATAAACATCGTTCATAACAACGGGCCTCAAAAGTAGGTTGGGGTAGCGATTCTCATATCAGATGAATTGGATTTTAAATTAACGACTGTAGTCAGAGAAACAGATGGATCCTACATCATTCTTAAAAGGTCTATCCACTAAGGAGATCTAACAATTGTAAGTATTTATACCCCAATATGGGATCAGCCAATTACATAAGAAAACTGTTAATATAGAGTCATATTGATATGAATACATTAATAGTAGGAGATCTTATCATGACAGTTTCTAGACAGATCATCCAAGCAGAAAATCAATAAAGAAACAAGAGCATTGAACGACACATTGGACCAGATGGACCTCATAGATAAATACAGAACATTCCACCCTAAAAGAACAGAATATTCATTCTGGTCAAGTGCACATGGAACCTTCTCCAGAATAGACCATATATTGGGTCACAAATCAGGGCTCAACCCATAACAAAAGATTGAGATTATTCCCTGAAGATTCTCAGAACACAATGCTTTGAAACTGGAGCTCAACCACAAGGGAAAGTTTGGAAGGAACTCAAACACCTGGAAGCTACAGACCACCTTTCTTAAGAATGCTTAGATCAACCAGGAAATCAAAGTAGAACATAAACAACTCATGGAAACCAATGAGAATGAAGACACTTTGATCCAAAACCTATGGGATACTGCAATGATGGTCCCAAGGGCGAAATACATAGCCATCCAATTCTCCCTCAAAAAAAAAATTGAAAAAGCCAGAATACACCAACTGTCTTTACACATTGAAGAACTGGAGAATCAACAACAGATTAACCCAAATCTACACATAAGAAGGGAAATAATCAAGATTAGAGCAGAGGTTAATGAGACAGAAACTAGAGATACAGTAGAAGGCATCAATGAAACTAGAAGCTGGTTTTTTGAAAGAATCAATAAGATCAATAATCCATTTGCCAAAGTAATCCAAAAGAAAAGAGAGAAGGCCCAAATTAATAAAATTATGAATGAAAAGGGAGAGATCACAATGAACACAAAGGAAATAGAAACAATAATCAGAAATTATTATCAACAGTTATATGGCAGTAACTTAAGCAATCGAGGTGAAATGGATGCATTCCTGGAAAACTATAAACTTCCAAAATTGAACCATGAAGAAATGGACCACATGAATAGACCAATATCTAGTAATGAGATTATAGAAGTGATCAAAAACCTCCCAAAAAAAAAGAGCCCAGGATCTGATGGATTCACTGGGAAATTCTACCAAACTTTCAAAGAAGAAATAACACCTATTTGCCTGAAGCTGTTTCAAAAATTGAAGTAGAAGGAAAACTTCCAGAAGTTTATTTTCGCTTCTGTTTCCTTTGCCTTTGGAGATGTATCTTGAAAGAAGTTGCTGTGGCTGATATCAAAGAGATTACTGCCTATGTTCTCCTCTAAGATTCTGATGGATTCCTGTCTCACGTTGAGGTCTTTTATCCATTTTGAATTTATCTTTGTGTACGGTGTAAGAGAATGGTCGAGTTTCATTCTTCTACATATAGCTGTCCAGTTTTCCCAGCACCATTTATTGAAGAGACTGTCTTTTTTCCACTGTATATTTTTTTCTGTTTTGTCAAAGACTAATTGACCATAGAATTGAGGGTCCATATCTGGGCTCTCTACTCTGTTCCACTGGTCTATGTGTCTGTTTTTATGCCAGTACCATGCTGTCTTGGTGATCACAGCTTTGTAATAAAGCTTGAAACAGGTAAGGTGATGCCGCCAGCTTTATTTTTGTTTTTCAACATTTCCTTAGCGATTCGGGGTCTCTTCTGATTCCATACAAATTTTAGGATTATTTGCTCCAGCTCTTTGAAGAATGCCGGTGGAATTTTGATCAGAATGGCATTAAAAGTATAGATTTCTCTAGGCACTATAGACATTTTAACAATGTTTATTCTTCCGATCCAAGAGCATGGAATGGTCTTCCATCTTTTTGTGTCTTCTTCAATTTCTTTCATGAGTGTTCTATGGTTCCTCAAGTATAGATCCTTTACCTCTTTAGTTAGGTTTATTCCCAGGTATCTTATGGTTCTTGGTGCTATAGTAAATGGAATCGATTCTCTAATTTCCCTTTCTGTATTTTCATTGTTAGTGTATAAGAAAGCCACTGATTTCTGCACATTGACTTTGTATCCTGCCACGTTGCTGAATTGCTGTATGAGTTCTAGTAGTTTGGGGGTGGAGTCTTTTGGGTTTTCCATATAAAGAATCATGTCATCTGCGAAGAGAGAGAGTTTGACGTCTTCATTACCAATATGGATACCTTTTATTTCTCTCTGTTGTCTGATTGCTGTTGCTAGGACTTTTTATACTATGTTGAACAAGAGTGGTGAAAGTGGGCATCCTTGTCTTGTTCCTGATCTCAATGGGCAGGCTGCAAGCTTTTTCCCATTGAGGATGATATTTGCTGTGGGTCTTTCATAGATAGATTTGATGAGGTTCAGGAATGTTCCCTCTATCCCTATACTTTGAAGCGTTTTAATCAGGAACGGATGCTGGATTTTGTCTAATGCTTTTTATGCATCAATTGAGAGGACCATGTGGTTCTTCTCTCTTCTCATATTAATTTGTTGTATCACATTGATTGATTTGCGAATGTTGAACCATCCTTTTAGCCCAGGGATGAATCCCACCTGATCATGGTGGATAATCTTTTTAATGTGTTGTTGGATCCTGTTGGCTAGGATCTTGTTGAGAATCTTAGCATCCATATTCATCAGTGATATTGGTCTGAAATTCTCCTTTTTGGTATGGTCCTTGCCTGGTTTGGGGATCAGGGTAATGCTGGCTTCATAGAAAGAGTCTGGAAGTTTTCCATTGCTTCAATTTTTTGAAACTTCTGGGGCTTCATAAAAATCAAAAGCTTCTGCACAGCAAAGGAAACAGTCAAAAAAAACAAAGAGGCAACCCACGGAATGGGAGAAGATATTTGCAAATGACAGTACAGACCAAAGGTTGATATCCAGGATCTATAATGAACTCCTCAAACTCAACCCACACAAAACAGGCAAACACATCAAAAAATGGGCAGAAGATATGAACAGACACTTCTCCAATCAAGACAAATAAATGGCTATCAGACTCATGAAAAAATGCTCATCATCATTACCCCTCCGGGAGATTCAAATTAAAACCACATTGAGATATCACCTTACACCAGTTAGAATGGCCAAAATTAACAAAACAGGACACAACATGTGTTAGAGAGGATGTGGAGAAGGGGAACCCTCTTACACTGTTGGTGGGAATGCAAGTTGGTGCAGCCTCTTTGGAGAACAGTGTGGAGATTCCTCAAGAAATTAAAAATAGAGCTTCCCTACAACCCTGCAATTGCACTCCTGGGCATTTACCCCAAAGATACAGATGTCGTGAAAAGAAGGGCCATCTGTACCCCAATGTTTATAGCAGCAATGGCCACAGTCGCCAAACTATGGAAAGAACCAAGATGCCCTTCAACGGATGAATGGATAAGGAAGATGTGGTCCATATACACTATGGAGTATTATGCCTCCATCAGAAAGGACGAATATCCAACTTTTGTAGCAACATGGACGGGACTGGAAGAGATTATGCTGAGTGAAATCAGTCAAGCAGAGAGAGTCAATTATCATATGGTTTCACTCATTTGTGGAGCATAACCAATAGCATGGAGGACAAGGGGCGTTAGAGAGTAGTAGGGAATTTGGGTAAATTGGAAGGGGAGGTGAACCATGAGAGACTATGGACTCCGAAAAACAGTCTGAGGTGTTTGAAGTGGCGGGGGGGGTGGGAGGTTGGGGTACCAGGTGGTGGGTATTATAGAGGGCACAGCTTGCATGGAGCACTGGGTGTCGTGAAAAAATAATGAATACTGTTTTTCTGAAAATAAATAAATTGGGAAAAAAAAAGAAGGAAAACTTCCCAGACTCTTTTTATGAAGCCAGCGTTACCCTGATCCATAAAGCAGACAAAGACCCAATCAAAAAAGAGAATCTCATACCAATGTCTTGATTAATATGGATGCTAAGATTCTCAGCAAGATTCTAGCTAATAGGATCCAACAGCACATTAAAAAGTTTATCCACCATGACCATATGGGATTCATCCCTGGGTCTCAAGGACAGTTCAACATTTGCAAATCAATGTGATAGAACAAATCAATAAAAGAAGAGAGAAGAACCACATGGTCCTCTCAATTGATGCAGAAAAAGCATTTGACAAAATCCAGCATCCATTCCTGATTAAAATGCTTCAAAGTATATAAATAGAGGGAACATTTCTGAACTTCGTAAAATCTGTCTATGAAAAACCCACAGTAAATATCATCCTTAATGGGAAAAAGCTCACAACCTTCCTTCTGAGATCAGGAACATGACAAGGATGCCCACTCTCACCACTCTTGTTCAACATAGTATTATAAGTCCTAGCAACAGCAATCAGACAACAAAGAGAAATAAATTTTATTCAAATTGTCAATGAAGAAGTCAAAACCTCACTCTTCACAAATTACATTATTCTTTCTTTGGAAAACCTAAAAGTGTCCACCCCCAAACTACTAGATCTCCTACAACAAATTAGTAATGTGGCAGTATACAAAGTCAATGTACAGAAATCAGTTACTGTCTTATATACTAACACTGAAAACACAGAAAGTGAAATTAGAGAATCTATTCCATTTACTATAGCACCAAGAACCATAAGATACCTGGGAATAAACCTAACCAAAGGTAACGTTTCTGTGGTCATGAAACTACAGAATACTCATTAAAGAAATCCAAGAAGACACAAAAAGATGGAAGACCATTCCATGCTCATGGGTCAGAAGAATAATCATTGTTAAAATGTCTATAATGCCTAGGGGCGCCTGGGTGGCTCAGTGGTTTAAGCCTCTGTCTTCGGCTCAGGTCATGATCTCGGGTTCTTGGGATTGGGCCCCACTTTGGGCTCTCTGCTCAATGGAAGCCTGATTCCTCCTTTCTTTCTGCCTGCCTCTCTGCCTACTTCTGATTTCTCTCTATTAAATAAATAAATAAAGTATTAAAAAATACTTGAAAAAAATAAAAATACAGATGCCTGGGTGGCTCAGTTGGTTGGACGACAGACAGCCTTTGGCTCAGGTCATGATCCTGGAGTCCCGGGATTGAGTCCCTCATCGGGCTCCCAGCTCCACAGGGAGTCTGCTTCTCTCTCTGACCTTCTCCTCACTCATGCTCTGTCTCTCTCTCAAATAAATAAATAAATAAAAATCTTTTCAAAAATAAAATAAAATTAAAAAAGATTAAAGAATGTCTATAATGCCTAGAGCAATCTATACATGTAATGCCATTCTGATAAACATTGCATTGGTATTTTTAAAAGAGCTGGGACAAATATTCAAAAATTTGTATGAAATCAGAAGAGACCCCGAATTGCTAAGGAAATGTTGAAAAAGAAAAACAAAACTAGTGGCATCAACTTGCCTGATTTAAAGATTTACTACAAAGCTGTGATCACCAAGACAGCATGGCACTGCATAAAAACAAGCACAAAAACCCATGGAACAGAGTAGAGAGCCCAGATATGGGCCCTCAACTTTATGGTGAAATAATCTTCAACAAAGCAGGAAAAAATATACAATGGGAAAAGACAGTCTCTTCAATAAATTGTTTTGGGAAAGGTGGACAGCAATATGTAGAAGAATGAAACTCAATCATTCTCTTACAGCATAAACAAAGATAAACTCAAAATGGATAAAAGACCTCAAGGAGAGACAGGAATTCATCAGAATCATAGAGGAGAAAATAGGCAGTAACCTCTTCGATATCAGCCACAGCAACATCTTTCAAGATATATCTTTAAAGGAAAGAATACAAAAGCGAAAATAAACTTTTGGGAATTTATCAAAATCAAAAGCTTCTTCACATCAAAGGAAACAGTCAAGAAAACAAAGAGGCAACCCATGGAATGGGAGAAGATATTTGCAAATGACAGTATAAACAAAAGGCTGATACCAGGATCTATAAAGAATTTCTCAAACTTAGCACAGACTAAACAGATAATCATGTCAAAAATGGGCAGAAAACATGAACAGACACTTCTCCACTGAAGACATACAAATGGTTATTAGCCACATACAAAAATGTTCATCATCCCTAGCCATCAGGGAGATTCAAATTAAGACTGTATTGAGATAACACCTTACACTAGTTAGAATGGGCAACATTAACAAGAGAGGAAACAAAGTGTGTTGGAGAGGATGTGGAAAAGGGAACCCTGTTCCACTGTTAGTGGGAATGAAACTTGGTACAGGCAATATGGGGAACAGTGTGGAGACTCCTTAAGAAATTAAGAATAGAGCTTCCCTATGACCCTGCCATTGCACTTTTGGGTATTTACCCCAAAGATACAGATGTAATGAAAAGAAGGGCCATCTCTACTACAATGTTCATACCAGCAATGGCCCTGGTCACCAAATTGTGGAAAGAAGCAAGATGGCTTTCAAGGGATGAATGGTTAAGGAAGATATGATCCATAATTACAATGGAGTATTATGCCTCCATCAGAAAGGACGAATACCCAACTTTTGTAGCAACATGGATAGGACGGTAGAGATTATGCTGAGTGAAAAAAGTCAGGCAGAGAAAGACAATTATCATATGGTTTCACTTATTTGTGGGGCATAACAAATAGCCTGGAAGACAGGATGAGATGGAGAGGAGAAGGAAGTTGAGGGAAATTGGAGGGAAGGGAACCATGAGAGACTGTAGACTCTGAAAAACAATCTGAGGTTTTTGAAGGGACGGGGGTGGGAAATTGGGCCAGACTGGTGGTGGGTATTTTGGAGGACACATATTGCATGCAGCACTGGGTGTAGTGCATAAACAATGAATTCTAGTTCACATAAAAGTAATGAAAAAAGAGACTGTCTCTTTTCCACTGTATATTTTTTCCTGTTTTGTCGAATATTAATTGACCATAGAGTTGAGGGTCCATATCTGGGCTCTCTACTCGGTTCCACTGGTCTATGTGTCTGTTTTTATGCCAGTACCATGCTGTCTTGGTGATCACAGCTTTGAAATAAAGCTTGAAATCAGGTAACATGATGACTCCAGCTTTATTTTTGTTTTTCAACATTTCCTTAGCGATTCGGGGTCTCTTCTGATTCCATACAAATTTTAGGATCATTTGCTCCAGCTCTTTGAAGAATGCCGGAGGAATTTTGATCAGAATGGCATTAAAAGTATAGATTGCTCAAGGAGTATAGACATTTTTTTTCTTTTTTTTTTTCAATTTATTTATTTTTAGAAAATCAGTATTCATTATTTTTTCACCACACACAGTGCTCCATGCAAGCCGTGCCCACTATAATACACACCACCTGGTACCCCAACCTCCCACACCCCCGCCACTTCAAACCCCTCAGACTGTTTTTCAGAGTCCATAGTCTCTCGTGGTTCACCTCCCCTTCCAATTTACCCCAACTCCCTTCTCCTCTCTAACACACCTTGTCCTCCATGCTATTTGTTATGCTCCACAAATAAGTGAAACCATATGATAATTGACTCTCTCTGCTTGACTGATTTCACTCAGCATAATCTCTTCCAGTCCCGTCCATGTTGCTACAAAAGTTGGGTATTCATCCTTTCTGATGGAGGTATAATACTCCATAGTGTATATGGACCACATCTTCCTTATCCATTCGTCCATTGAAGGGCATCTTGGTTCTTTCCATACTTTGGCGACCGTGGCCCTTGCTCCTATAAACATTGGGGTACAGATGGCCCTTCTTTTCACGACATCTGTGCCTTTGGAGTAAATACCCAGGAGTGCAATGGCAGGGTCATAGGGAAGCTCTATTTTTAATTTCTTGAGGAATCTCCACACTGTTCTCCAAAGAGGCTGCACCAACTTGCATTCCCACCAACAGTAGAAGAGGGTTCCCCTTTCTCCACATCCTCTCCAACACATGTTGTTTCCTGTTTTGTTAATTTTGGCCATTCTAACTGGTGTAAGGTGATATCTCAATGTGGTTTTAATTTGAATCTCCCTGAGGGCTAATGATGATGAGCATTTTTTTCATGAGTCTGATAGCCATTTATTTGTCTTGATTGGAGAAGTGTCTGTTCATATCTTCTGCCCATTTTTTGATGTGTTTGCCTGTTTTGTGTGGGTTGAGTTTGAGGAGTTCATTATAGATCCTGGATATCAACCTTTTGTCTGTACTGTCATTTGCAAATATCTTCTCCCATTCCGTGGGTTGCCTCTTTGGTTTTTTGACTGTTTCCTTTGCTGTGCAGAAGCTTTTGATTTTGATGAAGTCCCAGAAGTTTATTTTCGCTTTTGTTTCCTTTGCCTTTGGAGATGTATCTAGAAAGAAGATGCTGTGGCTGATATCAAAGAGATTACTGCCTATATTCTCCTCTAGGATTCTGATGGATTCCTGTCTCACGTTGAGGTCTTTTATCCATTTTGAGTTGATCTTTGTGTACGGTGTAAGAGAATGGTCGAGTTTCATTCTTCTACATATAGCTGTCCAGTTTTCCCAGCACCATTTATTGAAGAGACTGTCTTTTTTCCACTGTATATTTTTTCCTGTTTTGTCAAAGATTAATTGACCATAGAGTTGAGGGTCCATATCAGGGCTCTCTACTCTGTTCCACTGGTCTATGTGTCTGTTTTTATGCCAGTCCCATGCTGTCTTGGTGATCACAGCTTTGTAATAAAGCTTGAAATCAGGTAAGGTGATGCCGCCAGCTTTATTTTTGTTTTTCAACATTTCCTTAGCGATTCGGGGTCTCTTCTGATTCCATACAAATTTTTGGATTATTTGCTCCAGCTCTTTGAAGAATGCCGGTGGAATTTTGATCGGAATGGCTTAAAAGTATAGATTTCTCTAGGCAGTATAGACATTTTAACAATGTTTATTCTTCCGATCCAAGAGCATGGAATGGTCTTCCATCTATTTGTGTCTTCTTCAATTACTTTCATGAGTGTTCTGTAGTTCCTCAAGTATAGATCCTTTACCTCTTTAGTTAGGTTTATTCCCAGGTATCTTATGGTTCTTGGTGCTATAGTAAATGGAATCGATTCTCTAATTTCCCTTTCTGTATTTTCATTGTTAGTGTATAAGAAAGCCACTGATTTCTGCACATTGACTTAGTATCCTGCCACGTTGCTGAATTGCTGTATGAGTTCTAGTAGTTTGGGGGTGGAGTCTTTTGGGTTTTCCATATAAAGAATCATGTCATCTGCGAAGAGAGAGAGTTTGACGTCTTCATTATCAATATGGATACCTTTTATTTCTCTCTGTTGTCTGATTGCTGTTGCTAGGACTTCTAATACTATGTTGAACAAGAGTGGTGAAAGTGGGCATCCTTGTCTTGTTCCTGATCTCAATGGGCAGGCTGCAAGCTTTTTCCCATTGAGGATGATATTTGCTGTGGGTCTTTCATAGATAGATTTGATGAGGTTCAGGAATGTTCCCTCTATCCCTATACTTTGAAGCGTTTTAATCAGGAACGGATGCTGGATTTTGTCTAATGATTTTTCTGCATCAATTGAGAGCACCATGTGGTTCTTCTCTCTTCTCATATTAATTTGTTGTATCACATTGATTGATTTGCGAATGTTGAACCATCCTTTTAGCCCAGGGATGAATCCCACCTGATCATGGTAGATAACCTTTTTAATGTGCTGTTGGATCCTGTTGGCTAGGATCTTGTTGAGAATCTTAGCATCCATATTCATCACTGATATTGGTCTGAAGTTCTCCTTTTTGGTAGGGTTCTTGCCTGGTTTGGGGATCAGGGTAATGCTCGCTTCATAGAAAGAGTCTGGAAGTTTTCCTTCTGCTTCAATTTTTTGAAACAGCTTCAGGAGAATAGGTGTTATTTCTTCTTTGAAGGTTTGGTAGAATTCCCCAGGGAATCCGTCAGGTCCTGGGCTCTTGTTTCTTGGGAGGTTTTTGATCACTGCTTCAATCTCATTATTAGATATCGGTCTCTTCAGGTTGTCGATTTCTTCCTGGTTCAATTTTGGTAGTTTATATTTTTGCAGGAATGCATCCATTTCATCTAGATTGCTAAGCTTATTGGCATATAACTGTTCGTAATAACTTTTTTTTTCAGTTGTCTTAAATTGTTCTTTTATTTTCCTTTTTTTTCTTTTTCCTTTTTTTTTCAATTTATTTATTTTCAGAAAAACATTATTCATTATTTTTTCACCACACCTAGTGCTCCATCAAGCCTTGCCCTCTATAATACCCACCACCTGGTACCCCAACCTCCCACCCCCCCGCCACTTCAAACCCCTCAGATTGTTTTTCCGAGTCCATAGTCTCTCATGGTTCACCTCTCCTTCCAATTTACCTAAATTTCCTACTCCTCTCTAACACACCTCGTCCTCCATGCTATTTGTTATGCTCCACAAATCAGTGAAACCATATGATAATTGACTCTCTCTGCTTGACTTCTTTCACTCAGCATAATCTCTTCCAGTCCCGTCCATGTTGCTACAAAAGTTGGATATTCATCCTTTCTGATGGAGGCATAATACTCCATAGTGTATATGGACCACATCTTCCTTATCCATTCATCTGTTGAAGGGCATCTTGGTTCTTTCCATAGTTTGGCGACCGTGGCCATTGCTGCTTTAAACATTGGGGTACAGATGGCCCTTCTTTTCACGACATCTGTGTCTTTGGGGTAAATACCCAGGAGTGCAATGGCAGGGTCATAGGGAAGCTCTATTTTTAATTTCTTGAGGAATCTCCACACTGTTCTCCAAAGAGGCTGCACCAACTTGCATTCCCACCAACAGTGTAAGAGGGTTCCCCTTTTCCTGATTGTGAATGATATTGTACATTTTATTCCTGTGTTTGTTAGCAATTTTTATGTCTTCATTGGTGAAGTGTCTGTTCATGTATTCTGTCCATTTTTTAGACATGGTTATCTGTTTTTTGGGTATTGAATTTGATGATTTTTAAAATATTTTATTTATTTATTTGACATACAGTGATCACAAGTAGGCAGAGAGGCAGGTAGAGAGAGAGAGGAGTAAGCAGGCTCCCCGCTGAGCAGAAAGCCTGATACAGGGCTCTATCCCAGGACCCTCGGATCACTACCTGAGCCAAAGTCAGAGGCTTAACTCACTGAGCCACCTAGGCACCCCTAGAAGTTTTTTGTAGATCTTAGATATTAGTCCTTTGTCTGTAATGTCAGTTGAGAATATCATCCCATTCCATGCGTTAACTCCTGGATTTGTTCATTGTTTCCATTGCTGTGCAGAAGCTTTGATCTTGATGAAGTTCCAAAAGTTTACTTTCACCTTTCTTTACTTTGCCTTTGGAGATGTGTCTTGAAAGAAGTTGCTGTGGCTGAGGCATCTGGGTGGCTCAGTGGGTTAAGCCACTGCCTTTGGCTCAGGTCAGGATCTCAGGGTCCTGGGATCGAGTCTTGCATCTGGCTCTCTGCTCAGTGGAGAGCCTGCTTACCTCTCCCTCTCTCTCTGCCTGCCTCTCTGCCTACTTGTGATCTCTCTCTGTCAAATAAATAAATCAAATCGCTAAAAAGAAAGTTTCTGTGGCTGATGTGAAAAAGGTTACTGCCTATTCTGTCCTCTAAGATTTTGAGGGATTCCTGTCTCACATTGAGGTCTTTCATCCATTGTTGAATTTAACTTTGTGTATGGTGTAAGATAATGGTCGAGTTTCATTCTCATACAGAGCTGTCCAATTTCCCAGCACCGTTTATTGAAGAGACAGTCTTTTTTCCACTGTATATTTCTTCCTGCTTTGTTGAAGATCATTTGACCACAGAGTTAGGTGTGCTTGTCTAGGCTCTCTACTGTGTTCCATTGATTTATGTGTCTGTTTTTTTGAGCCAGTACCATGCTGTCTTGGTGATCAAAGCTTTGTAGTAAAGCCTGAAATCAGGCAACATGATGCCCTCAGCTTTGTTTTAATTTTCAACACTTCCTTAGCAGTTCAGGGTCTTTTTCTGATTACCTACAAATTTTAAGATGATTTGTTCCAACACTTTGATAGGTGCCAGTAGAATATTGATTGGGATAGCATTGAAAATATAGAATCATATGAGCAACATAGACATTTTAACAATGATTATTTTTCCTATCCATAAGCATGGAATGTTTTTCCATCTTTTTGTGTTTTCTTCAGTTTCTTTCATGAGTGTTCTGTAGCTCCTTGAGTATAGATTGTTTACCTCTTTGGTTAGGTTTATTCCAAGGTATCTTATGGTTCTTGGTGCTATTGTAAATGGAATCAATTCTCTAATTTCCCTTTCTAAATTTTCATTAGTGTATAAGAAAGCAACTGATTTCCCATGCATTGATTTTGTATCCTGCCACATTACTGAATTGTTGTATGAGTTCTAGTAATTTGAGGGTGGAGTCTTTTGGGTTTTCCATATAAAGGATCATGTCATCTGTAAGGACAGAGAGTTTCACTTCTTCTCTGTCAAATTGAATACCTTTTATTTCTTTTTCTTGTCTGATTGCTGTTCCTAGGACTTCTATTATTGTTCAACAACAGTGGTCAGAGTGAATATCCTTGTCATGCTCCTGATTTCAGTGGGAAGGCTTTTAGCTTTTCCAAAGTAAGAATGATATTCACTGTAGTTTTTTCTAGATAGATTTTATGAAGTTGAGGAATGTTCCCTCCATCCATATACCTTGAAGAGTTCTAATCATAAAAGAATGCTGTATCATTCAAATGCTTTTTCTCCATCAACTGAGAGGACCATGTGTTTCTTCTCTCTTATTGATGTGTTTCATCACACTGATTGTTTTGAGAATGTTGAACCACCTTGCATCCCAGGGATAAATCCCACCTGGTCATGGTGGATAATATTTTTAATGTAGTGATGAATCCTATTAGCTAAGATCTTGTTGAGAATCTTGGCATCCATATTCATCAGGGATATTGGTCTAAAATTCTTTTTTCTGATGGGGTCTTTGCCTGGTTTGGAGATGAAGGGAATTTTGGAATCATAGAAAGAGTCTGGAAGTTTTCCTTCTGCTTCTATTTTTGGAACAATTTCAGGAGAATAGGCATTATTTCTTTTTTGAGTTGAGAGATGAATGAATGGATGTAGCTGGATGTATTAACCGTGGTGCAGTCAAGGTGCACCCTGGAACGCTTCTGATCAACCAGGATTCACCACACAACCGAGAGAAAAAAGAAAAGAAGAAGAAAGAGAGAGAGAGAGAGAAAGGGAAGATAGAAGAAAAGGTTCAGCCCAAATGGGCTCCAAGGTAAGATTTATGAAGTATACAAACAAAAACAGACAAACAAAAAGACTGATAAATGTATTGGACAAGAATGATGTTCCCTGAGTTAAGTCCTCCCGCCCCCCTCAACGGGGTGGGCTCTGAGGAAAACGGTTTTTTCAGGCTTTTGTTCTCTGGAGGTTTTCATATTTGTTCACTTTTTTTTCTCTCTCTCGCCTTGACTGCTTTTGATGGTTTTTATAGGTTTCGAGGAAAGCAAACTGCACCCTGAGCTGTCTCTCAGAGAAAAGCCTCTGTCTGCACTCCTGAGGGTGCTGCAGAGCCCATCTAAATTCCCCCCCTTGGCCACTGGCAGAGCAGGTTCCGAGTCGTGGTCCCTGGGGATGCAGGGTCTTCTGCTTGTACCCAAAACCATTGTAGCGGTGGCTCTCTTGGCAGCTCCAGACCACCAGAGAGGTTACAAGCTGTGATTGCACACTGAGATTTTCCTGCTGGCACGGGCTTGGACTACCTGGGTCTAAGAGCACCAAGCTTGGGCGCACCTCTCTCAGGTGAGGCTGTGGGTGGCGTGCGCGTATCCCAGGCTCTGAGAGCAGGGCGTGGGTCTGAGACCACGAGGCTGGGGCTTTGTGCACCTCTCTCAGGGGAGAGTTTGGGGGCGCACGTGCATCTCAGGCTCTGAAACAATGGCGCTGGTCTAAGAGAGCTGGGTGGGCCTTCGCGCACCTCTTTCCAGGGAGGGTGAGGGGCACACGTGTCTCAGGCTCTGTAGCACGGCTCAGTGTACTGCCATCTGACAATGTTCCCAGCCCCTCATAGGAGCTGGACCCCATGCAATCTCAGGCACGCCGGCAGGTCAGGGACCAAGGCCTGTTTCTCTGCTGCACTCTCTCTGGCTCAGCACCAGGGGAGCCTGTCCTGCGTCTAGGGACTTAATCCCCTGTCCCTAGCTGCCCCAATTCCCACAATTCCCCCCCCAGCCCCGTGATCCTTTGCTCTTTTTCAGTGCTTTCAACCAGTCTCCACGTTAATGCTGGTCCCCAGATGCAGGGTACTCTCGTATTAGGGGTATTATTTTCTAATGGGTCACCTCTTGTGGCTCCCTACCCCTTTTCCTTATCTTCCGATATCAGTCCGCCATTCCCACTCCGCTTTACCTGCCCATGGGCATCTTCTGCCCCTGTAGAGATCCAGACGTGTATAATTCTTTTTTTTTTTAAGATTTTATTCATTTATTTGACAGACAGAGATCACAAATAGGTAGAGAGGCAGGCAGAGAGAGAGGAGGAATCAGGTTCCCTGCCAAGCAGGGAGCCTGATGCAGGGCTCGATCCCAGGACCCTGGAATCATGACCTGAGCTGAAGGCAGAGCCTTTAACACACTGAGACACCCAGGCGCTCCCAGACGTGTATAATTCTCATCTCAGGCTGATTTCATAGGTGATCAGAGTTCTTTGGTAGATAACCAGCTCACTTTAGGGTACAGGTTAAAAAGGCACCTCCTCCTACTTCCCCGCCATCTTGTCTCCCCCTGATATATATCCTTTTGGTTTGATCATTTGGTTGTTTTGATGCCAAGACTTAGTACCTGCTTCTTGTTCCCCCAAAATCTACAATGATGTGTATAATATTGGAGATGTAGTGCAGGTCCATGAGGCAGCTAAGTAGAAAATACATGGGTGTGTGGAGATGGGTGTCCAGAAGGATGAGGATGATCATGGATAGGTTAGCAAAGAGGGCCATTATGAAAATGAGAAAACTGAAATTGAAGAAAAACAGGCAAATTCTTGATGGTAAGAATAACCCCCAAAAGAAGAAATCTGTTGGTTTTCCATGGGATGTTAATTTAATTTTCCCTAAAGAGAGACACATATTAAGTACAGAAAAATAACCTCTTATTAATTCATTATTTTAGTTCCATATGATTCATTCAAGACACATTGCAGCTCTAAAAATACAGATATATTGTTTAAAGTCATAATTAATATCATGATGACACATAAACATCCCTCTCCAAAATATTTTCTGGAAATTTGTAATTGGTATGGTTAATATATTTCTGTGACTTTATTAAGATACATATATTTTATTTTCCTGTGTAAATTTACTTATTACAAACATCAGGTTTTGTACTTGTGTAGTATGCATTATAACTCAATGTAAATGCATAAATTACAGATCCATTCTTGAAAATACTTTATGCCCCTTGGGTAATTTTTTTTCTTTTATAATTAAGCCCTAATATTTCTGCAACTATAGTGTTTGTAAGGTCAAGCTGTAGATATATATACTTTTTGTTTGTTCATTTGTTTTGTTTTGATGCCAGGACTTCATATCTGCTTCTTTTCCCCCAAGAGATCTACAATGAATAGTTATTGCCAACTAAAATTTAAGTGAAGCATATTTCTCCTTTCTTGATCAATATTCAAATGCTTTAAAGTGACTCCTTTCCTGATAACTTTCTCTAAAATTTTATTGCAGCTCCCTGACTCTGCTCAAGTTCTCTGAACATATCTGTATTGTTCTGAATCTCCCTCATAGCTAATGATGATTAACATTTTTTTCATCTGTCTGTTAGCCATTTGTATGTCTTCTTTGGAGTGGTAACTGTTCGTGTCTTCTGCTCATTTTTTGACATGATTATCTGTTTTGTGTGTGTTGAGTTTGAGGACTTCTTTATAGATCTTGGATATCAGCCCTTTGTCTGTAGTGTCATTTGTGAATATCTTCTCTCATTCTCTGGGTTGGCTCTTTCTTTTATTGACTGTTTCCTTCACTTTGCAGAAGTTTTGATCTTGATGAAGTCCTAAAAGTTCATTTTTGCTTTTATTTCCTTTACCTTTGGAGACATATTTTGAAAGAAGTTGCTGTGGCTGATGTTGAAGACATTACTGCCTATGTTCTCCTCCAGGATTTTGATGGATTCCTGTCTCATATTGAGGTCTTTCATCCATTTTTGAGTTTATCTTTGTGTATGGTGAAAGAGAATGGCTGAGTTTCACTCTTCTGAACATTGTGGCCCAATTTTCCAAGCACCATTTATTGAGGAGGCTGTCTTTTTTCCACTGGATTTTTTTTCCTACCCTGTCAAAGATTAGTTGACCATAAAGTAAAGGGTCCATATTTAGGGTCTCTACATTCCTCAATTGGTCTATGCTTCTGTCTGCATTCCAGTACCATACTGTCTTAATGATCACAATTTGTGATACCTTGGAATAAACCTAACAAAGAAGGTAAAGGATCTATACTTGAGGAACTATGTAACAATCATGAAAGAAATTAAAGAAGACACAAAAAGACGGAAAAACATCATGCTCTTGGATAAGAAGAATAAACATTGATAAAATATATATGCTACCCAAAGCAATCTATATTTTCAATACAATCGGCACTTTTTGAAGTACTGGAACAAGCAATCCTAAAATGTATGTGGAATTAGACCCTGAATCTCCAACAAAATGCTGACAAAGAAAACAAAGCTAGGGACATCTTATTGCATCATTCAAGGTTTACTACAAAACTGTGATCAACCAGTATGAAATCTGTTTTGGAGAAAGTTATGTTGGCATTCAACAACAATGGCATTCTGTGGTTTTAGAAATGAATGTTCTGTTTATGTATTTGAAGTCCAACTGTTCCAGGGTATCAGTCAAAGCTCTTGCTTCTTTTTGAACAATTTTCTACTTAGATGATCTATTTCTGTAAGTCGGGTGTTGAGGTCTCTGCCTATTCATGTATTATTATGAATAGGATTCTTTATTTTGTTTAACAGTTGGTGGATGTAGTTGGCTGCTCCCATGTTGGCGACATAGATATTTACAATTGCAAGATTTTGTTGTTGGATAGACCCTTGAGGTATGATATTGTATCACTATACAGCTCTTACTGCAGTTTTGATTTAAAATCTAACTTGTCTGATAGGAGAATTGCTATCCCAGCTTTCTTTTAAAGTCCTTTGGAATGAAAAATAGTTCTCCTTCAAACTGTTTGAAGTGGCGGGGGGGTGGGAGGTTGGGGTACCAGGTGGTACGGCTTGCATGGAGCACTGGGTGTGGTGAAAAAATAATGAATACTGTTTTTCTGAAAATAAATAAATTGGGAAAAAAAAGAAAAATAGCTCTCCATCCTCTTATTTTCAGTCTGGAGGTGACTTTAGATTCAGAATGAGTGCATATGGAGGGGACCTGTCATTTTATACAAATTGGAAACCCTATGATGTCTCATGGGAGCATGTAGCCTGTTCACACATTCAGTAACTATTGAAAGATATGATTTTATTTTTTTTTTGAAAGATATGATTTTATTGCCACCATGTTGCCTGTGAAGTCCCTGTTTCTATAGATTGCTTCCGTAAATATCTGGTCTGTATTACTCTTGGGGTCTTTTGTCTTTCATAGATCCCCCCTTAATATTTCTTGCACGACTGGCTTGGTGTTAACAAATTATTTCAGTTTCTGGGGTACTGGTCTCTTATTCCATTCTGAAAGGCAGCCTTGATGAATAACATATTTTGGATGCATGTTCTTCTCTTATAGTACAATTAATATGCCTTGCCGACCCTTTCTGGCTTGTCAGGTCTCTGTGGACAGGTCTAATGTTATTCTAATATTCCTCACATCATTCTTTGGCGCTAAGATTTGAAAGTTTCACTATTATATGCCAGGACATTGGTCTCTATATATTGAAGTTTGGAGGAGTCCTCTCTGCCTCATGAACATGAATGCTTATTTCCTTCCCCAACTTAGGAAATTTCTCTGCTATGATTTTCTCAAATTTAACTTCTAGTCTCTCTCTTCTTTATCACATGGATCCCAGTAATTCTTAAATTGGGCCATTTTATGGCATCATTGTTCTCTTTAAGTTTGTTCTCATGAGCTTCTAGCTGTTTGTCCCTATCCTCCTCAGCTTCCTTTTTTCCATCAGCTTATCTTCCAGCTCACTAATTCATTCTTCTTCCTTTTTTACCCTGGATGTTTGAGTTTCCAGTTTAGAGTGCATCTCATTCATAACATTTTCAATGTCATCCAAATTAGGTCTCATTTCTGCCCTTCTAGATTTTATGTTGTCCCTAATTCTTTTTTTCAAGCGTAGCTATTGACTTCAGAATTGCTACCCTGAAGTCTATCTCTGATATCTGGCTTATATAGATACCTATTGGATCTGTGGCAGAGACCACTGTCTCTGGTTCTTTTCTTGGTTGGACGTGCTTCACCCTTGTCATTCTGTTGAGGTATGGTTGAAGGAATATAGAGATTGCAAAATATCAACCACAAACCAAGTGAAATGCACACATGAAAAAATCCAAAGTGATCAAAAGCAACCACTGATACACCATTAAATCAACATGATCCGATACAATAAAAAATAAAGAACAAAGGAACAGGGCAAAAATAGAGGAGAGAGGAGAGAAATTATAATATCTCAGAGTGGAAACAGCAGGGTGATCTGCCAGTTCCTGCTTGATCTTTGGTAGAAGTCACTGTATCCCAAAATGGTGAAGAAGTCAGAAGTTAGATATATAGCAAGATAAAGTTGAATAGAGTGAAAAATGGGCTGGTAAAAGGCATAAATTATGTCAAAAAAAATAAAAGTTAAGGAGGGAGGGGCAAGATAGAGAAGTAGAAGACCTTGTTTTACCTGGTTCCCTGAATGGACCTAAATATCTATCAGAACACTCTGGACACCCATGAAATCAGCCTGAGATGTAATATTATATACTTCTGGATCTCTACAGGGGCAGGAGATTATCAGTGGAGAGGTGCAGTGAAGTGAGAGCACTCAGACTGATATTGGAGGAGATATCAGAAGGAGAAGGGAGCCACCAGAAGTGACTCATTGGAAAGTAAATACTCCAATACAAATGATCTCTGTGATTGAATGCCAGCACTAACTTGGAGTCAAGTTAAAGTATTCAAAAGTAACAGATAGTTCTAAGGGGCAATTGGTGGAATTGGGCAGCCACAGGCATAGACCTAAGCCCATGGTCCCACGGTGGTCACAACCAGTGCCCATCATGCCTGAGAGTGCTCATCCAGGACTCCCGTTGGTGGTCTTTGAGCCCACAGCTTTCTGCTACTTGCACCAATGCGGGGGCTGTGCACACCCCTGCCCGCACCTAAGAGAACCTGGTGCAGACTCCTGCCAGAGGTCCTTGGTACTGCAGCCTTCTACAATCGGCATTGCCGCCTTCCACAACATGTGCTGCCACTAGTCTGTGGGTATGGACTACAGAGAGCAGTCCCAACAACGCAGCCACGAGGATCGGGCCTGCCAGATAAGTATCACTCCTGGATTTAGTGGCACAAGGGTGAAGAAACAAGCAAGGAACTCAAGCAATCACTGAGAGAGTGGCTGTGGTGCACAATGCTTGTAGGAGTTTGCAGTATTCAGCGGAGTTTGCAGAGGTGGAGTTTGTGTTTTCTGGATCATTCAGAGGGGAGAAGACTAAGGCTTCTCTCTGAGGTGGAGTTCCAGGGACAGACAGTGTACTTTTCACTATTACTCTGAAAAGCCACAAAAATTCATGAAAGAACAAAAACCTCCAGAGAACAAAAGCCTGAAAAATAGGTTTCCACAAAATCTAGCCCATTTATAGGGGGCAGGGTGACTCAGCCCGGCAAGATTGACTGAAAAACAGTGCAGACAGCCACTCCCCGAGAAGACAAGCCAAAAGAGCAAGAGGACAAAAATCACAGGGTCCCCATAAAACTGTAAAACCCCAACATTAGGGGAAAACAATATCTTACATTCCTGGTATAGCATTCACACCTGTATCTTTCATACAAACAACTTTTTTTTAATTAATTCTCTCTATTCTTCTTTTCTTTTTTAACCTACTTAGCATTGCAACTAGATGTTTAATACAACATATTACAGAATAAATTTAAACTTGAACTTTTTTCATACATGTACTTATGTTTCTTGTTCTATTTCTCTCTTTATATATAAAGTTCAAAGTAATCTTTTTTGCCATTGAATACTACCCCAATATTTAAACCAGTTTTAATTTTTGTGTATCTCTGGAATGTTGAGTCCTTCAACAAATGCAACAATATATACCCCGTAAGACCTGAAATAACCTTCCACACTCACATTGAGGGTTTATAAACACCTTCCCATCTTATTCTCCTGTCACTGTTTCTGTACATTTGTTTTTCCTGTTTGTTTGTTTTTGTACTGTATAAATCTTATTCTAGGGTTAATTGTGGCTGGGTTTTTCTTTTTTATTTTCATTTAATTTTGTCAGTCTTCTTGTCTTTTTTTTTCTTTATGTACATAACAAGACTTAATTTGGGGCTCATTTTTGCTGGTTATTTCATTTTTTTTCTTTTTTGTCTCTCTCTCCTCCTTCTCCACTCTCTCTGTCTCTCTCTATCTCTTTCTTTTTTGTGGTGACTTCTGATTGCTTCAAAATGTTCCCAGGTACACCTTGACTGGAATGTGGTTGATATTTTCGGGTATAAATACCCCTAACCAGCTATCACCAAAATAACTAAGAGGAGGAACAATTAATAGAGGAAAATTTCAAAGACTATGACCTCTGCCACAGAACTATTCAATATGCACATAAACAATATGTCAGGAAGGGAATTTAGAGTAACAGTTATCCAGGCAATGGTTAGGCCGGAGAAGACCATTAGTGAAAATGCAGAAACTCTATAGACAGAATTGAGGGCTGATTTGGCAGTATTTAAAAATGGTATCAGTGGGGAGCCTGGGTGGCTCAGTGGGATAGGCCTCTGCCTTCAGTTCAGGTCATGATCAACAGGGATTGAATGATCAACATTATCAACATGATCAACAGAGATTAAACACAAGTCAGTAACTCTGTTTAGCAGAGAGCCTGATTTCCCCCTCTCCCTCTGCCTGCCTCTTGGCCTACTTGTGCTCTCTATCTCTCTGTCAAATTAGTAAATGCAATCTTTTAAAAAATGATATCAATTATATACAATCTAATAAAAATACTTTAACACATAGGGTAGCTGGGGCAGACGATAAAATTAGTGATGTAGAAAACAAACTGATAGAAAAGAAAGATCAGGAGGAGGTCTGCAACAAACAACATAGAAACCATGCAAACAGATTTAGGGAACTAAATGACCCCATGGAACGTTCCAATATCAGGATTATTGGGATTCCTTAGGGGATGGAGAAATAGTGAAGACTAGAAAATATTGTTGAAGAAATTCTGGATGAAAATTTCCCCAGTTGGGGGGGGGGTTGGAAAAAGTGTTCATATCCTAGAGGCAGAAAGGATACCCCCTAAGATCAACAAGTCTAGAAAGATCACCAGTTACTTAATTGTGAAATTCAATAATCATAACTATAGACAGGAGTTTTTAAGGACATCTGGGGGAAGAAATTCCTTATGTCCAGAGGAAGGACCATCAGAATAACATCAGACTTTTACAGAAACTTGACAAGCAAAAAAGGTGTGGCAAGATATATTCATGACACTAACTGTGAGGAACATGAAGACAAGAATACTTTACCCAGCAAGGCTGACATTCAGAATGAATGGAGAGATAAAATGTCTATACTGCCTAGAGCAATCTATATTTTTAATGCCATTCCGATCAAAATTCCACCGGCATTCTTCAAAGAGCTGGAGCAAATAATCCTATAATTTGTATGGAATCAGAAGAGACCCCGAATCGCTAAGGAAATGTTGAAAAACAAAAATAAAGCTGGCGGCAACACCTTACCTGATTTCAAGCTTTATTACAAAGCTGTGATCACCAAGACAGCATGGTACTGGCATAAAAACAGACACATAGACCAGTGGAACAGAGTAGAGAGCCCAGATATGGACCCTCAACTCTATGGTCAATTAATCTTTGACAAAACAGGAAAAAATATACAGTGGAAAAAAGACAGTCTCTTCCATAAATGGTGCTGGGAAAACTAGACAGCTATATGTAGAAGAATGAAACTCGACCATTCTCTTACACCGTACACAAAGACCAACTCAAAATGGATAAAAGACCTCAACGTGAGACAGGAATCCATCAGAATCTTAGAGGAGAACATAGGCAGAAATTTCTTTGATATCAGCCACAGCAACTTCTTTCAAGACTGGCAAGATTTAAATGACCTTGCTGGGGCCCTATAAAAGAAGAAGGAACACAAGAGTGACATAGAATAGAAATTTACAAAGACAATCTATAGAAACAAAGACTTCACAGGCTACATGATGTCAATAAAAGCTTATTTTTCAATAATCACTCTCAAGGTGTAAGACTGAATGGCTCCCATAAAACTGCAAAGGGTACAGACTAGAAAAAATGATAGGACCTGTCCATATGCTATCTACATTTGGAACCTAAAGATACATCCAGACTGAAAGTGAAGGAATGGAGAACAATCTTTCAAGCCAAGGTGTCTCAAAAGAAAGCTGCGGTAGTGATTCTCATAACATATAAATTGGATTTTATGCTAAAGACTATAGTCAGAGATACAGGAGGAAACTACATCATTCTTAAAGGGCCTATCCACCAAAAATAATTAACAATTGAAACTATTTATGCCCCAACATGGGAAAAGCTAAGTTCAAAAGTCAAATGTTAATCATAATAAAGAGCTATATTGAAATGAATATGATAATTGTATGGGATCTTTTTTTTAATTAAAATTATTTATTTTCAGCATAACAGTATTCATTATTTTTTCACCACACCCAGTGTTCATGCAATCTGTGCCCTCTATAATTCCCACCACCTGGTACCCCAACCTCCCACCCTACACCACTTCAAACCCCTCAGATTGTTTTTCTGAGTCCACAGTCTGTCATGGTTCACTTCCCCTTCCAATTCCCCCCAACTGCCTTCTCCTCTCTAACTCCCCATGTCCTCCATGCTATTTGTTATGCTCCACAAATGAGTGAGACCATATGATAATTGACTCTTTCTGCTTGACTTATTTCACTCAGCATCATCTGTTCCAGTCCCATCCATGTTGCTACAAAAGTTGGGCATCCACCCTTTCTGATGGAGGCATAATACTCCATAGTGTATAGGACCACATCTTCCTTATCCATTCATCCGTTGAAGGGCATCTCGGTTCTTTCCACAGTTTGGTGACCATGGTCATTGCTGCTATAAACATTGGGGTACAGATGGCCCTTCTTTTCACTGCATCTGTATCTTTGGGGTAAATACCCAGTAGTGCAATGGCAGGGTCATAGAGAAGTTCTATTTTTTTTTAAACAATCTTGTAATGGAACTTATACTGCCCAATTTTATTTTATTTTATTGTTTTTTAAGATTTTATTTATTTGTTTGACAGACAGAGATCACCCATAGGCAGAGAGGCAAGCAGAGAGAGAGGAGGAAGCAGGCTCCCCGCCAAGCAGAGAGCCCGATGCGGGGCTCAATCGAAGGACCCTGGAATCATGACCTGAGCCGAAGGCAGAGGCTTTAACCCACTGAGCCACCCAGGCACCCCGGGAAGTTCTATTTTTAATTTCTTGAGGCATGTCCACATTGTTGTCCAAAGAGGCTGCACCAACCTGCATTCCCACCAACAGTTTAAGAGGGTTCCCCTTTCTCCACATCCCCTCCAACACATGTTCTTTCCTGTCTTGTTAATTTTGGCCATTCTAACTGGTGTAAGGTGATATCTCAATGTGGTTTTTTTTTCCAATTTATTTATTTTCAGAAAAACCTTATTCATTATTTTTTCACCACACCCAGTGCTCCATGCAAGCCGTGCCCTCTATAATGTGGTTTTAATTTGAAACTCCCTGAGGGCTAGTGATGATAAACATTTTTTCATGTATCTGATAGCCATATGTATGTCTTCATTGGAGAAGTGTCTGTTCATATCTTCTGCCCATTTTTTGATATGTTTGCCTGTGTTGGTGTGTTGAGTTTGAGGAGTTCATTATATATCCTGGATATCAACCTTTTGTCTGTACTGTCATTTGCAAATATCTTCTCCCATTCCATGGGTTGCCTCTTTGTCTTCTTGACTGTTTCCTTTGCTGTGCAGAAGGTTTTGATTGTGATGAAGTCCGAAAATTTATTTTCGCGTTTGTTTCCTTTGCGTTTGGAGACATAACTTGAAAGAAGTTGCTGTGGCTGATATCGAAGAGATTACTGCCTATGTTCTCCTCTAGGATTCTGATGGATTCCTGTCTCACATTGATGTCTTTTATCTATTTTGAGTTTATCTTTGTGTACGGTGTAAGAGAATGGTCGAGTTTCATTCTTCTACATATAGCTGCCCAGTTTTCCCAATACAATTTATTGAAGAGACTGTCTTTGTTCCACTGTATATTTTTTCCTGCTTTGTCGAAGATTATTTGACCACAGAGTTGAGGGTCCATATCTGGGCTCTCCACTCTGTTCCACTGGTCTATGTGTCTGTTTTTATTCTGTCTTGGTGACCACAGCTTTGTAATAAAGCTTGAAACCAGGTAACGTGTTGCCCCCAGTTTTATTTTTGTTTTTCAGCATTTCCTTAGTGATTCGGGGTCTCTTCTGATTCCATACAAATTTTAGGATTATTTGCTCCAGCTCTTTGAAGAATACTGGTTGAATTTTGATCGGAATGGCACTAAAAGTATAGATTGCTCTAGGCAGTATCGACATTTTAACAATGTTTATTCTTCCGATCCAAGAGCATGGAATGGTCTTCCATCTTATTGTGTCTTATTCAATTTCCTTCATGAGTGTTCTGTAGTTCCTCAAGTACAGATCCTTTACCTCTTTGGTTAGGTTTATTCCCAGGTATCTTATGGTTCTTGGTGCTATAGTAAATGGAATTTATTCTCTAATTTCCCTTTCTGTATTTTCATTGTTAGTGTATAAGAAAGCCACTGATTTCTGCACAATGACTTTGTATATTGCCATATTGCTGAATTGCTGTATGAGTTCTAATAGTTTGGGGGTGGAATCTTTTGGGTTTTCCATATAAAGAATCATGTCATCTGCGAAGAGAGAGAGTTTGACTTCTTCATTGCCAATTTGTATACCTTTTATTACTCTTTGTTGTCTGATTGCTGTTGCTAGCACTTCTAATACTATGTTGAACAACAGTGGTGAAAGTGGGCATCCTTGTCTTGTTACTGATCTCAACAGGAAGGCTGCAAGCTTTTTCCCTTTGAGGATGATATTTACTGTGGGTCTTTCATAGATAGTTTTGTTGAAGTTCAGGAATAACCCTCTATCCCTATATTTTGAAGCATTTTAATCAGGAATGGATGCTGGATTTTGTCAAATGCTTTTTCTGCATCATTGAGAGGACCATGTGGCTCTTCTCTCTTCTATTATTAATTTGTTCAATCACATTGATTGATATGCGAATGTTGAACCATCCTTGTAGCCCAGGGATGAATCCCACCTGGTCATGGTGGATAATCTTTTTAATGTGCTGTTGGATCCTGTTTGCTAGGATCTTGTTGAGAATCTTGGCGTCCATATTCATCAGTGATATTGGTCTTGAATTCTCCTTTTTGGTAGGTTCTTTGCCTGGTTTGGGGATCACGGTAATGCTGGCTTCATAGAAAGAATCTGGAAGTTGTCTTTCTGCTTCAATTTTTTAAAACAGCTTCAGGACAATAGATGTCATTTCTCCTTTGAAAGTTTGGTAGAATTTCCCAGGGAATTCGTCAGGTCCGGGGCTCTTGTTTTTTGGAGGTTTTTGATCACTGCTTTAATTTCGTTACTAGATATTGGTCTATTCAGGTTGTTGATTTCTTCCTGGTTTAATTTTGTGAGTTTATAGTTTTCCAGGAATGCATCCATTTCATCAAGGTTGCTAAACTATTGGCATATAACTATTGAGAATAACTTCTGGTGACTGTTTCTACTTCCTTGGTGTTTGTTGTGATCTCTCACTTCTCATTCATAATTTTATGAATTTGGGATTTCTCTTTTTTCTTTTGGATTAGTGTGGCCAGTGGCTTATTGATCTTATTGATTCCTTCAAAAAACCAACTTCTAGTTTCATTGATACGATCTACTGTATGTTTGGTTTCTACCTCATCCATCTCAGTTCTAATCTTGATGATTTCCCTTCTTATGTGTGGAGTTAGTTTGATTTGTTGTTGATTCTCCAGTTCTTTAAGGTGTAGAGAAACCTGCTGTGTTCTGTTTTTTTCAATTTTTTTGATGGAGGATTGGATGGCTATGTGTTTCCCCCTTAGGACCACCTTTGCTGTATCCCATAGGTTTTGGACCGAAGTGTGTTCATTCTCATTGGTTTCCATAAATTGTTTCAGTTCTTCTTTGATGTCCTGGTTGATACAAGCATTCTTAAGCAAGGTGGCCTTTAGCTTCCAGGTGTTTGAGTTCCTTCTGAACTTTTCCTTGTGATTAAGCTCCATTTCAAAGTTTTGTGATCTGTGAATATGCAGGGAATAATCTCAGTCCTTTGCTGTCAGTTGAGTTCTGATTTGTGACCTAGTATGTAGTCTATTATGGAGAAGGTTCCATGTGCACTTGAGAAGAATGAGTATTCTGTTGTTTTAGGGTGGAATGTTCTGTATATATCTATGAGGTCCATTTGTTCCAATGTGTTATTCAATTCTCTTCTTTCTTTATTGATTTTCTGCTCTGATGATCTGTCTATTTCTGAGAGAGGCGTGTTAAGATCTCCTACAATTAGTGTATTTATATCAATATGACTCTTTATCTTGGATAACAGTTATCTTATCTTATTGGCTACTCCCATATTGGGGGCATAGATAGTTACAATTGTTAGATCATCTTGGTGGATAGTCCCTTTAAGGATTATGTAATGTACTTCTGTGTCTCTGACCACAGTCTTTAGTTTGAAGTCTAATTTATCTGATATTGGAATCGCTACCCCAGCCTTCTTTTGAGGCCCATTCGCATGAAAAATGCTTCTCCATTCCTTCACTTTCAATCTGCGTGTATCTTTAGGTTCAAAATGGGTCTCTTGTAAACAACATATGGATGGGTCCTGTTGTTTTATCCAATCTGCAACACTGTGCTGTTATATGTGTGCATTTAGGCCATTCACATTGAGAGTGATTATTGATAGATACGTTTTTATTGACATCGAGTTACCTTTGAAGTCCTTCTTTCTGTAAACTGTCTCAATATTTCTGTTCAATGCTATTATTAGGATTTTCCTCTTTTACAGAACCCACCTTAATATTTCCTGCAGTGTTGGCTTAGTGGTCGCATAGTCTTTTAAGCTTGCCTGTGTTGGAAACTCTTTATCTCTCCATCCATTTTGAATGCTAGTCTTGCTGGATAAAGTATTCTTGGCTGCATGTTATACTCATTTAGTGCCCTGAATATGTCTTGCCAGCCTTTTCTGGTTTGCCAGGTCTCTGTGGAAAGGTCTTATGTTATTCTAATGGTCTTTCCTCTGTAAGTTAAGGAGCCTCTTTGCTCTAGCGGCTTTCAAGAGATTATACCAACAATTATAACTCCTCAGTTTGACTATCAGGTTCCTAGATTTTTTTTTGGAATGTATAATCTTGGGTGGAGACCATTTAGCCTCTAGTACATGAACACTGGTTCCATTCTCGAGATTGGGAAAATTTTAACGAAGGTCTTGTTCTCCTATATCTTCTAGACTTCTTTCTTTCTCCTCCCCTTCAGGAATTCCAATAATTCTGATGTTGGAATGCTTCATGGCATCATTTATTTCCCTGATTCTGTTTCGTGTTTTCTAAACTGTTTGTTCCAGGCATCCTCCTGATCCTTTCTCTCTATCTGTCCTCCAGATTACTAATTCTATTTTCTGTCTCAATTACCCTACCTTTGAGAGAGTTTAGATTTGATTGGAACTCATTGAAAGCATTGTGAACCTCCTCCCGTGTAGCTTTAAGCTCCACCCTAACATTATGAACATCCTGTCTGGTTGCTTTCAGCTTGTCCCTAATCAATTCTGTTTGGTCATCCATGGATTTCTCCAACCTAGCTATTGCCTGGATTATTGTTAGCCTGAATTCTCTTTCTGACATATTGTCTATGTTGATAGCCATTAGCTCTGTTGCAGAAGGTCCATCCTCTGTATTTTTCTTCTGTTGGGCATTCCTCATCCTAGTCATTTTGGTAGGAGGTGATGGAACAGATGTAGCTGGATATATTAACCTTGGTGCAGTCAAGGTGCACCCTGGAACACTTCTGAGCAATCAGGATTCCCCACCCAAACGAGAGACAAAAGAAAAGAAAAAGAAAAAGAAAAAAAAAGAGATAGAGAGAGATACAGGAAAGAAAGGGAAGATGAAAGAGAAGGTTCAGCCCAAATGGGCCCCAAGGTAAGATTTATGATGTAGACAAACAAAAACAGACAAACAAAAAGACTGATAAATGTATATGACAAGGGGAGGTGAACCATGAGAGACTATGGACTCTGAAAAACAATCTGAGGGGTTTGAAGTGGTGGGGGGGTGGGAGGTTGGGGTTCCAGGTGGTGGGTATTATGGAGGGCACGGCATGCATGTAGCACTGGGTGTGGTAAAAAAATAATGAATAATGTTTTTCTGAAAATGAAAATAAAAAAATTAAAATTAAAATTAAAAAAAAGTATATGACAAGAGAAAAAAATATATATATATATGCAAATAAAGGAAGAACCTCGTCAAAAAGAACCCCTAGTGTAAGATTTATATACTATCAGGACAAACACACAAAAAACAGAAATACTGGTGGAAGAGAAAGATGGGGAGTGGTTGTAAATTCTCAGTGTAGGTGAGGAAGATTGTTTTCATTCTTCCTGGGTGTATCTTGATATCTTTGTTAAAGGACTCAACTTTCCTAAGATAAATAGGGATTAAAAATTAGTTTACCTATAGGGGTAGTATTTTTTGGGGAAAGGGGAATACTTTGAAGATTAACTCTATATGAGTATAAGAAGATAAAAATAAATAGGAATAAACTAGACTAAACTAAACTAAAATTTTAAAAAAAGAGGAAATTCAAAAAATAGAAATGCAAAAGAAAAACATAGGTGGATGTATCAAAAAGTTTAGGTTAGAAAGTTATTAAGGAATATGATACTCTTGGCAGCTTGCTGTGATGGTTATTAGGTTAAAAAAATTACCTATATATAAAAAAATGGACCAGAATAGTGGCAATGAATGAAAAATAAAAGTTTTCCTATGAAGTAGTGGTTGTTCTCTTGTAGTCCTTTTTTTCTCTCTCTCTTTTATTTGTTTATTTTTTCTTTTTTGGTTTCTTTTCTCGGGAAGGGGCCTAACACGTCGGTTTTCAGTCAATGATGTTCCCTGACTTAAGTCCTCCCAATCCCCTCAAGGGGGTGGGCTCTAAGGAAACTGTATTTTTTTCCAGGCTTTTGTTCTCTGGCAGTTTTTATGTTTGTTCACTTTTTTTTTTACATTGACCGGTTTTGATGTTTTTTGTAGTTTTAGAGGAAAACAAACCGCACCCTGATCTCCCTCTCAGGGAGAAGCCTCAGTCTGGGTGTAGAGCCTAAATAAGTTCCCCCTTGGCCGCTGGCAGAGCAGGTTCCAATTCGTGGTCCCTGGGGACGCAGGATCTTTTGCTTGTACCCAAAGCCAAAGCACTGCAGGCTGTCTGGGCAGCTCCAGACCACCAGAGAGGTCCCAAGCAGCAATCACACACAGATTTTCCCGCTGGCTTGGGCTGGGAGTGCCAGGTCTTTCTGGGTCTAAGATCATCCGGCTAGTGCGCACCAATTTCATGGGAGGCTGAAGTTCGCACGTGGGCCTCAGTATCTGAGAACAGGGCAAAGGTCTGAGAGCACCAGGTTGGGCCTTCGCGCACCTCTGTGGGGGGATATTTTGGTGCAGGCTCTGAAAAAATGGCGCGTATCAAAGGGCACCGGCTGGGCCTTTGTACCTCTCTCAGGGGACTATCTCAGGCTCTGTAGCAGGTCTCTCGCGTTCTGCAGCCCGGTGTGGCTCCCATCCCCTCACAGGAAACGGACCCCAGGCAATCTCGGGCACGCTGGTGGCTTAGGGACCAAGAGCTGGTTTCTCCACCGCAATCTCTCTGCCTCAGCACCAGGGGAGGCTGTCCTGGGACCGGGGACTTAAGCCCCTGTCCCTAGCCATCCCGATTCTCACAATTTCCCCCAGGGATCCTTTGCTCTTGGGAGTGCTTTCAACCAGTCTCCAAGTTAATGCTGGTCCCCAGATGCAGGGCACTCTCGCTCGTATTGGGGTATTACTTAACAACTGGCCCCCTCTGGTGGCTCCCTCCCCCTTTTATTTATCATCCGATAACAGTTCGCCATTCTCATTCCTCTTTACCTGCCCACTAGCAACTTCTCCCCCTGTAGAGATCCAGACATGTATAATTCTGATCTCAGGCTGATTTCATGGGTGATTAGAGTTCTTTGGTAGGTAATTGATCAGGTAGCATAAGTCTGGCTGAAGACAAAGCAAAAGCTGGTGCCTTGCACCCCCCTCTCCATCCATTCCACCTCAGTCATATGTGTAGCATCCCTCAGGCAGCCCTGACTATCATGGACAATAAGCAAATAGTTAACTTGCAGAGCTCACAATCCTGCTAGACAGGAGTCTCCCTTGGCTTACAAATGTCCTAAATCTCACTATCAAAGATGATTGATAGCAGTTTTGTGACATCCCACCAAAAAGTCTCCGAACTATCTTAATGTTAATGGCTGGTCTAAAGACAACATTGATCAAGACGCAAGGGCAAGGCCTCCGGTAGGCCTCGGATATCCTGGCACCTTGTAGGCCCACTTTAGCATATGAAAACTCCATTGAAACCTTCCTTCCCCTCATCATCCCCCAACCGCAGGGTACATAACCTGCCATCCCTCTCAACCCGGGGCAGCAGCTCTCCTGCTCACGGGTCCTGTCCCCGTGCTTTAATAAGTGGCGGGGGGGTGGGAGGTTGGGGTACCAGGTGGTGGGTATTATAGAGGGCACAGCTTGCATGGAGCACTGGGTGTGGTGAAAAAATAATGAATACTGTTTTTCTGAAAATAAATAAATTGGGAGAAAAAAAAATAGCACAACTACAAAAAAATAAAATAAAATAAACCACCATTTTGCACCAAAGATGTCTCAAGAATTCTTTCATGGTCATCAGCTCCGGACCTCAGCCCACTGAACCTCACCTAGGTTCTGGAACTTCATCATAGTCAGCTCACTTTGGGGTACTAGTTGAAAAGGTGCCTCCTCCTACTTCCCAGCCATCTTGTCCCCTAATTGTAGGGGATCTTAACACACTAGTCTCAGCAATAGATTGATCATCTAAGCAGATAATCAGCAAAGAAAGAAGAGCTTTGAATGACACATTAGACTGGATGGACCTCCTAGATATATACAGAACATGCTACTCTAAAATGACAGAATACACTTATTGAGCATGCATGGGACTTTCTCCAGAATAGACCACCCACTAGGGCACAAATCAGGGCTCAACCAATACCAAAAGATTGAGATTATTCCCTGCATATTCTAAGACAACAATGCTTTGAAACTGGAACAAAACCACATGAAAAAAGTTTGGAAGGAATTCAAACACTAGTAAACTAAGGAACATCCTTCTCAAGAATGGCTGGATAAACCAAGAAATCAAAGGAGAACTTAAAAAATACATGGAAACCAATGATAATGAAGACGCCTTGGTCTAAAACCTATGGGATACAGCAAAGGCAGTCTTAAGCCCCAAGTCCTAAGGGGGAAATATATAGCCATCCAAGTCTCACTAAAAAAAAATAAGTAAATAAAAAAATAAAAATCCCATGTATACCAACTGTCTTTACACCTGAAAGATCTGAAGGATCTGGAAAATCAACAACAAATTAAGCCCACTCCACACAAATTAAGGAAAATAATCAAGATTGCAGCAGAGATAAATGTGTTAAACACCATATATTATAGAACACATCAATGGAACCAGAAGCTGCTTTTTGAAGGCATTATGGAGGGCACATATTGCATGGAGCACTGGGTATGGTGCATAAACAATGAACTCTGGAACACTGAAAAGAAGTTATTAAAAATTTTTTAAAAAATTTAAAAAGAATCAAGAAGATCAATAAAGCATTGTACAGACTAATCTAAAAGAAAAGAGAGAGGTCCCAAATTAATAAAATTATGAATGAAAGGGGAGAGATCATTCACTAACACTAAGGAAATAGAAACAATTATCATAAATTATTATCAGCAGCTATATGCCAACAAGTTAAACAACTAGAAGAAATGGATATATTCCAAGAAATGTATAAACTTCCAAAAATGAAGCAGGAAGAAATTGACCAACCTGAATAGACCAATATCTGGTAATGAGATTGAAGCAATGATCAAACCCCCCCACAAGCTGTGCCTGGGTGGCTGAGGGGGTTAAATCCTCTGCCTTCAGCTTAGGTCATGACCTCAGGATCCTGGGATCAAGCCCTGCATCAGGCTCTGGGCACAGCAGGGAGCCTACCTCCCTTCCTCTCTCTCTGCCTGCCTCTCTGCCTACTTGTGGTCTCTGTCGGTCAAACAGATAAATAAAATCTATGAAAAAAATTTTTAAAAAGAACAAATAAATAAATAAAAGGAAAACCTTCCACAAAACAAGAGCTTAGGACCTAATAGATTCCCTGGGGAATTCTACCAAACAGCCAAAAAACAAATACTACCTATTATCTTGACTCTGTTTTAAAAATAAAAATTGAAGAAAAACTTCCAGACACTTTCTATGATGCCAGCATTACCTTTATCCCAAAACCAGGCAAATGCCTCATCAAAAAGGAGAATTTCAGACCAATATTCCTGATGAATATGGTTGTGAATATTCTCAAAACAATCCTAGCTAATAGGATCCACCAGTACATTAAAAAGATGAGCTACCATGATCTGATGGGGTTTATCCCTGAGTTGCAAGGGTGGTTCAACACTCGCAAATCAATGTGATAGAACAAATCAATAAAAGAAGAGAGAAGAAAGACTTGGTCCTCTCAATTAATTCAGAAAAAGCCTTTCTCAAAATACAGCAATCGTTCATGAATAAAACTCTTCCAAGTGTAGGCGTAGAGGGAATATTACACAACTTCATAAAATCTGTCAATGAAAACCCACAGCAAATATAATTCTCAGTTAAGAAAAATTGACAGCATTCCCATTGAGATCAGGAACATGACAAAGGTACCCCCTCTTACCACTGTTGTTCAAAACAGTAATAGAAATCCTAGCAACAGCAATCAGAAAACATAAATAAATAAAAGGTATTCAAATTGGCAATGAAGAAGTCGAACTCTCTCTCCTCACAGATGACATGATAATATATATGGAAATCCCAAAGGACTCTACACCAAAACTCCTACATCTCCTACAGGATGCAGTAATGTGGCAGGATACAAAATGCACAGAAATCTGTAACTTACTTATACAATAACACAGAAAATATATAAAGATAAATTTGAGAATTGATTTCATTTAATATAGTATCAAGATCTACAAAATAACTTGAAATAAACTTAAGCAAAGAGGTAAAGATCTATATACAAAGAACTACAGAACACTCCTAAAAGAATTTGAAGAAGACACAAAAAGATGGAAAAGCATTCCATGCTAATGGATCAGAAGAATAAACCTTGTTAAAATGTCTATACTGCCCAAAGCACCAAAATGACTAGGAGGAGGAATGCCCAACAGAAGAAAAATACAGAGGATGGACCCTCTGCAACAGAGCTAACGGCTATCAACATAGACAATATGTCGGAAAGAGAATTCAGGCTAACAATTATCCAGGCAATAGCTAGGTTGAAGAAAGCCATGGATGACCAAACAGAATTGATTAGGGCTGAACTGAAAGCGATCAGACAGGATGTTCACAATGTTAGGGCGGAGCTTAAAGCTACTAGGGAGGAGGTCCACAATGCTCTCAATGAGTTCCAATCTAATCTCAACTCTCTCAAAGCTAGGATAACTGAGACAGAAGATAGAATTAGTGATCTGGAAGACAAACAGATAGAGAGAAAGGATCCGAAGGAAGCCTGGAACAAACAGCTTAGATCCCACGAAAGCAGAATCAGGGAAATAAATGATGCCATGAAGGGTTCCAATGTCAGATTTATTGGAATCCCTGAAGGGGAGGAGAAAGAAAGAAGTCGAGAAGATATCGTGGAACAAGTCCTTCATGAAAATTTTCCGAATCTTGCGAATGAAACCAGCGTTCATGTACTAGAGGCTGAACGGTCTCCACCCAAGATTATACATTCCAAAAAAACATCACGACACCTGATGGTCATATTGAGGAATTATAATTGTAGGTATAATCTCTTGAAAGCCGCCAGGGCAAAGAAGCTCCTTACTTACAGAGGGAAGCCAATCAGAATAGCGTCAGACCCACCTGGCAAACCAGAAAAGGCTGGCAAGATATATTCAGGGCACTAAATGAGAAGAACATGCAGCCAAGAATACTTTATCCAGCAAGACTGACATTAAAAATGGATGGAGATCTTACACTGTTGGTGGGAATGCAAGTTGGTGCAGCCTCTTTGGAGAACAGTGTGGAGATTCCTCAAGAAATTAAAAATAGAGCTTCCCTACGACCCTGCAATTGCACTCCTGGGTATTTACCCCAAAGATACAGATGTCGTGAAAAGAAGGGCCATCAGTACCCCAATGTTTATAGCAGCAATGGCCACAGTCGCCAAACTATGGAAAGAACCAAGATGCCCTTCAACGGATGAATGGATAAGGAAGATGTGGTCCATATACACTATGGAGTATTATGCCTCCATCAGAAAGGACGAATATCCAACTTTTGTAGCCACATGGACGGGACTGGAAGAGATTATGCTGAGTGAAATCAGTCAAGCAGAGAGAGTCAATTATCATATGGTTTCACTCATTTGTGGAGCATAACCAATAGCATGGAGGACAAGGGGCGTTAGAGAGTAGTAGGGAATTTGGGTAAATTGGAAGGGGAGGTGAACCATGAGAGACTATGGACTCTGAAAAACAGTCTGAGGGGTTTGAAGTGGCGGGGGGGTGGGAGGTTGGGGTACCAGGTGGTGGGTATTATAGAGGGCACAGCTTGCATGGAGCACTGGGTGTGGTGAAAAAATAATGAATACTGTTTTTCTGAAAATAAATAAATTGGGAAAAAAAAAAAGAAAAAAAAAAAATGGATGGAGAGATAAAGAGTTTCCAAGACCGGCAATGCTTAAAAGACTATGCAACCACCAAGCCGACACTGCAGGAAATATTAAGGGGGGTCCTATAAAAGAGGAAAAATCCCAAGAGTAGCATTGAACAGAAATATAGAGACAGTCTACAGAAAGAAAGACTTCAAAGGTAACTCGAAGTCAATAAAAATGTATCTATCAATAATAACTCTCAAAGTGAATGGCCTAAAAGCACCCATAAAATGGCACAGGGTTGCAGATTGTAAAAAACGACAGGACCCATCGATATGTTGTCTACAAGAGACGCATTTTGAACCTAAAGATACACGCAGACTGAAAGTGAAGGGATAGAGAAGCATCTTTCATGCCAGTGGGGCTCAAAAGAAGGCTGGGGTAGTGATTCTCATATCAGATAAATTAGACTTCAAACTAAAGACTGTAGTCAGAGATACAGAAGGACACTACATAATCCTTAAAGGGACTATCCACCAAGATGATCTAACAATTGTAAATATCTATGCTCCCAATATGGGAGCAGCCAATTACTTAAGAAAACTGTTAATCAAGATAAAGAGTTATATTGATATGAATACACTAATCGTAGGAGATCTTAACACGCCTCTTTCAGAATTAGACAGATCATCGAAGCAGAAAATCAATAAAGAAACAAGAGCATTGAATGACACATTGGACCCGATGGACCTCATAGATATATAAGGAAAATTCCACCCTAAAACAACAGAATACTCATTCTTCTCAAGTGCATATGGAACCTTCTCCAGAATAGACAACATACTGGGTCACAAATCAGGACCCAACCCATACCAAAGACTGAGATGACTCCCTGCATATTCTCAGATCACAATGCTTTGAAACTGGAGCTCAATCACAAGGAAAAGTTCAGAAGGAACTCAAACACCTGGAAGCTAAAGACCACCTTGCTTAAGAATGCTTGGATCAACCAGGAGATCAAAGAAGAACTGAAACAATTCATGGAAACCAATGAGAATGAAGACCCTTCGGTCCAAAACCTATGGGACACAGCAAAGGTGGTCCTTAGGGGAAAATACATAGCCATCCAAGCCTCCCTCAAAAAAATTGAAAAATATAGAACACATCAGCTGTCTCTACACCTTAAAGAACTGGAGAATCAACAACAAATCAAACCAACTCCACACATAAGAAGGGAAATCATCAAGATTAGAGCTGAGATCAATGAGGGAGAAACCAGAGATACAGTAGAACGTATCAATGAAACTAGAAGCTGGTTTTTTGAAAGAATCAATAAGATCGATAAGCCACTGGCCACACTAATCCAAAAGAAAAGAGAGAAAGCCCAAATTCATAAAATTATGAATGAAAAGGGAGAGATCACAACTAACACCAAGGAAGTAGAAACAATCATCAGAATTTATTATGGACAGTTATATGCCAATAAGCTTAGCAACCTAGATGAAATGGATGCATTCCTGGAAAAATATAAACTACCAACATTGAGCCAGGAAGAAATCGACAACCTGAATAGACCGATATCTAATAACGAGATTGAATCAGTGATCAAAAACCTCCCAAAAAACAAGAGCCCAGGACCTGATGGATTCCCTGGGGAATTCTACAAACCTTCAAAGAAGAAATAACACCTATTCTCCTGAAATGTTTCAAAAAATTGAAGCAGAAGGAAAACTTCCTGACTCTTTTTATGAAGTCAGCATTACCCTGATCCCCAAACCAGGCAAGGACCCTACCAAAAAGGAGAATTTTAGAACAATATCACTATTGAATATGGATGCTAAGATTCTCAACAAGATTCTAGCCAACAGGATCCAACAGCACATTAAAAAGATTATCCACCATGATCAGGTGGGATTCATCCCTGGGCTACAAGGATGGTTCAACATTCGTAAATCAATCAATGTGATACAACAAATTAATATGAGAAGAGAGAAGAACCACATGGTCCTCTCAATTGATGCAGGAAAAGCATTTGACAAAATTTAACATCCATTCCTGATTAAAACGCTTCAAAGTATACGGATAGAAGGAACATTCCTGAACCTCATCAAATCTATCTATGAAAGACCCACAGCAAATATAATCCTCAATGGGAAAAAGCTTGCAGCCTGCCCATTGAGATCAGGAACAAGACAAGGATGCCCACATTCACCACTCTTGTTCAACATAGTATTATAAGTCCTAGCAACAGCAATCAGACAACAGAGAGAAATAAAAGGTATCCAAATGGGTAATGAAGAAGTCAAACTCTCTCTCTTTGCAGATGACATGATTCTTTATATGGAAAACCCAAAAGACTCCACCCCCAAACTACTAGAACTCATACAGCAATTCAGCAACGTGGCAGGATACAAAGTCAATGTGCAGAAATCAGTGGCTTTCTTATACACTAACAATGAAAATACAGAAAGGGAAATTAGAGAATCGATTCCATTTACTATAGCACCAAGAACCATAAGATACCTGGGAATAAACCTAACCAAAGAAGTAAAGGATCTGTACTCAAGGAACTACAGAACACTCATGAAACAAATGAAAAAAACACAAATAGATGGAAGAGCATTCCATGCTCTTGGATCGGAAGAATAAACATTCCAAAATGTCTATACTGCCTAGAGCAATCTATACTTTTAATGCCATTCCGATCAAAATTCCACTGACATTCTTCAAAGAGCTGTAGCAAATAATCCTATAATTTGTATGGAATCAGAAGAGACCCCGAATCACTAAGAAAATGTTGAAAAACAAAAATAAAGCTGCCGGCAACACCTTACCTGATTTCAAGCTTTATTACAAAGCTGTGATCACCAAGACAGCATGGGACTGGCATAAAAACAGACACATAGACCAGTGGAACAGAGTAGAGAGCCCAGATATGGACCCTCAACTCTATGGTCAATTAATCTTTGACAAAACAGGAAAAAATATACAGTGGAAAAAAGACAGTCTCTTCCATAAATGGTGCTGGGAAAACTGGACAGCTATATGTAGAAGAATGAAACTCGACCATTCTCTTACACCGTACACAAAGATCAACTCAAAATGGATAAAAGACCTCAACGTGAGACTGAAATCCATCAGAATACTAGAGAAGAACATAGGCAGTAATCTCTTCGATATCAGCCACAGCAACTTCTTTCAAGATACGTCTCCAAAGGCAAAGGAAACAAAAGCGAAAATAAACTTCTGGGACTTCATCAAAATCAAAAGCTTCTGCACAGCAAAGGAAACAGTCAACAAAACAAAGAGGCAACCCACGGAATGGGAGAAGATATTTGCAAATGACAGTACAGACAAAAGGTTGATATCCAGGATCTATAATGAACTCCTCAAACTCAACACACACGAAACAGACAAACACGTCAAAAATGGGCAGAAGATATGAACCGACACTTCTACAATCAAGACATACAAATGGCTATCAGACACATGAAAAAATGCTCATCATCATTAGTCCTCAGGGAGATTCAAATTAAAACCACATTGAGATATCACCTTACACCAGTTAGAATGGTCAAAATTAACAAAACAGGAAACAACATGTGATGGAGAGGATGTGGAGAAAGGGGACCTTCTTACACTGTTCGTGGGAATGCAGGTTGGTGCAGCCTCTTTCGAGAACAGTGTGGAGATTCCTCAAGAAATTAAAAATAGAGCTTCCCTATGACCCTGCCATTGCACTCCTGGGTATTTACCCCAAAGACACAGATGTCGTGAAAAAAGGGCAATCTGTACCCCAATGTTTATAGCAGCAATGGCCACGGTCGCCAAACTATGGAAAGAACCAAGATGCCCTTCAATGGATGAATGGATAAGGAAGATGTGGTCCATATACACTATGGAGTATTACGCCTCCATCAGAGAGGATGAATACCCAACATTTGTTGCAACATGGACGGGACTGGAAGAGATTATGCTGAGTGAAAGAAGTCAAGCAGAGAGAGCCAATTATCATATGGTTTCACTTATTTGTGGAGCATAACAAATAGCACGGAGGACAAGGGGTGTTCGAGAGGAGAAGGAAATTTGGGTAAATTGGAAGGGGGGTGGTGAACCATGAGAGACTATGGACTCTTAAAATCAATCTGAGGGGTTTGAAGTGGCGGGGGGGTGGGAGGTTAGGGTACCAGGTGGTGGGTATTATAGAGGGCACGGCTTGAATGGAGCACTGGGTGTGGTGAAAAAATAATGAATAATGTTTCTCTGAAAATAAATAAATTGGAAAAAAAAGATCGAAGCTTCTGCACATGGAAAGCAACAGCCAACAAAACAAGGAGGCAACCCACGGAATCGGAGTTGATATTCACAAATAACACTACCGACAAAAGGCTGATATCCAAGATCTCTAAAGGACTCCTCAAATTCAATACCCCTAAAACAGATAACCATGTCAAAAAATGGGCGAAGATGTGAACAGACAGTTTTCCAATGAAGATGAACAAATGGCTATAAGACATAAAAAAAGTTTCAACATCACTAGGCGTCATGGAAATTCAAATCAAAATCAAATTGAGATCCCACATTACATAAGTTTGAATGGCCAGAATTAACAGGTCCGGAAACAAGTGTTGGTGGAAAGGCAAGTTGGTGTAGCCACTTGGAAAACAGTGTGGAGATCTCAAAAAATTTATAAAAGGAGCTACCCTATGACCCTGCAATTGCACTACTGGGTATTTACCAGAGGATACAGATGTAGTGAAATGAAAGGCCATTGTACCCCAATGTTCAGAACAGTAATGGCCACAATCACCAAATCACGGAAAGAGCTTAGATGCACTTCTGAGACAAATGGATTTAAAAAACGTAGTCCATTTATACAAGGGAATGTTACACAGACATCAGAAAGGATTAATACCCAGCTTTTGTATGAACATGGTCGTGAGTAGAAGAGATTATGCCAAGTGAAATAAGTCAAGCAGAGAAAGTCAATTATCATATCGTTTCACTTACTTATGGAACATAAGGAATAACTTGAAGGACATTATGAGAAGGAAATAAAAAGTGAATTAGGGTAAGTCTTAGGGGGAGAGGAACCATGAAACATGGAGGACTCTGAGAAACAAACTGAGGGTTTTGTAGCGGAGGCAGGGAGGGATGGGTGAGTCTGGTGTTGGGTATCAGGGAGGGCAGGTTTTGCACGGAACACTGGTGTAGAGAATAAAAAATGAATCTTGGAACACTGAAAAAATTAAATTAAAATTAAAGGAAAGAAAATTGAAGAAGTGATTTAAAAACATACAAAAGATTGATATCCAGGATCTATAATGAACTCCTCAAACTCAACACACACGAAACAGGCAAACATATCAAAAAATGGGCAGAAGATATGAACAGACACTTCACCAATCAAGACATGCAAATGGCTATCAGACACATGAAAAAATGCTCATCATCATTAGCCCTCAGGGAGATTCAAATTAAAACCACATTGAGATATCACCTTACACCAGTTAGAATGGCCAAAATTAACAAAACAGGAAACAGCATGTGTTGGAGAGGATGTGGAGAAACGGGAACCCTCTTACACTGTAGGTGGGAATGCAAGTTGGTGCAGCCTCTTTGGAGAACTGTGCGGAGATTCCTCAAGAAATTAAAAATAGAGCTTCCCTCTGACCCTGCAATTACACTCCTGGGTATTTACCCCAAAGACACAGATGTTGTGAAAAGAAGGGCCATCTGTACCCCAATGTTTATAGCAGCAAGGGCCACGGTCGCCAAACTATGGAAAGAACCAAGATGCCCTTCAACGGATGAATGGATAAGGAAGATGTGGTCCATATACACTATGGAGTATTATGCCTCCATCAGAAAGGATGATACCCAACTTTTGTAGCAACATGGATGGGACTGGAAGAGATTATGCTGAGTGAAAGAAGTCAAGCAGAGAGAGCCAATTATCATATGGTTTCACTTATTTGTGGAGCATAACAAATAGCATGGAGGACAAGGGGTGTTAGAGAGGAGAAGGGTGTTGGGGTAAATTGGATAGGGAGGTGGACCACGAGACTATGGACTCTGAAAAACAATCTGAGGGGTTTGAAGTGGCGGGGGGGGTGGGAGGTTGTGGTACCAGGTGGCGGGTATTATAGAGGGCACAGCTTGCATGGAGCACTGGGTGTGGTGAAAAAATAATGAATAATGTTTTTCTAAAAATAAATAAATTGGAAAAAAATAAAATAAAAAAATAAAAACATACATTGGAAAAGAAAAACAAATTGGGAAATATAAAGTATTTATACTTTATATAAAATATAAAAAATATTTGAAATGTGAGCAGCGTTTAAAAAAATAGAAAGAAAAAAAAAGAATAAGAAAAGACACTGAAATAAAGTAAAATTATAGCCTGAAGTTAAGCAAGTCATGAGGAACACCTGGAGCTTATTTTAATATTTTTACCCTGGTGCTGGAGTTTTATAGATCTTTCGGAAATAAGCTTATCATTCAGTTGTGCTTCCAGTCAGGTGTCCTTGATGGGTGGAGTTGTCCAATTCTCTCGACAGGGGAATGGGCTTAATATGAGCTGGTTGGCTGCTCAGCTATTTTTCCCCAGAGTATTTCTGCTTCTCTTTCGAGGGTCAGAGGAAACATGGCAGTGAAGAAACCTCTGGCCCAGAGCATCAACATCACAGTCCCTTCTCTCCTTTGCAACAAATCTTCTAGGTCATTCTGTGTCCACTGGGGGTATCACGGTGAGCTGCAAGCATCTCTGAGATTTGTGGGTTTGCAATGGATAGTGGCCATGGACTCACATGTGCATCCGTTATCTGCAACTCCTAGGTTACAATGAGGGGGGAACTCCAGCATCTCCTCATGGGCTACACTGCTCAAGAGCTGTCCCTGTAATGGGCACAAATATCCCCTAGGATTTAGACAGCCATGACTCCTAGTCCTTTTCAGAGTGGTCAGGCAGAGGGCAGTCTCCCTACCGGCTCAGCTCATAGTTTATGGTGTTTGGAACTAAAAATCACCTCTAGGGTCACTGACCATAACCAGTTTTCCTGCTCTACTATTTGGGCAATCTATCAGATTGGGCTCCCTCATTTTCCTGAATCTCCAGGAATCCTGGAATCTCCCTCATTTTCCTGAATCTCCTGGAGATCCCCCTACAGCTCTGGCTACTTGTCCCCTATACCATTTTAAAAAGGGGGTGCCTCTAACTCCAATAGATTTCTAAGGGTCTCTCCTTTTTTTTTTGCTCCTATGTTATATCAATTTCTCTTTTTAAAATGTTTTTAATTATTAAATTTATTTTCAGTGTACAACAACTCATTGTTAATGCACCACCTGCAGTGCTCCATGCAATAAGTGCCCTCCATAATATCCAACACCAGGCTCACCGAACCTCCAACCAGCCGCCCCTTCAAAACCCTCAGATTATTTTCCAGAATCCATTAGTCTCTCATGGTTCATCTTCCTTCCGTTTCCCCCAAAATCCTTTCTAATCTCCATCTCCCCATGTCCTCCGTGTTATTTGATATGCTCCACAAATAAGTGAAACCATATGATAATTGATTCTCTCTGCTTGACTTACGTCACTCAGCATAATCTCTTCCAGTCCCATCTCATGTTGATACAAATGTTGGGTATTCATCAGTTCTGAAGGAGGCATAATAATCCATAGTGTCTATGGGCCACATCTTCCCTATCCATTTGTCCTTTGAAGGACATCTTGGTTCTTTCCACAATTTGGGACTGTTACAATTGCTGCTATGAACATTGGGGTACATGTGGCCCTTGTTTTCACTACATCTGTATCTTTGGGATTAATACCCAGTAGTGCAATTTCTGGGTAATAGGGAAGCTCTACTTATAATCAGCAAAAATGTTTAAAGTAGAAGTATGTAAATGTATCCCCAAGCTACTCGAAAATATTTTCAGCAAAATTTTGATCTGATGACAAGTATAATGTATCTATATTTCCCTTGCCAAATGAACAACATGTGTAAATATTTCTGATCCTCTCATACATGACTCCATAACCCCACCAAATTCACTTCTTTTTTTTTTTTTTTTGCTGCACTGCATCCATATATCAGGATATTCAGAAGAACCTATATTTTTCATATTTACTTTTGAATGATTGTGACAACTTCTTCTATACTACTGTTTAATAGTAGGTTATTAAATATATAAATTATGAATAAATACAAAACAGAAGCTTACTATAAAATGCCTCTAAGGATACATTTTTGTCTTTTTAGACTTAAATTTTTAGTGTGTTCTTTTTTTAAGATTTTATTTATTTATTTGATAGACAAAGATCACAAGTAAGCAGAGAAGCAGGCAGAGATAGAAGAGGAAGCAGGCTCCCTGCTGAGTGGAGAGCCCAACAGGGTGCTTGATCCCAGGACCTTGGGATCATTACCTGAGCCAAAGGCAGAGGCTTTAACCCACTCAGCCACCCAGGTGTCCTTTAGTGAGTGTTCTTAAGTTGTCAAAGCATGAATAGGGATTTCTTATTTGTAATATTAGATCCTTTTCCCAGTGACATACTCAGATAATTCAACAGTTCAGAAGGGAAATTATATTGATAAATGATATATTTTAATGGCCTTATTTATTATTGTCAGTTATATTGATAGAATTCCAATCAACTTCTCAATTTATTGCTGAAAACATGACTTTTAAAGTAGAATGAGCCTCAGCAATTTCCTATACATTTCCTGAATAAACATTCTCCTCATTTTATTAATGGCATATTTCCTTTGTTCATTTCTAAGACTGTAGATAATAGGGTTGAAGAGTGAAGGGTTATGGAATAGAAGACAGAAAGGACCATGTCCTGGATAGTGGACTATCAGATGGCCTCAGGTATACATAAAATACTGACACCACAAGGAAGTAAGGGACAGAAGTAGAAAAAAGTTTTTTTCTGTCTGCTCCACTTGGAAATGTGAGAACGGTAGAAAATATGTGAATGTAAGACCTGATGATGAAAATGAAACAGTGACCATCAATCCCCAGATCAGAGGCAATGATCACTATCTCATTACTAAAGGTATCAGAGCAGGAGAACTTTATCAGTGAGGTGATATTACAAAACATAACATAACAAAACAAACTGATGGATGACATTAGGCAGACAGAAGGGCAGCAGGAATGTGTTGCCAGTGTGCACATCTTCATATATGAGACCACTGAGTATGGAAGCCAGAGTCATTTGGATGCAGATTTGAGGTTTCATGATCATAGGGTAGTGAAGTGGTTTGCAGATTGCCACATGGCAGTCATGGACCATGATAATCAGAAACAGAAGCTCCACATACACAAAGAAAACCACTAGGAAGTCCTGAGCTACACACCCAGCCTTTGAAATGCTACTGCTGTCAAGCAGGGAATTGATGCATGAGTTAGGAACTGTTACAGAAATGTAGCAGGCATCCAAGATGGACAGATTCCTGAGGAAGAAATACATGGGTGTGTGAAGACTCCTGTCAAGGTTGGTGACAGTAACAGTGATAATGTTCCCCATTAGAGTGACTACATACATCAGAGACAAGGTTATCCATGCAAAATCTATAATTCCCACACATCAGAAAACCCCATGAGGAGAAATCCCATCATGATGGTGGAATTTAACATTTGTGAGTAATGCACTTTTTACCTGGAAAGTAGGAAGTGAAATCCAGAGCTCATGAAGAATCAAATTATGAAAATATCATTCTTAAATAGTTTAGTCTTGACCCCTACCTAATTCTAATCTATATTGAAACCCCTAATTTTTTAAAAATGTGTTTTTTAATTTTTTATAAGCATATAATGTATTATTAGCCCCACGAGTACTGGTCTGTGAATCGCCAAGTTTACACACTTCACAGCACTCACCATTGCACATACCCTCCCCAATGTCCATAACCCCAGAAGCCCCTAATATTTTTGAAAGAAAATTAAGTGGTCCTCCTTTAGTCTATGGGGTATTATTATTTTTCCTTTATACTATTTTATTTCAACAACAGTAATGAAGTGAAAATTACAGCTTACAATAAACATATACAAGTTCAATCCATATTTCTATACTCTTCCATTGGAGGATGTACTTTTCTCATGATCAGTTATGTATAAATATAGACATATATTACATAAATAAAGGTGCATTTGAATGAAATTTTGGAGATAATGTTGTTGAACACTGGATAATTAGAATAAAATATTTTTGATGTTTTTAGTTTTACATTTTTATTTGGGGGTATGGACAATATGGCGTAAAATGATTTTTTTCTAGAACTAATGTTCTATGCAAATAGTGAAAAATTATCTTCTGTTCCTATGACAAAATATTGATATCATTTGTAACCTTACATACTCTATAATCTCAAATGGAGTATAAACCCATAAGCTGATACATTTACCTACTCTGACTTTATTACTACGTTTTGGTTATATTTTTATACTTCAAAATTTTTTTCTGGTTCATTTATCTCTACTCTTAAAGAAAGAATGAAAGGGCCAAGTATTATTATTTCCGGAGTGCCTCTTGAACTTACCCCTAATGCTCTTTCTTTATCATCTTCAATTTTCCAACTTTTCAAAACTTCTTTGATTCTACTAGCTGAAAACAAAGCAACAAAATTATAGCACAATATCTTCCAATAGTAATTTAGCCTTTTTTCTGTTAAATTACAGACTGTTTTTCTCACTTCAATCTTCAGCTTGTTCAACAACTTTTTTTAGAATTTCTTCCTGTGATTCTGCATAACTTAACAAGATGTTGATCATTGCCACTGCATCTTTATTATTTATGTCATTACCTGCTCTGATTTATTCACTAGTGTTTGAATTCACCAACTTTCATCTTAACTTACCTGTGTTACATGTATTTTCCTGGATCTCCTCTATTATTCTTTTACAACTTTTTTTTTCTCATTTCCAATAATAATAGTAATAACAACACCAACAATAATTACACCATAAACTACCTTGCTTATGGTTTATTTGAAAATAAATTCTTTTTTTTTTTAATTTTATTTATTTATTTGACAGAGAGAGATCACAAGTAGGCAGAGAGGCAGGTAGAGAGAGAGGAGGAAGCAGGCTCCCCGCCGAGCAGAGAGCCCGACACGGGACTCGATCCCAGGATCCTGAGATCATGACCCGAGCCGAAGGCAGCGGCCCAAACCACTGAGCCGAAAATAAATTCTTCTAAATACTGTTCAAAATCTTCTAGTCCCGAATCTTTCACATTGATCTGTTACCTATAACACCATTTTGTTAGTATTCTTTGTCATAAACTTATTAAATATCTTGCGTGTGAAGTTTTTAGACAACCTATCCAATCTCAGGACTTGATTTTTTACATCAGTTTTTCAAGACATGTTTCACAAACTGTTTCACACTGAAAAGAAATCAAGCAGATGTCCTTCCTATTTTGTTGTTATTGTTATTGATAAATTCCTCAAGGATTGAACTGTATACAACTTTGTGTTCTTCAAGGGACAGGTGAAGTGGTTTTTGTTTTGCTTTGTTTTGTTTTACAAATATCTGATATTAAATGTAGGTTTTAAATATTTAATAAGCTCCCACATTATTTTTTTCCTCGTTATTGTGTTTCTTTTTTTTTCCAATTTATTTATTTTCAGAAAAACAGTATTCATTATTTTTTCACCACACCCAGTGCTCCATGCAAGCTGTGCCCTCTATAATACCCACCACCTGGAACCCCAACCTCCCACCCCCCGCCACTTCAAACCCCTCAGATTGTTTTTCAGAGACCATAGTCTCTCATGGTTCATCTCCCCTTCCAATTTACCCAAAAGCACATACCCTCCCCAATGTCCATAACCCTACCCCCCTTCTCCCAACCCCCCTCCCCCCAGCAACCCACAGTTTGTTTCGTGAGATTAAGAGTCACTTATGGTTTGTCTCCCTCCCTATCCCATCTTGTTTCATGGATTCTTCTCCTACCCACTTAAGCCCCCATGTTGCATCACCACTCCCTCATATCAGGGAGATCATATGATAGTTGTCTTTCTCCGCTTGACTTATTTCGCTAAGCATGATACGCTCTAGTTCCATCCATGTTGTCGCAAATGGCAAGATTTCGTTTCTTTTGATGGCTGCATAGTATTCCATTGTGTATATATATACCACATCTTCTTGATCCATTCATCTGTTGATGGACATCTAGGTTCTTTCCATAGTTTGGCTATTGTGGACATTGCTGCTATAAACATTCGGGTGCACGTGCCCCTTTGGATCACTACGTTTGTATCTTTAGGGTAAATTCCCAGTAGTGCAATTGCTGGGTCATAGGGCAGTTCTATTTTCAACACTTTGAGGAACCTCCATACTGTTTTCCAGAGTGGTTGCACCAGCTTGCATTCCCACCAACAGTGTAGGAGTGTTCCCCTTTCTCCGCATCCTCGCCAGCATCTGTCATTTCCTGACTTGTTGATTTTAGCCATTTTGACTGGTGTGAGGTGATATCTCATTGTGGTTTTGATTTGTATTTCCCTGATGCCGCGTGATATGGAGCACTTTTTCATATGTCTGTTGGCCATCTGGATAAAGGACTAGTGTCCAAAATCTATAAAGAACTTAACAAACTCAACACCCAAAGAACAAATAATCCAATCAAGAAATGGGCAGAGGACATGAACAGACGTTCATGCAAGCTCCCACATTATTAATGCATTCTTATCATTCTTTATGTATATGGCTTCTGATGAAAAGGAGAAAACTGTACCATTATTACCAAGATACTGCCTCTACATGTTTAACAACTAAACCAAAACAACTTATATTCGCAGTAGTTTTGAGGTTGTTCAAAGAGAGAAACAATAATCTGTAATGTTTACCAGTATGTCTTTAATTTCCAGTTATCTATATGAAAATATTGGTTTTCATCAATGTATGATATGGCCATTTCAAAGTTGAAGCTCAGTCTATATTTTTTATTATTATTCTTTATTATGTTATGCTAGTCACCATACAGTAGTACATAATTTTTTTTCACATAGTGTTCTGAGATTCATTGTTTACGTAGAACACCCAATGCCCTATGCATTCCTGCCCTCCTTAATACCCATCACCAGGTCTCTATATCTTCATTAAACCAGGATGATTGTACTTTATCTGATAGAATCTGGTCAAAACTAGTTATGACAATATGTTTCAAGACAATACGTCTAAGAAATGTGCCCAAGAAATCACAAATGCACCTTAAATATCCCTTGATACAGTTTTCAGAAATACTATCATTATTATTTCAGTTCCATTATTTTCAAGGCATATACTACTATTCAATATTTTCTAAGTAAAATTTATACATTAGTTTTAAATATCACAAAAAAGGTATTACATTCCTATTTTATTTTATTTTTTTGCGATTTTTTTTCCAATTTATTTTCAGAAAAACAGTATTCATTATTTTTTCACCACACCCAGTGCTCCATGCAAGCTGTGCCCTCTATAATACCCATCACCTGGTACCCCAACCTCCCACCCCCCCGCCACTTCAAACCCCTCAGATTGTTTTTCAGAGTCCATAGTCTCTCGTGGTTCATCTTCCCTTCCAATTTACCCAAAAGCACATACCCTCCCCAATGTCCATAACCCTACACCCCTTCTCCCAACCCCCCTCCCCCCAGCAACCCACAGTTTGTTTCGTGAGATTAAGAGTCACTTATGGCTTGTCTCCCTCCCTATCCCATCTTGTTTCATGGATTCTTCTCCTACCCACTTAAGCCCCCATGTTGCATCACCACTCCCTCATATCAGGGAGATCATATGATAGTTGTCTTTCTCCGCTTGACTTATTTCGCTAAGCATGATACGCTCTAGTTCCATCCATGTTGTCGCAAATGGCAAGATTTCGTTTCTTTTGATGGCTGCATAGTATTCCATTGTGTATATATATACCACATCTTCTTGATCCATTCATCTGTTGATGGACATCTAGGTTCTTTCCATAGTTTGGCTATTGTGGACATTGCTGCTATAAACATTCGGGTGCACGTGCCCCTTTGGATCACTACGTTTGTATCTTTAGGGTAAATTCCCAGTAGTGCAATTGCTGGGTCATAGGGCAGTTCTATTTTCAACATTTTGAGGAACCTCCATGCTGTTTTCCAGAGTGGTTGCACCAGCTTGCATTCCCACCAACAGTGTAGGAGGGTTCCCCTTTCTCCGCATCCTCGCCAGCATCTGTCATTTCCTGACTTGTTGATTTTAGCCATTTTGACTGGTGTGAGGTGATATCTCATTGTGGTTTTGATTTGTATTTCCCTGATGCCGAGTGATATGGAGCACTTTTTCATGTGTCTGTTGGCCCTCTGGATGTCTTCTTTTCAGAAAAGTCTGTTCATGTCCTCTGCCCATTTCTTGATTGGATTATTTGTTCTTTGGGTGTTGAGTTTGTTAAGTTCTTTATAGATTTTGGACACTAGTCCTTTATCTGATATGTCGTTTGCAAATATCTTCTCCCATTCTGTCAGTTGTCTTTTGGTTTTGTTAACTATTTCCTTTGCTGTGCAAAAGCTTTTGATCTTGATGAAATCCCAACAGTTCATTTTTGCCTTTGCTTCCCTTGCTTTTGGCGATGTTCCTAGGAAGATGTTGCTGCGGCTGAGGTCGAAGAGGTTGCTGCCTGTGTTCTCCTCAAGGATTTTGATGGATTCCTTTCTCACATTGAGGTCCTTAATCCATTTTGAGTTTATTTTTGTGTGTGGTGTAAGGAAATGGTCCAATTTCATTTTTCTGCACGTGGCTGTCCAATTTTCCCAACACCATTTATTGAAGAGGCTGTCTTTTTTCCATTGGACATTCTTTCCTGCTTTGTCGAAGATTAGTTGACCATAGAGTTGAGGGTCTATTTCTGGGCTCTCTATTCTGTTCCATTGGTCTATGTGTCTGTTTTTGTGCCAGTACCATGCTGTCTTGATGATGACAGCTTTGTAATAAAGCTTGAAGTCCGGAATTGTGATGCCACCAACTTTGGCTTTGTTTTTCAATATCCCTTTGGCTATTCGAGGTCTTTTCTGGTTCCATATAAATTTTAAAATTATTTGTTCCATTTCTTTGAAAAAGATGGATGGTACTTTGATACATTCCTATTTTAGAGACAGAAAAATCTTGCCCAAGTTTAATAGCTCCTGTTTCATCACAAAAAAAAAAAAAAAAAAACTGTTTCTCGCATGGTTCTCAAACACAAACACATTAAGCAGGTGGGAAATGCCCAGTTCAGTGCCACTATAGGTTTCCAAAGAATGTCTGTTCACTTTTTTGATAATGCAATAATTATAATTTTCCTACTTTAAGTTTACTATATGATTACCTTAGGCATATATAGCCTGTATCCAAAATTCTCTTATGGATGAGTCACCAGGACCTTCACTCTAGAATCAATAGACAGTAAGATTGAGAAATGTCACCACCACTTACCAGGCTTTTGAAGTTGGAAATACACTTCACCCAAGATGAAATTCCATTATCTGTTAAAAATGGGATAATTATGTGAGCTGTCATAATCAATTTTTTAAATAATATGTGTCTTTATTCCTTGAATTGATGATTCAATAATGTTTGTTTATTCCATGAATAATGATTCAATAAACATGTATATGTGTGTATGCATATATATAAAAATACATATATATATGTCAAGAGTTTGTGAATGATAAGTGTGAATAAATATGTCAAGAGTTTGTGAATAAATAAATAAAGCAAAATAATTCCCTACACCCATAAAATCTGCATTGTTTTAGAAGCTAAGAGAGAACAGTTAAAATTTGATGGAAAATCCTGCCACGTTGCTGACTTGCTGTATGAGTTCTAGTAGTTTAGGGGTGGAGTCTTTTGGGTTTTCCATATAAAGAATCATGTCATCTGCGAAGAGAGAGAGTTTGATTTCTTCATTACCAACTTAGATACCTTTTATTTCTCTCTGTTGTCTGATTGCTGTTGCTAGGACTTCTAATACTATGTTGAACAAGAGTGGTGAAAGTGGGCATCCTTGTCTTGTTCCTGATCTCAATGGGAAGGCTGCAAGCTTTTTCCCATTGAGGATTATATTTGCTGTGGGTCTTTCACAGATAGATTTGATGAGGTTCAGGAATGTTCCTTCTATCCCTATACTTTGAAGCGTTTTAATCAGGAACGGATGCTGGATTTTGTCAAATGATTTTTCTGCATCAATTGAGAGGACCATGTGGTTCTTCTCTCTTCTCATATTAATTTGTTGTATCACATTGATTGATTTGCCAATGTTGAACCATCCTTGTAGCCCAGGGATGAATCCCACCTGATCATGGTGGATAATCTTTTTAATGTGCTGTTGGATCCTGTTGGTTAGGATCTTGTTGAGAATCTTAGCATCCATATTCATATTGGTCTGAAATTCTCCTTTTTGGTAGGGTCCTTGCCTGGTTTGGGGATCTGAGTAATGCTGGCTTCATAGAAAGAGTCTGGAAGTTTTCCTTCTGCTTCAATTTTTTGAAAAATCTTCAGGAGAATAGGTGTTATTTCTTCTTGGAAGGTTTGGTAGAATTCCCCAGGGAATCCGTCAGGTCCTGGGCTCTTGTTTCTTGGGAGGTTTTTGATCACTGCTTCAATCTCGTTATTAGATATCGGTCTATTCAGGTTGTTGATTTCTTCCCGGCTCAATGTTGGTAGTTTATATTTTTCCAGGAATGCATCCATTTCATCTAGGTTGCTAAGCTTATTGGCATATAACTGTCCATAATAAATTCTGATGATTGTTTCTACTTCCTTGGTGTTAGTTGTGATCTCTCCCTTTTCATTCATAATTTTATGAATTTGGGCTTTCTCTCTTTTCTTTCGGATTAGTGTAGCCAGTGGCTTATCGATCTTATTGATTCTTTCAAAAAACCAGCTTCTAGTTTCATTGATACGTTCTACTGTATCTCTGGTTTCTCCCTCATTGATCTCAGCTCTAATCTTGATGATTTCCCTTCTTATGTGTGGAGTTGGTTTGATTTGTTGTTGATCCTCCAGTTCTTTAAGGTGTAGAGACAGCTGGTGTGTTCTGGATTTTTCAATTTTTTTGAGTAAGGCTTGGATGGCTATATATTTTCCCCTTAGGACTGCCTGTGCTGTATCCCATAGGTTTTGGACCGAATCGTCTTCATTCTCATTGGTTTCCATGAATTGTTTCAGTTCTTCTTAGATCTCCTGGTTGATCCAAGCATTCTTAAGCAAGGTGGTCTTTAGCTTCCAGGTGATTGAGTTCCTTCTGAACTTTTCCTTGTGATTAGGCTCCAGTTTCAAAGCGTTGTGATCTGAGAATATGCAGGGAATAATCTCAGTCTTTTGGTATCGGTCGAGTCCTGATTTGTGACACAGTATGTGGTCTATTCTGGAGAAGGTTCCGTGTGCACATGAGAAGAATGAGTATTCTATTGTTTTAGGGTGGAATGTTCTGTATATATCTATGAGGTCCATCTGGTCCAATGTGTCATTCAATGCTCTTGTTTTTTTATTGATTTTCTGCTTCGATGATCTGTCAAAGTCAATGTGCAGAAATCAGTGGCTTTCTTATACACTAACAATGAAAATACAGAAAGGGAAATTAGAGAATCGATTCCATTTACTATAGCACCAAGAACCATAAGATACCTGGGAATAAACCTAACTGAAGTGGTAAAGGATCTATACTTGTGGAACTACAGAACACTCATGAAAGAAATTGAAGAAGACACAAATAGATGGAAGACCATTCCATGCTCTTGGATCGGAAGAATAAACATTGTTAAAATATCTATACTGCCTAGAGCAATCTATACGTTTAATGCCATTCCGATCAAAATTCCACCGGCATTCTTCACAGAGCTGGAGGATATAATCCAGAAATTTGTGTGGAATCAGAAGAGACCCCGAATCGCTAAGGAAATGTTGAAAAACAAAAATAAACCGGGCGGCATCACCTTACCTGATTTCAAGCTTTATTACAAAGCTGTGATCACCAAGACAGCATGGGACTGGCATAAAAACAGACACATAGACCAGTGGAACAGAGTAGAGAGCCCAGATATGGACCCTCAACTCTATGGTCAATTAATCTTTGACAAAACAGGAAAAAATATACAGTGGAAAAAAGACAGTCTCTTCCATAAATGGTGCTGGGAAAACTGGACAGCTATATGTAGAAGAATGAAACTCGACCATTCTCTTACACCGTACACAAAGATAAACTCAAAATGGATAAAAGACCTCAACGTGAGACAGGAATCCATCAGAATCTTAGAGGAGAACATAGGCAGTAATCTCTTCGATATCAGCCACAGCAACTTCTTTCAAGATACGTCTCCAAAAGCAAAGGAAACAAATGCGAAAATAAACTTCTGGGACTTCATCAAAATCAAAAGCTTCTGCACAGCAAAGGAAACAGTCAAAAAAACAAAGAGGCAACCCACGGAATGGGAGAAGATATTTGCAAATGACAGTATAGACAAAAGGTTGATATCCAGGATCTATAATGAACTCCTCAAACTCAACACACATGAAACAGACAAACACATCAAAAAATGGGCAGAAGATAGGAACAGACACTTCTCCAATCAAGACATACAAATGGCTATCAGACACATGAAAAAATGCTCATCATCATTAGTCCTCAGGGAGATTCAAATTAAAACCACATTGAGATATCACCTTACACCAGTTAGAATGGCCAAAATTAACAAAACAGGACACAACATGTGTTGGAGAGGATGTGGAGAAAGGGGAACCCTCTTACACTGTTGGTGGGAATGCAAGTTGGTGCAGCCTCTTTGGAGAACAGTTCTCTTCTGGAGAACAGAAATTAATTTAATTTCTTTAATTAAGAAATTAAAAATAGAGCTTCCCTACGACCCTGCAATTGCACTCCTGGGTATTTACCCCAAAGACACAGATGTCGTGAAAAGAAGGGCCATCTGTACCCCAATGTTTATAGCCGCAACGGCCACAGTCGCCAAACTATGGAAAGAACCAAGATGCCCTTCGACGGATAAATGGATAAGGAAGATGTCGTCCATATACACTATGGAGTATTATGCCTCCATCAGAAAGGATGAATACCCAACTTTTGTAGCAACATGGACGGGACTGGAAGAGATTATGCTGAGTGAAAGAAGTCAAGCAGAGAGAGTCAATTATCATATGGTTTCACTTATTTGTGGAGCATAACAAATAGCATGGAGGACAAGGGGCGTTAGAGAGGAGTAGGGAATTTGGGTAAATTGGAAGGGGAGGTGAACCATGAGAGACTATGGACTCAGAAAACAATCTGATGGGTTTGAAGTGGCGGGGAGGGTGAGAGGTTGGGGTACCAGGTGGTGGGTATTATAGAGGGCACGGCTTGCATGGAGCACTGGGTGTGGTGAAAAAATAGTGAATAATGTTTTTCTGAAAATAAATAAATTGGAAAAAAAATACTGGATTTGATGAGGCCAAACACACAAATCCTTTTGAAAAACCGGGAAAAAAATTTGATGGAAAATCAAATATTTCAGTCAGTTTAATGAATTTCGGTCAGAATTTATGGGGTAATATGTAAGGAAGTATGTGACTGAGGGAAGTGATCTGGGATTGGTCAGGTAAATTAAATTATTCGGAAGCCAGAAAATAGCTAGGGAAACAGAGACACATATTTTTACTTTTCCCCACCAGACTTATGTTTTCCCATTTTTTTGTGCATAGAAAGACCCTGTATATAGATATGTCTTGAAGAGATTTTAAAATAAGATGAACACTTGATTTTCCAGACTAGATAATACTTCACACATTTTCTAAATTTATGTTTTTCTACACATTGGTTTGAGTGAGAGACTTTAAATTCTAATCTCACAAAATAGTTAAAAACACTTTTATACATAATACCCTGATCCTGAGTAAAGAACTAAGATCAGGGTCCCTGGGTGGTGGCAGTGGGTTAAACCTCTGCCTTTGGCTCAGGTCATTATCTCAGGGTCCTGGGATCCAGCCCTGCCTTGGGCTCTCTGCTCAGCAGGGATTCTGCTTCTCTCACCTCCGGCTGCCTGCCTCTCTGACTACTCTTGACCTCTGTATGTCAAATAAATAAATAAAAAATTTTTTAAAAAAAGAACTAAGATCATGGCAACAATTTCTTAATGTTTGATTTTTGACTAAATTTTCATTCTTTTACTGATTTTCTCTTTGTTAGTAAAATTCTGAATTGGTTTATCTGAAATATTTGTATATAATTGTTTTCAGAAGTTACAAAAGAAATTCCTTTTGTCATAAAATTAGCATACCTTACACTGTTGATATTCTGAGAGCTTTGTGAGTTTTACCTGGAATATTTCCTAAAAAGCCACAATTGTATTGATGAGGGAGAATGAGGCTGGCTGAAGACAAAGCAAAAGCTGGTGCCTTGCACCACCCCCCATCCACTCCCCCTCAGTCATATGTGTAGCATTCCTCAGGCAGCCCTGACTGCCATGAACAATAAGCAAATAGTTAACTTGCAGAGCTCACAATCCTGCTAGACAGGAGTCTCCCTTGGCTTACTAATGTTCTAAATCTCACTATCAAAGACAATTGATAGCAGGATTGTGACATCCCACCAAAAAGTCTCCCAAAAGACAACATTGATTAAGCCACAAGGAGGTAGGCCTCTGACCTCCTGGCACCTTATAGGCCCTCTTTAGCATATAAAAACTCCGTTGAAACCTCCCTTCCCCTCACCTTCCCCCAATGGTAGGGTACATAACCTGCCACTCCTCATAACAAGTCCCTGTGCTTTAATAAACCACCATTTTCTAGAACTTCATCAGTATCACTAAATAACATAATCATTTTTGATGAAGTTCTAGAACCTAGGTGAGGTTCGGTGGGCTGAGGTCCGGAGCCGATGACCAAGAAAGAATTCTTGAGACATCTTTGATGCAAAATGGTGGTTTATTAAAGCACGGGGACAGGACCCGTGGGCAGGAAGAGCTGCTGCTGCCCCGGGTTGTGAGGGTAGGCGTGTTATATACCTTGCGGTTGAGGGGAGGTGGTGAAGGGATGGGAGATTTCGACAGAGCTCTCACGTGCTAAGGTGGGCCTACAAGGTGCCGGCGGGGGGGGGGGTGGGGAGTCCTTGCCCTTATGACTTGATCAATGTCGTTTTTAGGTCAGGCATTAACATCAAGATAGTTGGGAGATTCTTAGTGGGGTATTATGACCCTGCTGTCATTTACATTCCCCTCTACCTCCCTCTCCTCCAGTTTATGGTGGGGAGGAGACATTAGGGCTTCAGGAAATGAGAGTTATTTGCCTCTGGAAATTTGTGCTATTGATAAGCTAACCTCCCTGTTTAGATCTCTAGGATACCTGTAGAGCAAGGGAGATTCCTGTTCTGCAGGACTGCGATCCCTGCAAGTTAACTATTTATCGTTTTATGGCAGTCAGGGGTGCCTGAGGAATGCTACACATATGGAGGGGAGCGGGTGAAGAGGGGGTGCAAGGCGCCAGCTTTTGCTGTGTCCTCAGCCAGCCTCCTGCTCCCTCATTAATTTTCATTGTCCTGTTAATAAACTTCAACACTTAGGGAACTTATTTTTTTTTACTATTTTATTTATTTATTTGACAGACAGAGATCACAAGTAGGCAGAGAGGCAGACAGAGAGAGAGGAGGAAGCAGGCCCCCGCTGAGCAGAGAGCCCAATGTGGGGCTCGATCCCAGGTCCCTGAGCCGAAGGCAGAGGCTTTAACCCACTGAGCCACCCAGGTGCCCCAACACTTAGGGAACTTAAGCTTTTGTTTCATTTGCATAGGAGTTAAAAAATTTACTATAACTTTTCCTGATAGAAAGATTAGGTGTGAACTGTCCACATTTGAGTTTATGAAACTTTTCAGTAGAAAAGAAAACCTGGACTATAAGAAATTCAACTCATTTTGTTAACATATACTTTGAGGACTTGCAAACATTTCTTTCTATTTTAGTAAATCTTTGATAAATTATAAAGTTATTTTTTTTCTAAGATTTTATTTTATTTATTTATTTTTTTTTGTCAGAGAGATATACAGGAGAGAAGGAACAAATGCAGGGAAAGTAGAAGAAGGAGAAAAGGCTTCCTTCAGAGCAGGGAGCCCAAGGCAGGGCTTGATCCCAGAACCTGCTCATCTCATGACCTGAGCAGAAGGCAGGCACATTTTTTTCTAATTTAAATTTATTTTTTCAGTGTTCCAAGATTCATTATTTATGCGTCACACCCAGTGCTCCATGTAATATGTGCCCTTCTTAATACCCACCATCAGATTCACCCATTCCTCCACCCTCTCCCTTCCAAAACCCTCAGTTTGTTTCTAGAATCCAGTCTCTCATAATTTGTCTTCCCCTCTTATTTCCCCAACTCACTTTTCCTTTCTTTTTCAATGTAGAAAGCAGACACTTAATAACGGAGCCACTAAACCAACAATTCCCTTATAATAAATTTAAACAATCTTTGTTTTATTTTTTCTTCCCAGACTATACCTTTTTAATTAGTCAAAATCTGGATATTGAAAGCATTTTTATATTCACAAGTAAAACACATAAAAGCTTTTCTCAGTTAAATAGTCATTCACCATTAGTAAGCAACTTCTTTTTTCATAGCTCACTTTAAAGAATTATGTGATCAGTTATTTTTAACTTAGATCACTCAACCTATAAAGGTAAATACTGGGCATAGTTCTCTTCTTTTATAATTAGATATTTTTAGGACTTCTAAAAAAGGACATCAGGTTTCAAGGTAAAAACACCTGAAATCCTCATAAATGAATTAAAATTAGCAAAAAGCTCCAGACTGCCTCAAGTTGAAGTCATTAAATACTTGAAAAACCAATCAATTTCTTACTTATAAAATAAATTTTTAAAATTAATTATTTATTTATTTGGAAGAGAGAGCACAAGTAAGCAGAGAGGCAAGCAGAGAGAGAGAGGGAGAAACATGTTCTCTCTGCTGAGCAGGGAGCCTGATGCAAGCCTCAATCCCCAGGACCCTGGGATCATTACCTGAGCCAAAGGTAGATGCTTAAATGACTGAGCAATCCAGGCACACCCAGCATCTTCTTTATCTTGGATTTCTATGTGATAAAGTAAAATACCTACAAGAGCAGACAATTTTGGATTAAAAAAATGGTTTATTTTATTTTATACATTCAAAGCAATGCTTATCAAAACACTACCAGCACTGCACAGAGCTGGAACAAGCAATCTTAAAATTTGTAGGAACCATAAAAACCCCAGAGAGTCAAAATAATGTTGAAAAGAAGACCAAAGCAGGAGGTGTCACAATTCTGGACTTCAAGCTGTATTATAAAGCTATAATCATTAAGACAGTGTGATACTGACATATGTATGTAAGCAACTATTTTATTTTTTTATATTTTAGCCAGAGGCTTCCATTGAGGTTAAACAATAACCTTGTTGTTTAACCCTTCAACTGTCCCCGCTCCCCTTCCCCCAGGGTACTTACTTGAAATCAAGTCCCAGAAACCAGCCTCAGGTAACAAAGCTCAAATACAAGGGTTAGTCAGGCCAGGTGGAGACATCCCATCAGTGGAGGGATGCACACTGTCTCCCCAGTTACCAAGGAGTATGGGCCCCGCCCTTTGGCAGCCTTTTAGGCGCCAATCCTAATCAAGGTAATAGGTTGGTTCAAATGTCTACTAGGGTAAATTGTAATTGCATGACTGTGCACCTTTCTCTGTGTTACAGTTTCAATGGCCACCTGTGCATGGCATGGCCTTTGCCCTTAAGAGCTTGTCTATAAAACAGAAAAGGGTCGCCCTCTCTGTAAGAGGTATGGCCCTGGCTGGTCACTTTGATTCTTGATGCTTGGCATGAAATAAAGCTTTGCTTGACCTTCACTTTGTATCAGTCTAACTCCTTTCATCACGGATCCATTATTGGGGCATATCCTAGGGGGGCTTGTCCAGGATTAAATGACGAGGACTGGGACAGCATCAGAATTTCCGGGAAAAGCCTCTAGAGGTAAGAGGTAAGATCTGGAGATCCCATATGTAGGGGGTCAGGAAGCCCCCGCCAGCGGCAGGCTCTGGGTGAGGGCCGCTGGGTCTGGTTCTGTCTGTCTGGTTGCAGAGTTCTGGGAATAGCCCACCAAGGAGAATCTGGATGCAGCCATGCTCCCCAGGGCTGGAGAGGATGTGGGGATGCCCCTTCCCTCCACTGGTAGATTGCCAGGGGTTTTGAGTCCCCCTTGACAGTCAGGGGGTTTGAATCCCCCTAGGCGGTCACGGTCAGGGGGTTTGAGTCCCCCTAGACAATTGGGGGGTTCAAGTCACCCCAGGTGGTCACGGTCAGGGGATTCGAGTGCACCTAGGTGGTCACTTCTGGTTCTGAAACATTGGGCCTGAGGTTGTCTTTGTTTTGTCTTTTTGTTGTCTGTTCTGTTGTTCATTCTGATTGTAGGGGATGGAGAAAATTCCCACCAACAGCAGGTTCTGAGTAAGAACTGCTGGGCCTGTGGTTGTCTTTGTCTTGTCTTTTTGTTGTCTGCTGTGCTGTTTGTTGTGTGTGAAGGAATGGGGCAAGCAGAGAGTTAGGGGACTCAGACTTTCTTCTCTCCATTCCTCCTAAAAGATGTGGGGCTTTTCCCTCACTCATTTCGTGTGTTAAGGACTATAACTGGAGCCAGCTGGGATTAGTCTAACTCGAGACAGAGACTTTAAGGAATATTCCCAAGCAGCTGCCAAAACAAACTTTGTTTCATTCCTTGCCTTCACTGACTGGACTTGGACTGCCCAGCCCCTCCCCCTTGCTGGCGGGGAAACCATGATGTATGCTCCTCTCTTGGAGCTGATGAGCCTTAGAACTGGGAACACTTTCTCTGCGTTCTGGTGGCACTTTGTTCTGTTCTTCACTGTTGGAAAACAAAAAGAGCACCCCCTGGACCTAACACTCCCACTCCGGATCTTCCAACCCAAGTCTCAGATAAACATTCGAAATGGAGTCGGCCCAGGTGGAACATATATCAATATTTGAACTAAGTTAAATTTGTTGGGTTAATTAGGATAAATATGTCTTTTGAGTTAACAGTAGTAAATGTGAAACTTCAGTATTTTTACTTCAGGTCAAATAAGCTCGTGTTATTTGTTAAAACCTGTGTTAAATCTATTAACAAAGAGATGACTAAACTGATGGTTAACTGTCTGTCTCAAAGTTTTAATGGGTAATTGTTAAAGTAGCTTTCAAAGTCTTTGGTAACCTGAAACTTTAACCAAATGGGATAAAATGCTAGATGCTGGTTGCTGGAACTAGGTTTGTGCTTTTGAAATCTGTTGGTAAACATGTTTTGTGCTTAACTCATTGTTAAATTTGCCATCTAAAAAATTCTATTGTAACAGTCCACGATTGGTTTATATTTAGTCTTCAGTAGAAGTTAAGGTATTTCTAAGAGTACAAAATTCTGCTAAATGTACCTAAGACTGATAGAAATGAGGGAAGCAACTCTGTTTGTAAAAAAGTAGGAGATATGTAAAAGTAGAGGAAAAGACCTGATGCATGAACCTGTTAGAAAAATAAAGAGAGATAAACAGCCCCGAGGCCACTGTCGTAGCTACATCCATTCATAAAATGGAAGGGGAGTCTGATCGCCTCCCATTAGCCAGGGATACCCAGAGGGGGGGTGTCCAACCTATTCTAATGAGGAGTGACTGTGTGAATCTGTCTGTATGGCTCCACCGCTTCAGCTCTGGAGTCTGAGTGAGCTGAACCCTGAGTCTCGAGGGGCATCATATGGCATAAGGGTCATCTACTCCACGGAGTAGCCTGGTCCAGGACTTATACGGACAGACCTTAGCTAAGACACTCCTAAGTTCCCGCGAGGGACGTGAGCAGCACAGCATCTGAAAGGTCCCCCTTCCCTTGTTTGTGATGTCATTCACGATGGGAGGGAAACCCAGAAAACTCTCAAGACTGCATCCTTAAGAGAAAAAAAAAAAAGGAAAGACACTGGTTTAGAAAAGCTGGTTTTCTCTCTGTTTAAAAGGGAACAAGCTCAAATACAAGGGTTAGTCAGGCCAGGTGGAGACATCCGATCAATAGGGGGATGCATACTGTCTCCCTAGTTACCAAGGAGTATGGGCCCCGCCTTTTGGGAGCCTTTTAGGTGCCAATCCTAACCAAGGTGATAGGCTGGTTCAAATGTGTACTAGGGTAAATTGTAATTCACTTGGTCACCTAGCATGACTGTGCAGCTTTCTCTGTGTGTTACATTTTCATTGGCCACCTGTGCGTGGCATGGCCTTTGCCCTTAAAAGCTTGTCTGTAAAACAGAGAAGGGTCGCCCTCTCTGTAGGACGCATGGATCTGGCCAGTCAGTTTGATTCTTGATGCTTGGCCTGAAATAAAGCTTTGCTTGAACTTCACTTTGTATCAGTCTCACTCCTTTAATCACGGACCCATTATTGGGGCATGTCAATACACACACACACACACACACACACACACACCTGACATATATGTGTGTGTATGTGTGTGTGTCTGTGTGTGTGTATGCACACAACCAGTAAAGATTATTCATTGGAAAAAAGAGTCTCTTTAATAAATGATGTTCGGGAAAATGGACAGCAATATGCAGAAGAGTGAAACTGGACCACTTCGTTATACCATACACAAAAATAAATTTACAATGGATGAAAGACCTAAATGTGGGACAGTAATCCATCAAAATTCCAGAGGAGAACATAGGCAGCAACCTCTTTGACCTGGGCTGCAGCAACGTTTTGCTGGATATGTCTCCAGAGCAAGGGAAACAGAAGCAAAAATGAACTACTGGGACTTCATCAAGGTGAAAACCTTCTGCACAGCAAAAGAAAGAGTAAACAAAACTAAAAGTCAACTTACAGATTGGGAGAATATATTTGCAAATTATATATAAGATAAAGGACTAATATCCAAAATTTATATATAGCTTATCAAACTCACTCTAAACAAAAGAAAATAAATTAAGTCAAAAAATGGGCTCAATGGGGTGCCTGGGTGGCTCAGTGGGTTAAGCCACTGCCTTCGGCTCGGGTCATGATCTCAGGGTCCTGGGATCGAGTCCCGCATCGGGTTCTCTTCAGCGGGGAGTCTGATTCCTCCTCTCTCTCTCTCTCTGCCTGCCTCTCTGCCTACTTGTGATCTCTCTCTGTCAAATATATAAATAAAATTTAAAAAAAAATGGGCTCAAGATAGGATCAGACATTTCTTCAAAGACGATAAACAGATGGCTAATAAACACATTAAAAATGCTGAACATCACATAGAATCAAGGAAATAAAAATCAAAACCACAATGCGATACTACCTCACACTGGTCAGAATCACTCATATTAATAATAGATGACAGACAAGTGCATTCCTTAATCCCCATCACCTATTTAACCCATTCTCCTCACCCGCCTCCCCTCTGGTGAGTATCATTTTGTTCTCTACAGCTAAGAGCATATTTTTTGGTTTGCCTCCCTTCTCTTTTTCTCCCCTCTGCTCATTTGTTTGGTTTCTTAAATTCCACATATAAGTCAAATCATATATTTGTATTTTTCTGACTTATTTGTGTCACTTAGCATAATACCCAGCAGCTCCATTCATGTCATTGCATTGGAAGACTTCACTCATGTTTTAGAAGTAAATTGTATAGAAACATTTCCAAATCTAGCAAGACACTAAAAATGGTAGGTGTTTTAAAATCAACTCTTGTGACTTATTGATCATGCGATATGGGTCGGTGTTCCCTTAGAAATTATAATTGTTACCTCAAATTAACTAAACAGTAATCTAATTTTCTACTTAAATAATCCACTCCTGGGGCACTTGCATGGCTCACTCAGTTAAGCATCTATCTTCAACACAGGTTATATCCCAGGGCCCTGTGTTCAAGCCCCACATAGGGCTCCCTGCTCAGTGGGGAGCCTGCTTCTCCCTCTGGTGCTCCACCTGCTTGTGCTCTCTAGCTCTGTCAAATAAATAAATAAAATCTTTAAAAATAAAAGTTAAAAAACCCACTCCTTAAATTATCTAACTTAAAATATCTAGGTTGTTAAATTTATCCCCTAAAGTAATATTTTAATAAAAATAAACTGAACTAAAAACAAACAAAACCGGAGCTAATAATTTTGATTACTTCTTCCTCTTGTAATAATCTAATAAATGTTCTCCATAATTTGCAAATATGAGTATCTTATTTATAAGAAGGTAAATAAATAATATAAAACCTTTTATGTAACAATATAAAGGACATATTTTTCTATCTTGTAGAACTTAGAGATAATTCATTATTGTTTTAATTAAGCTACTTATGAAATTACACACTGATTTATATCTTTGCTTACTTATTTAGTTGTTCCAGAACTTACTGATTGAAATCCTAAAGTTTCCCAGTTCATGATCAGGAACAAGGAACTCAACAATGAATAAGAGATTATGGCATGGTATTTTAATAATGGAGATACACATGCAATGGAGCATATTTTAAATGTTCCTAGGATAAACTCTTCTAATTTACATATTTTATTTTTTTAAGACTTTATTTATTCGACACAGAAAGACACAGCAAGAGAGAGAGCAAATTTGTGGGAGTGATAGAGGCAGAAACAGGCTTCCCACCAAGCAGGGAGCCCGATGTAGGACTTGATTCCAGGATCCTGGGAGCATGACCTGAGCTGAAGGCAGAACCTTAATGACTGAGCCACCCAGGCGCCCCTAGTTTATATACTTTATATTAGATATGTATTCTTTTATTTTCCTCTCATATAATAACTGCTTTCCAAGACAATCATAGGCATGTTCACTGCCCATGTTGCTTATTGATTTGGAAAGACTCAATAAATAATTGTTTGCTTTTTGCATTTCCAACAGATGGATATTGCAAAGCATACTACTATTTTTTTTGACACTTCAACACATCTGAACCCCTATAGTCTTTGAAATGATAAGAATGGTACTAACATTTAGCTCATTGGTTTCCTGACTTTTTCTTAATTTTTTAAAAGATTTTACTTTTCTTACTTGAAAGAGAGAGAATGAGAGAAAGAGCACGAGAGGGGGGAGGGTGAGAGGGAGAGGCAGACTCTCCACTGAGCAGAAAGCCCAATGCAGGACTGGATCCAGGACTCTAGGATCAAGACCTCAGCTGAATGAAGGCAGTTGCCTAACAACTGAGCCACCGAGGCCCCCCTGATTTTCTTCTTCATTGAGGCCACAAGGTAAACTTTTTCTTTACCTTGAATAAAGTAGCCAATTTTATATTTTATTTTTTAAATTTATTTTCAGTATTCTAGAATTAATTGTTATTGCACCACACCCAGTGCTCTATGTGATACATGCCCTCTATAACACCCACCACCAGGCTCACCCAACCTCCCACCCCCTACTCCTCCAAAAGCCTCAGTTTGTTTCTCAGATTCCAGAGTGGCTTATGGTTTCTCTCCCTCTGCAATTTCCCCCAACTCTCTTCTCGCCATCTCCCCAGGTCCTCTGTGTTATTATTTCTTATGCTCCATGAATAAGCAAAACCATATGACCATTGAGTATCTCTGCTTGCCTTATTTTCACTCAGCATAATCTCTTCCAGTCCCATCCATGTTGATACAAAAGTTGGGTATTCATCCTTTCTGATGGAGGCATAATATTCCATTGTATATATGGACCGCATCTTCTTTACCCATTCATCCATTGAAGGGCATCTTGGTTCTTAAATGGTGCTTCCCTATGACCCTGCACTACTGGGTATTTACCCCAAAGAGACAGATGTAGAGAAAAGAAGGATACAGATGGCCCTTCTTTTCTCTACATCTGTGTGTTTGGGGTAAATAACCAGTAGTGCAGGGTCATAGGGAAGCTCTATTTTTAATTTCTTAAGGAATCTCCACAATGCTTTCAAAGTAGTTACACTAACGTGCATTCCCACCAACAGTGAAAGAGGTTTCCCGTTTCTCCACATCCTCTCCAACACACGTTGTTTCCTGTCTTGCTAATTTTGGCCATTCTAATTGGTGTAAGGTGCTAACTCAGTGTGGTTTTGATTTGAATCTCCCTGATGCCTTGTGATTACGAACATTTTTCACATATTAGCCATTTGTATATTTTCTTTGGAGAAGTGTCTGTTCATGTCTTCTGCCCATTTCTTCACATGATTATCTGTTTTGTGTATGTTGAGTTTGAGAAGTTCTTTATGGATCTTGGATATCAGCTCTTTGTCTGTACTGTCATTTGTGAAGATCTCCCATTCCGTGGGTTGCCTCTTTGTTTCATTGACCATATCCTTTTCTGTGCAGAAGCTTTTGATCTTGATGAGTTCCCCAAAGTTCATTTTCACTTTTCTTTCCTTTGTCTTTGGAGTCATATCTTGAAAGAAACTGCTGTGGCCTAAGTCAAAGAGGTTACTGCCTATGTTCCCCTCTAGGATTCTGATAGATTCCTGCCTGATAGATTCCTGCCTCACATTGAGGTCTTTTATACATTTCAAGTTTATCTTTATGTATGGTGTAAGAGAATGGTTCAGTTTCATTCTTCTACACATGGCTGCCCAATTGACCCTTCATCATTTATTGAAGAGACTGTCTTTTTTTTCCCACTGGATATTTTTTCCTGCTTTATTGAAGATTATTTGACCATAAAGTTGTGGGTCCATAGCTGGTCTCTCTACTCTGTTCCACTGGTCTAGGTGTCTGTTTTTGTGTCAGTACCATGCTGTCTTGGTGATCTCAGCTTTGTAGTAAAGCTTGAAATCAGGCAACATGATGCCCCAAGTTTTGTTTTTCTTTTTCAACATTTCCTTAGCAATTCAGAGTCTCTTCTGGTTCCACTCAAATTTCAGGATTATTTGTTCCAGCTCTTTAAAAAATGCTGGTGGAATTTTGATGAGAATGGCATTGAAAGTGTACATTGCTCTAGGCAATAAAGACATTTTAACTATGTTTTTTCTCCTGACACTTTGGTCCAAAACCTATGGCTTACAGCAAAGTCGGCCCTAAGGGGGAAATATATAACCACCCAAGCCTCCCTCAAAAAAAAATTGAAAAATCCAGAATACATCAGCTGTCTCTACACCTTAAAGAACTGGAGAATAAACAGCAAATTAGGCTAACCCCATGCACAAGAAGGGAAATAATCAAGATTAGAGCAGAGATCAATGAGATAGAAACTAGAGATACAGTGGAATGCATCAATGAAACTAGAAGCTGGTTTTTTGAAAGAATCAATAAGATCAAGAAACAACTGGCCAAACTAATCCAAAAGAAAAGAGAGGACCCAAATTAATAAAACTATGAATAAAAAGGGAGAGATCTCGAATAACACCAAGGAAATTTAAACAATCATCAGAGATGCTTGTCAACAGTTATATGCCAGTCAATTATGGAGCCTAGATGAAATGCATGAATTCCAGGAAACCTATAAACTTCCAAAACTTAATCAGGAATAAATTGACAACCTGAATAGACCAAGATCTAGTAACGATATTGAAGCAGTGATTAATACATCCCCAAAAAACTAGAGCCCAGGACCTGATGGATTCCCTGGGGAATTCTACCAAACTTTCAAAGAAGAAATAACACCTATTGTCCTGAAACTGTTAAAAAATTGAAGCAGAAGGAAAACTTCTGGACTCTTTTCATGAGGCCAGTGTTATTCTGATCCCCAAATCAGGCAGAGACCCCACCAAAAAGGAGAATTTTAGACCAATATCACTGATAAATATGGATGCTAAGATTCTCAACAAGATCATAGCTAATAGGATCCAACAGTACATTAAAAATATAATCCACCAGACCATATGGGATTTATCACAGGGTTTCAGGGGTGGTTCAACATTCATAAATTAATCAATGTGAGAAAACAAATCAATAAGAGAAGAGAGGAGAAGCACATGGTCCTCTCGATTGATGCAGAAAAAGCATCGGACAAGATAACAGCATTTGTTCCTGGTTGAAATGCCTCAAAGTACAGGGAAGAGGGAACATTCCTCAACTTCATAAAATCTATCTATGAAAAACCCACAGCAAATATTATCCTCAATGGCGAAAAGCTGACTGCCTTCCCTTTAAGATCAGGAAGACGACAAGGAGGCCCACTCTTACCACTCTTGTTCAACATAGTGTCAGATGTCCTAGCAACAGCAATCAAACAACAAAAGGAAATAAAATGTATTTGCTTGGAAGGGGAGGTGAACCATGAGAGCCTATGGACTCTGAAAACCAATCTGAGGGGTTTGAAGTGGCGGGGGGGTGGGAGGTTGGGGTACCAGGTGGTGGGTATTATAGAGGACACGGATTGCATGGAGCACTGGGTGTGGTAAAAAAGTAATGAATACTGTTTTTCTGGAAATAAATAAATTGAAAAAAATGTATTTGAATTGGCAATAAAGAAGTCAAAGAACTACAGAATACTCATGAAAGAAATTGAAGAAGACACAAGAAGATGGAAGACATTTCCATGCTCATCTATTGGAAGAATTAACTTTTTTTTAATTAAATATCAAATATATTTGCTTTGTGTTTAGCTTTGTATGTATTCAGTTTTATAATCTGGTTGAGTTTTCACTGAAAAGATAAACTAGATAGGTTATGTCAGCACCTATAGGCAATATTGTTTTCAGCTCTAATTCATTCAAACAATAATAATAATAATAATAATAATTATATACTCACAATGTTACTACTTGGAAGAGCAATTCCTTTTATGAAAGTTATTCTCAGAAAACTGATTGCTCATAAATGAAGCAATTTTTCAAATTACTGACAAAAACATGAGTGTTGCTTCATTTAAGAACTTCGATAAGTATTGTGTGGTCTAATTATGATTATCTGATTCATGTTTTTATAAGTATGAGGCAATTACTATGACGTTCTGGGCAAGTATTTTGGGATTGTGAACTTAAATATCTACAGATCACCAGAGTCCCAGGAGGAACTCAGGAGAACATTGTATCTTGAAAGGAAATGAATATGTTCTGGTTAAATTACATTTATAGACACTGACTTTGTACACCTGGAAATACTAATACACATTAATCTTAGGCACGCAGATTTTTAGCTTTCCACTATTCACTGTAATAAGAAATTATGAAAGTCTTGGTTATCTCATTGTTCAGAAGGTTCAAAAATGAAGAACATAGCTATTACTCAGGTTTTGGGGTTAGAAATCGCTCTGTGGCAAAAGTCAGAAAACAGCCTCCGCAGCAAATTGGACAAATAGCCAATGTCTCAACCTTCTCCTCTGGAAGCTCTTCTGTACAGAAATGAGACAGTAATATGTGCATTCAAACTATGAAGCACACATTTTTGTAGTAATAATAAAAGTGTCATATATTTGGCTATTGAAAAAACGACTCAGCCTGGGAAGGGAGTGGATATGACTCTTCTGACTTGACCATGGTTCTCATAGAGTCAGCTTGTGTAGGAAAACACAATGTGGGAGGGCTATACATTAGGGGAACAGCAAATCTTTTCACTGTACATGTTTTATATATTACTTATATTAAGTGCCTAATATTTATTGTTTACTATTTTAAAAACTGTAAAGAAATAAAACAAAAAACATCTCTTCTGATATCATGAAACTTTAAATTCTATTGTAGGTGAGGACTTAAATTGAATAAGTAAATAAATAATATAATAGAGGTGATAATTGTGAATAAAAAAAGGAAGACAGGGGACATGGAAAGTGTATTTTAAGTTCAGTGGTGCTAAGTATATTCAAATTTTTTGTGAAATAGTTTTCCAGAAATTTTTCTTATTGCAAAACTAAAACTCTATATCCATTAAACCATAACTATTTTCCCCTTTCCCCAGAAGATGATAACCACAATTACACTTTTTCCTTTTTCTAAATTTTAACACCTTAGATATATCATGTAAATAGTATCATACAGTATTTTTTAATAAGCATATAATATATATTTTATCCCCAGGTGTACAGGTCTGTGAACCTCCAGGTTTACACACGTCACAGCACTCACCATAGCACATACCCTCCCCAATGTCCATAACCCTAACCCCCTTCTCCAAATCCCCTCCCCCCAGCAACCCTCAGTTTATTTTGTGAGATTAAGAGCCACTTATGGTTTGTCTCCGTCCCGATCCCATCTTGTTTCATTTATTCTTCTCCTACCCCATTATTTGTTTTTTGACTGGCTTAATTTAGTTAGCATAATAATGTCTTCAAGGTTCATCCATGTTACAACATATGATAGGATCACCCTGTTATGGTACTTTTGTTTATTAAGTTCAATTATCTAACATTAGTTGTTGATGTGGTGTTCAATTATTCATTAGTTGCCTATAACCCACAGATCTCATCACATCACATGCCCTCCTTAACACCTATCACTCGGTTATCCTATTACCCCCCACCCCCCGCCTTCTGCAATCTATATTTGTTTCCCAGGATCAGGAATATCTCATGGTTTGTATCCCTGTCTTTTTTCTTTTCATTCAGTTTTCCCTCCCTTCCCCTATGGTCCTCTGCACTTTTCCTTATATTGCACATATGAGTGAAACCATATGATGATTGTCTTTCTCTGCTTGACTTATTTCACTTAGCATAATCCCTTCTGGTTTCACCCACATCCATGTAAATTGTATATATTTATCCAGTCTGATGGCCAAGTAATATTCCATTGTATTTATGAACTGTTTCTTCTTTATCCATCTGTTGAAGGACAACTTGGCTCTTTCCACAGTTTGGCTATTGTGGACATTGCTGCTATAATACTGGGGCACATGCCCGTTTTTTTCACTACATCCGTATCTTTGGGGAAAAATGCACAGTAGTGCAATTGCGGTGTCATAGGGTAGCTCTATTCTTTTTTTTTTTCCTCTCAATTTATTTATTTTCAGAAAAACAGTATTCATTATTTTTTCACCACACCCAGTGCTCCATGCAAGCTGTGCCCTCTATAATACCCACCAACTGGTACCCCAACCTCCCACACCCCCCCGCCACTTCAAACCCCTCAGACTGTTTTTCAGAGTCCATAGTCTCTCATGGTTCACCTCCCCTTCCAATTTACCCAAATTCCCTACTCCTCTCTAATGCCCCTTGTCCTCCATGCTATTGGTTATGCTCCACAAATGAGTGAAACCATATGATAATTGACTCTCTCTGCTTGACTGATTTCACTCAGCATAATCTCTTCCAGTCCCGTCCATGTTGCTACAAAAGTTGGATATTCGTCCTTTCTGATGGAGGCATAATACTCCATAGTGTATATGGACCACATCTTCCTTATCCATTCATCCGTTGAAGGGCATCTTGGTTCTTTCCATAGTTTGGCGACTGTGGCCATTGCTGCTATAAACATTGGGGTACAGATGGCCCTTCTTTTCACGACATCTGTATCTTTGGGGTAAATACCCAGGAGTGCAATTGCAGGGTCATAGGGAAGCTTTATTTTTAATTTCTTGAGGAATCTCCACACGGTTCTCCAAAGAGGCTGCACCAACTTGCATTCCCACCAACAGTGGAAGAGGGTTCCCCTTTCTCCACATCCTCTCCAACACATGTTGTGTCCTGTTTTGTTAATTTTGGCCATTCTAACTGGTGTAAGGTGATATCTCAATGTGGTTTTAATTTGAATCTCCCTGAGGGCTAATGATGATAAACATTTTTTCATGTGTCTGATAGCCATTTGTATTTCTTGATTGGAGAAGTGTCTGTTCATATGTTCTGCCCATTTTTTGATGTGTTTGGTAGCTCTATTCTTAACATCCTGAAGAATCGCCATACTATTTTCCAGAATGGATGTACCAGCTTGCATTCTTACCAACAGTGTCAGAAGGTTCCCCTTTCTCCACATCCTCACCAAAATTTGTTGTTCCTTGCCTTATTGATTTTTGCCATTCTAACCGATAAAAGGTGGTACCTCATTGTGGTTTTGGTTTCTATTTTCCTGACGGCTAGTGAAGTGGAGTTTTTGTAGGCTATTTGTATGCCTTTTTTCGAGAAAGGTATATTCATGTCTTATGACCATTTCATGACTGGATTATTTCTTTATTAAGTGTTGAGTATCACAAGTCCTTTATATATCTTTGATACCAATCCATTACTGTTAGTTCATTTGCAAATACCTTTCCTATTAAGTGGGTTGCATCTTACTTTTGCTGACTCTTTCCTTTACCTTGAAGATTTTTCTCTTGATGATGTCCCAAATGTTCATTTTTTGCTTTCATTTCCCTTGCCTTTAGAGATGTCTCATGAAAGAATTTGCTGTAGCTGATGTCAAAGAGGTCTCTACCTATATTCTCCTCTAGAATTTTGAAGGACTCCTGTCTCACAATGAGGTCTTTCATCCATTTTGAAACTATCTTATGTATGGTGAAAGAGAATGGTCTAGTTTCATTCTTCAGTATGTCGCTGTCCAATTTTCCCAGCACCCCTTATTGAAGAGACTGTCTTTTTTCCCCCCATTGGATATCTTTTCCTGATTTGTCAAATGTTTTTTTGACCATAGAGGTGAGAGTCCATATCTGGTCTCTTTATTCTGTTCCCTTCATGTATGATGTATGTATGTTCCACTGATGTGTCTGTTTTTGTGCCAACACAATGCTATCTTGATGATCACAGGTTTTTAATATACCTTATTATTCTTAGGCAACGTGATGTCCTCAGCTTTGATTTTCTTTTTCAACATGCCTCTTGCTATTGGGGATCTTTTCTGGCTCCATACAAATTTTATGATTGTTTGTGCCAACTGTGTGAAAAATGTCAATGGTATTTTCATAGGAATTTCACTAAATGTGTAAATTGCTGTGGGCTGCATAGATATTTTAACAATGTCTATTCTTCTAATCCATAAGGGTGAATGTTTTTTCCATGTCTTTGCATTTTCCTCAATTTCTATCCTAAGTGTTCCATACTTTCTAGAGTACAGATCCTTTATCTCTTTGGTTACATGTCCTCCTAAGAATCTTACCAGTTTTGGTGCAATTGTAAGTAGGACGGATTCCTTAATTTCTCTTTCTTCATGTTATCAATGTATAAAATGCAACTGATTACTGTGCTTTGATTTTCTATCCTGCCATGATGCTAATTGCTATATGGATTCTAGCAATTTTGGGACAAAGTCTTTCGGGTTTTCCACATAAAGATTTGTGTCATCTGTGAAGAGAGAGAGTTTGGCTTTTTTGCCAATTTGAATGCCTTTCATTTACTTTTGTTGTCTGATTGCTGAGGCTAGGACTTCTGGTATTATGTTGAACAAGAGTGGTGAGAGTAATGTGCCTGACCTTAAAGGAAAAGCTCTCAGTTTTTCTCTGTTGAGAATGATATTCACTGTGAGCTTTTCATATATGGCTTTTATACTGAGGTATGTTCCCTCTATCCCTACACTTTGAGGAGTTTTAATTAAGAAAGGATGCTGCTTTTGTCAAATGCTTTTTTTGTGCATCAGTTGAGAGGATGATATGGTTCTTGTCTTTTCTTTTATTAATGAGTCTTAACACATTTATCTGTGAATGTTGAACCACCCTCGCATTCCAGGAGTAAATTCTATCTGGCCATGGTGAATAATCCTTTTAAGGTGCTGTTGAACCCTTTTGACTAAGATCGGAGTGAGTATTTTGACATCCATTTTCATCAGGTATATTGGTCTGTAATTCTCCTTTTGCCTGGTCTTTGTATGGTTGGGATCAAGGTAATGCTGATCTCATAGGATGAGTTTGGAAGTTTTCCCTCCATTTCTTTTTTTAACAACTTTGGTAGAAAATGCATTATTTTTTCTTTGAATGTATTTCAGAATTCCCCTGGATAACCATCTGGCCCTGGATGTGCACTCTTGCCACGACTGGGCTGTTTCCATTCCATTTTCTTTTGGATAAGTCTAGCCAGGGTTTTACTGACCTTATTAATTCTTTCAAAATCCAGCTTCTAATTTTGTTGATCTGTTTTACTGTTCTAATTTCTATTAAATTGATTTCTGCACTACTCTTTACTATCTCTCTTCTCTCCTCTTCTCTTCTTTTCTCTTCTCTTCTCTTCTTTTATTATTTCTTCTGGTTGGTTAGGCTTTCTTTGCTGTTTTCTCCAGGTTCTTTAGGTGTAAGATTAGCTTGTGCATTTGAGATTTTGTACTTTTTTTTCGTACACATTATACCACTGAACTGTCACAATCCTGCAAATTCTTACATGCTTGGGTTTATATGTAGCAAGTTTAGTAAGTCACCCAAATTCACAGTGACAGGCCCATGAGTCAAATCCAGCATGCTTGACTCCATGATTGTCAAGTCCACTAGCCCCATATATCATTAGTCTGAGATTCATGAGTGTGTAGGTGCTATCAGGAAATGTCAAAAATGCCCATTTCAGGGACACATGGATGACTCAGTTGGTTAATTGTCTACCTCCAGCTCAGGTCATAATACCAGCATCCTGGGATCGAATCCCCCATCAGGCTTCTTGCTTACCAGGAGCCTGCTTTCCACTCTGCCTGCCTCTCCATCTGCTTGTGCTATCTCTCTGACAAATAAATAAAAATCTTGTTAAAAAGGCCCATTTTAAAGAATGTTTTAAAACATTGTTTGGACAGCAATAGAAGTGAAAGCAGAATGACATAATGTAACGACAGATAGTTTATATGGGAGCCCTTTGGGTACTCTGGTGGATGAATATTTTTAAATTAGTTTTTCGTGGACATGGGGAGTTAGAGTGGAGAAGGGAGGTGGGGGAAACCGGAAGGGGAGGTGAACCATGAGAGACTATGGACTCTGAAAAACAATCTGAGGGTTTTGAAGGGGCGGGGGTTTGGGAGGTTGGGGTACCAGGTGGTGGGTATCATAGAGGGCACTGCTTGCATGGATCACTGGGTGTGGTGCAAAAAGAATGAATACTGTTATGCTGAAAATAAATAAAAAATAAATTTTAAAAAATTAGTTTTTCGTAAACTGCAAAAAAAGAAAAGCACTCCCATTTACAGCGTACAATTTATGGTTCACAAAGCACGTGGCAACAATAAAAATAATGATGGGTTACCGTTACAATTCATAGAAAATGAGGTACAGGGAAATTGAATGAAAGGGAATAACAAACTAGGTTCATAAGTCAATCTTCCTTGTAAAAAAAATTAACCTGAATGTGCGTTTGTGCCACCTCTCTCCTGTTTGATATGAAAAAGAATGATCACGATACATGAATTATAGTTCGGGGTTTTGAAAAGCATAATAGCTTTATACCAACACTTGAGCTTTTATTTATTTATTTATTTATTTTGCTAACAAGATAGCTCAATTTGATATGCGGTTCCTGACAACCAACCTCAGAAATAATTCCATCTTCATGAGAAGTCAGAAAGAACCACAAACCAAACCTCAAAATAGATTCAGAGAGAAAATACTCTTAAAAAAATTTCCCTTCCTGGGGCACCCGAGTGGCTCAGTGAGTTAAAGCCTCTGAGTTTGGTTCAGGTCCTGATCCTAGGGTCCTGGGATTGAGCCCCATGTTGGGCTCTCTGGTCAGGGGGGAGCCTGCTTCCACCTCTCTCTCTGCCTGCTCCTGCCTACTTGTGATCTCTGTCTGTCAAATAAATAAATAAAATCTTTAAAAAAATTTCCCTTCCTATCAGAAGCAGACCAAAGAGAAGTGTATCCTCCCACTAATAAATTCCCCAGAAAGCTTCATCTAAAAGGTTGTACTTTCTTCAGACACCCAGTAGGACCTTCTTCTCTGGGCCTAGTATTTCTTCAATGGCCTATTCCAGAGAGTAAGACACTAAACTACTGAGTGCCATGGGCTTCAGAACTATGAAAGAGATGATGAGGGGCACAAAGCACGCCTCTGGTCACCAAGAGGGTATGTAGACGCTGCTTTTCTGCATTTTTCAAAGCTGAGTTTTTAGCTGGAGGCCGCTCCTTTATGATAAGTTGCTGATACCGTATAGTAAAGCTATTATATGATCTTTTACAAACCATTTCCTATCTTTGCATTCTCATGTGCCAAGACAGACACGGATTATTTAAAACCCTGAAGAGAGTGCTATTGCATTTAAATTGCCTGTAAACTTCGTGTAATAGATTTATGATTGAAGATAGATTTAGTTAAAATATAACTATTTTAAATATTTATTCTCGGTAAACGATTTCAACCTATGCTCACTTAAGTATCTTGGTGCATAATCCCTTTTCAATTAAACCATAGTGCAAGGACCAATGCCGCATTTCCGAGAGAACCCCAAGCTATTTTCTAGAATTGCCAATGCGTATATATCAGGCTTCCTCTTTTCACTCCCTTTGTGGAGCACCTACCCTGGAGGTCATGTAATAACCAATGACCAAAAAACAAACAAAAACCCCAAACATCCATGTCGAAGTTATTCGCGCGTGCCATCATGCAACAGCGGACCCTGCCTGGAGAGGAGGAGACTGCTCAAATAGATCGCGGGCAGGCATCTCAGGCAAGGCCTGTGCTGGGGAAGCTGGTTCCTGGCTTCGGTGCAATCAGGAAGCCAGCGAAGTGACCCGAGGGTGCAGCCGGGGTTTAGGGCTGATGATCTTTTTCGCAGCCAGGAGGCGCGCGGATACCCGCTTGGGGAGCCAGGCTAGGAGGCCGCCCAGCGCCAGCGCTGGCGATGCTCTCAGCACCCCCAGGCTTCGCCCCGCGCCCCGGCCCCCGCCGGCGCCTCAGGAGGGAGAAGGACTGGGGCGGCGCAGAGAAGGGGCTTTGCCAATTGCCAAAGCGGGAAGTGAGCTCGCAGAGGACGCAGCGGAGAGTCTGGGAGGATGTGGAGGGGCTGGCGGAGGAGCGGCGCGCAGCACCGCGGTGCTGTGCTGCGGCCCAGTCAGGACTGCAGGACCCGCGGGACTCGCCGCCCGTGCGCTCCCGCGCTCCAGCCCAGCCCCCCAGACCGCACCATCCCGCTCCCATGGCCGGCTGCCCCTCCCTGCCCCATGGCTTCTCAGGACCACCCTCTGCGAGCAGGTAAAGTGACACCGCGCTGCGCCCTCACCTGGAGCGGGAAGCGCTGGCCGCCAGCGCGCGGGGGTGTCAGGGCCCCGCCTCCCGCGACCCCCGGGGCACCGGGACAACCCCACACTCCGCGGCACCCGGGTCCGCACGGCGCCGCGCGAGGTGACCCCCGCCAGGGGGCGCGCTAGCCCCCATCGTTCCGCACCCCCACACGTGAGTGCCAAGGACCCCCTTAGCCGGTCCCCCGCTGTGGCCCCATCGCTTTTGTTCTGGACTTGGGATCCCAGGTGGAAACTAGTCCCTCAGACCTCCCTGGCAGCAAGGAGCACAGGGTGGGTTTCTAGGTTTTTCCGCCCTGGCTCTTCCTCTCTCCCCACTCACATGCCTTCTTGCGTCCCTTTCCTCTCCTCATTTTCACTTTTATGAAATGGTTTTGTTCTGCATGTTGACCCGCAGAGCTATTTCATGAACGAATATACATGAAACCGAGTCGGAGCCCACCTGTGAGAGCCCACCTGTAGAGGCCTTTCATTAGAATGGTCTCTGGTTCTAGCCTCAGTTCAGAATACTGTGTGTACCTGAGGACCGAGTCCAGAAGTTTCTTTCATCTCTGACTTGAATTTGAAATCCTCCTCAGACTTCAGCTTCCAGGATTTCTCCCATCCTTGCTCTCCCACTGTCTTGGTGGGGATCCGCCATGAGTGTTGAACACAGGAATGAATGAATGATATATACCCCAGATCGCTGGGGCTTTTTCTTGTTTTGCTGAGGTTGGAAAGGCTTGGGAGAGACCCCTCTGTATCTGCAGATACAGAGCTGCATGCAATTGCTTAGATAAACGTGTTCTCCACTTAATTGCTTGGGCATTGAACATTTCGCCCTTAACCTGTGGCTTGAGTAGTTAGGAGGAGACAATCTGGAGGTGAATCAGAAGATGGCTGAATCCACATGGTGGTGGGCTGGGTTTGGGAGATTTTCCTTGAGATTCAAAAGAAAGATCTAAATTCTTCCAATGGGGAGTGGTAAACATTTTATCGATGGGAGATGGAAAATAAATTGTCTGGTTAACCTTTCCCTCCCCCTCAAAACCCATTATTTGAAAAAACAAAAAGGGAAGTGAGGGGAGAAATCCTCCCACTCCCATCCCCACTCACCTCCATAGCCACCTCCTCTTCCAAGAACCTAACAGACAAGGTGCCAAGAAGTATTAGGTACCAGCAGTGGTCTCAGATCTCATTCAAGGATCATGGTGAAAGGCATTCAAAGAGATTGTGGGGGCACAGGGATCCAATTAAGGGGGACAAGTTTAAGTTTGCCTGGTCCCCTAAAAATTAATGGCACTAGAGAAGATGAGCTTTGGGAACTATAGCTGAATGGATGCAACGTGTAAAAAGCTTCAGTGAGTCATGGGGGGAAGAGGCCATGAGGGCAGCAAATACAGTCTTAGATGATGTTATTACTAGCTCTACAGGCTCTAGATTTCCTGTGGTGGTGTTCTTGGCAAGACCAGCCCGGCCAAAGTGGATACTCACAACCTGGAACAGAGGGTCCTGGACATCCCAGCACGTGAGGTATGATGAGAGGGTAAAATGATAGGCGGTATCCTTTGGAAGGACTGTCTCCTTGACTTTAAAAGGGAGAACCCAAATCTGTAGGGGAAATCTTTTTGGCTACAAAGAGGGCCGAGGCCTCCTAAGGTCAAGGTCTTCTGGTCACTTGCAAAGATGTCGAAGAACATATTCAGACATTTCAAAGATGTCCTCATGTCCATCCGTTCCCACTCTGGAATTCTATCAATAAGGTGAGAGTTCCTCTAGTTGAAAAAAAAAGATCGAAAATGACTTCCCTTTCTCATGTAATTTCTGTAACCTCCAGGACACACCCACCTACCCCTTCCAGCACTGTAATGAAGCCACAGCTGGTGCCAATTTGTGGAACTGGATAAAGGCTCTTTTCCCTTATATACCCCAGACCAAGTTCCCATGCTCCCTCACCTGATTTCCTGCACTCACCTCCCACCTGGTGTGTTCACACCTGCACATGCCTTTTACCAACCCCTTTGCCAAAAGGCAGCCAGAGTGACCTTTCAAAGACCTATCAGTTCCTGGCATTTGTCTCCATAGAAATCTGCACTGACCTTCTAACAAATTCTCAGTCCTCCAAAAACATCCATAATCCTCCCATCCATCTCTTCCTACCCCTCCAACTGACTGATGCCTGTTCTGCCCCATCTCTCTGCCCTTCAACCACGCTGCCTCCCCCTTCCTTTGGAGACCCCTCATGGCACCTGCCTCCAAGCACAGGTGATTGCCATTGATGGGAAGACCCTCTTCCTCTCCCCCGTCTCCCCACTCCAGTTACTCCCACTTATTCATGAGCTCACAAACCCCATGGTACACACTCTCCATGCAGCCTGCTCTCTCTTTTCCAGCACTGGCCTCCATTTCTAGCTGTGGTTGTGTCATGGATGTCCCTCCCCAGCCAGCCTCCAAGCTCTCCATCCGTTTAGCTCCAACACCTGACACGGTGCCTGGCACGTAGTAAGCCCTGGCTAGCTTCTAAGAGCCTCACTGAGGGACTGAAAGCATTTTAAAAGTGTCACCGTGTAGGCTTCAAACTGTAGGCAGAAAAAGCTTTGCCTGGATTGACATTTTAGAGACGTATTCGTCAAGTTAGATGTGTTCACTGACTTTTCCTTGTAAAATTAAAAAAAAAAAAGAACCTCTGCATCGCTTCGCATCTAACGAAGGCACATGTGTAATATTAGAACACGTTAGGAACTTAATGGAAGGAGACAAGATTTTTTTGCTAAGAAAATGTATAAGATTGTTGAGGTCATGTGGGAGGAAATAGTCCTTTTGTTGGGGCATTGCTATCTTACTCTATCACAGCCACTAATAAAAATCTGACACAGGGTGAGTCACAATTGTCTGTCGGAGATGAGTTAGATCTGGCTCGTGTTCGTACAGACATGAAAGCCAGGAACGAAGAAAGAGGCTTTGAAAGCCTGGGGGGAGGAGGCTGTTTGGTTCACTGCGATGAGCTAAGTGCCCAGCGCCATGGGCAGACATGCAGGCCTGTGTCCTTCCTTTGGTCTGGGGACCCTCTTGTACCACGTGGTGAGGCTGGTGGCTGGGAGCAGCTCAGGACAGGACCTGGTGGAATCTTACTTCTCCCACCCTCCTGTGGGCTCCAGTGGGCTCCAGTGGGTCCCTGGGGACAGCCTGCCTTCCTTGCAAAGCCCAGTAGCACTGGGAGCAGAAACTGGGACCAAAGAGTGAGCACCCTGTTTGACAAGCAGGACCAGCCACCTCTTCTTCAGATGCAGGGGGAGCCCTGGCATGCTGACTCCTCCCTTCTCCCTTTCCCCTTTCCTCTCTTCCTCCCTCTTCCCTTCCCCTCTCTCCTTCCCTGGTGGTGCCCTTTCCTAATGCCCACTTCATCCCTTTTCCTTTCTTACATGCCTGTCTTCTAGACTTTCTTCTCTTTCCTCCCAATTACTTCCCTTCGTCTGAATCTCCTCTTTGGTCCCTTTGTTCGCGCTCTCTGCTCCTCCTCTCCTTCCCTGGCCCCTGTTCAGCTCCATCCCAACTGCAGGCAGAGCTGGACTAACATGCTCACTTGCTAGCTCAGCCACCCTCCAGAGAAGTCACTCTTCGGTGGCCACCTTCCTGACCCCCTGGTCCTTTCTCCACTTGTTCAGCTATTGCTCTGAAGTTTGAGGAGGACAGAGCGGGGCTGCCGCAGAATCAGGCCAGAGGAGAAACCCAACCATGTGTCCACACTGTCCCCCAGCACTGCTGCTCTGAGAGCTTTCGGAGTCCTCAACAGGGTTAGGATTTAGGGGCTTCTTCAGAACCGGGAGTGAAAACAGCCATAGGTCAAAAGAAAAGCTATGGCCCCCACACAAAAATAATAATCACCCCACACAAAAATAATAATCACAAATGAAAACTAAGTTAACTCTGAAGTCCCAAAGTCGAAGAATTGCCTTGAATCTGTCACTAGAAAGCACCCAAGGCCTCACTCTCTGGGTTTTGGGTGCCCTGGGAATGGCAGGAGGCTCTGACCCCCTTCCCTCTTCATTCACTCCCAAAGAACGTCCTCTGAGGTGGTCTTCAAACTTCCTCTGAGAAACTGTCTCTGGGAACTGGAGGCCCTCGGCTGCTGGGACTAATGAGGGTGATGTCAGGACCTGATGGGCAGCTTTACCGGGAGATTGTGGCTTCTGGATGCAGTCCTCAGGTCCCATGGTCTGGGTGAGATCTGGGTCTTTGAGTGGAGGAGGACAGATGAGATTTCAGATTTTGAGTTGATTCTGGAATGATTAGTGCTTTGGGGGGCATTGGGTGAAGGTATTTTGCACATGGGAAGGACACGAATTTGGGGGGCCAGAGAGTGGACTGTTCAGAGCTGACCTGCATTTCCCCCAGAAACCTTGCTGCTGTCCTTATCTCTGGTACCACAGAAGGTGACCTTATTTGGAACTCAAGTTCTTACAGATGCAATTGCATTACAATGAGGTCGTTAGAGTGGGCCCTTATCTCCTGTAACTGACCTCCTTATGAAAAGGGAAAATCTGGATGGAGAGATGCCCCTACTGTCAGTGGAGGGCAGTGCATGAACTTCTAGAACCCTGACATTAGTGGAAAACAGACACAGGCTGGGCACTAGGTAAATGGGAGCTCTAGCGGAATTTCAGATGAAGATGCTGTGGACCTCGGCTTCCCATGTCATAGTGACGTTAGCCTGAAGACGCTCTTTTGACCCTGCGACCCCCGCTTTTCACCATTCACTGAATTTTAAAGCTGGAAGGACACATGGAGGCTCTCTGTTCACCCCTGAATATTACAGATTAGGGACAGGAGCCCTAGAGAAACAACTGACTGCACATCCCGCCTAGTTGTCTCTCACCTGTGGTCTCCAAGAGCAATGCTGGGTGCCCTCTCCAAGGGCCACTGCGTGAGTTTACCCTGGGCCTTTCTCATGCCTTTGGAGAACTGTCCAGTAGATGTGCGTATAAATTAAACATCATTCTTTTTTTTTTTTTTAATATCTGACTCACCAACGGGCAGTAATAGCTACGTCTATTTTTTTGCCCAACATACTAGCCACAATACCTGATTTCTAATAGGTGCCTCTTGTATATTTATTTATTTATTTTTTAAATTTTTTTAAAATTTTTATTTTTTTTCCAATTTATTTATTTTCAGAAAAACATTATTCATTATTTTTTCACCACACCCAGTGCTCCATGCAAGCCGTGCCCTCTATAATACCCACCACCTGGTACCCAACCTCCCACCCCCCCCGCCATTTCAAACCCCTCAGACTGTTTTTCAGAGTCCATAGTCTCTCATGGTTCACCTCCCCTTCCAATTTACCCAAATTCCCTACTCCTCTCTAACGCCCCTTGTCCTCCATGCTATTTGTTATGCTCCACAAATAAGTGAAACCATATGATAATTGACTCTCTCTGCTTGACTTCTTTCACTCAGCATCATCTCTTCCAGTCCTGTCCATGTTGCTACAAAAGTTGGGTATTCATCCTTTCTGATGGAGGCATAATACTCCATCAGAGTGTATATGGACCACATCTTCCTTATCCATTCATCCGTTGAAGGGCATCTTGGTTCTTTCCATAGTTTGGCGACCGTGGCCATTGCTGCTATAAACATTGGGGTACAGATGGCCCTTCTTTTCACGACATCTGTGTCTTTGGGGTAAATACCCAGGAGTGCAATGGCAGGGTCGTAGGGAAGCTCTATTTTTAATTTCTTGAGGAATCTCCACACTGTTCTCCAAAGAGGCTGCACCAACTTGCATTCCCACCAACAGTGTAAGAGGGTTCCCCTTTCTCCACATTCTCTCCAACACATGTTGTGTCCTGTTTTGTTAATTTTGGCCATTCTGACTGGTATAAGGTGATATCTCAATGTGGTTTTAATTTGAATCTCCCTGAGGGCTAATGATGATGAGCATTTTTTCATGTGTCTTATAGACATTTGTATGTCTTGATTGGAGAAGTGTCTATTCATATCTTCTGCCCATGATCACCAAGACAGCATGGTACTGGCATAAAAACAGACACATAGACCAGTGGAACAGAGTAGAGAGCCCAGATATGGACCCTCAACTCTATGGTCAATTAATCTTTGACAAAACAGGAAAAAATATACAGTGGAAAAAAGACAGTCTCTTCAATAAATGGTGCTGGGAAAACTGGACAGCTATATGTAGAAGAATGAAACTCGACAATTCTCTTACACCGTACACAAAGATAAACTCAAAATGGATAAAAGACCTCAACGTGAGACAGGAATCCATCAGAATCTTAGAGGAGAACATAGGCAGTAATCTCTTTGATATCAGCCACAGCAACTTCTTTCAAGATACGTCTCCAAAGGCAAAGGAAACAAAAGCGAAAATAAACTTCTGGGACTTCATCAAAATCAAAAGCTTCTGCACAGCAAAGGAAACAGTCAAAAAAACAAAGAGGCAACCCACGGAATGGGAGAAGATATTGGCAAATGACAGTACAGACAAAAGGTATTAATCCTTTCTGATGTCTGTGTAACATTCCCTTGTATATATGGACTACGTTTTTAAAATCCATTTGTCTCAGAAGTGCATCTAAGCTCTTTCCGTGATTTGGTGATTGTGGCCATTACTGTTCTGAACATTGGGGTACAATGGCCTTTCATTTCACTACATCTGTATCCTCTGGTAAATACCCAGTAATGTAATTGCAGGATCATAGGGTAGCTCCTTTTATAAATTTTTTGAGATCTCCACACTGTTTTCCAAGTAGCTGCACCAACTTGCATTTCCACCAACAGTTGTTTCCTGTCCTGTTAATTCTGGCCATTCTAACTTATGTAATGTGGGATCTCAATTTGATTTTGATTTGAATTTCCATGACGCCTAGTGATGTTGAACCTTTTTTTATGTCTTATAGCCATTTGTTCGTCTTCTTTGGAAAACTGTCTCTTCACATCTTCTGCCCATTTTTTGACATGATTATCTGTTTTAGCGGTATTGAATTTGAGGAGTTCTTTATAGATCTTGGATATCAGCCTTTTGTTGGTAGTGTTATTTGTGAATATCTTCTCCCACTCCGTGGATTGCCTCTTTGTTTTGTTGGCTGTTGCTTTTCATGTGCAGAAGCTTCGATCTTGATGAAGTCCCCAAAGTTCATTTTTGCTTTTGTTTCCTTGCCTTTGGAGACACGCATTGAAAGAAGTTGCTGTGGCCGATGTAAAATAAGTTACTGCCTATGTTCTCCACTAGGATTTTGATAGACTCCAGACTGACATTGAGGTATTTCATCAATTTCAAGATTATCTTTGTGTATGGTTTAAGAGAAGAGAAGAGTTTCATTCTTCTAAATATAGCTGTTCAATTTTCCCAGCACCATTAATTGAAGAGACTGTCCTTTTCCCACTGTATATTTTTCCTGCTTTGTCAAAGGTTATTTGACCATTGAGTAGAGGTCCATATCTGGGCTCTCTAATCTGTTCCACTGGTCTCTGTGTCTGTTTTTATGCCCGTGCCATGCTGTCTTTGTGATCACTGCTTTGTAGTAAAGCTTGAAAGTGGGTAACGTGATGCCACCAGCTTGGTTTTTCATTTTCAACATTTCATTCACTATTCAGGGTCTCTTCTGGTTTCACACTAATTTTGGGATTGTATGTTCCAGCACTTTGAAAAATGTCAGTGGAATTCTGATTGGGATGACATTGAAATTATAGATTGCTTTGGGCAGTATGGACATTTTAACAAGGTTTATTCTTCTGATCCATTAGCATGGAATGCTTTTCCATCTTTTTGTGTCTTCTTCAAATTCTTTTATGAGTGTTCTGTAGTTCTTTGTATACAGATCTTTACCTCTTTGCTTAAGTTTATTCCAAGTTATCTTATAGATCTTGATACTATATTAAATGAAATCGATTCTCAAATTTATCTTTATATATTTTCTGTGTTATTGTATAAGTAAGTTACATATTTTTGTGCATTTTGTATCCTGCCACATTACTGCATTCCTGTAGGAGATGTAGGAGTTTTGGTGTAGAGTCCTTTGGGATTTCCATATAAATTATCATGCCATCTGCGAGGAGAGAGAGTTTGACTTCTTCATTGCCAATTTGAATACAATTTATTTATGTTTGTTGTCTGATTGCTGTTGCTAGGATTACTCTTACTGTTTTGAACAACAGTGGTAAGAGGGGGTACATTTGTCATGTTCCTGATCTCCATGGGAATGCTTCAGTTTTTCCTAACTGAGAATTATATTTGCTGCGGGTTTTCATTGACAGATTTTATGAAGTTGTGTAATGTTCCCTCTATCCCTATTCTTGGAAGAGTTTTATTCATGAACTATTGCTTTATTTTGACAAAGGCTTTTTCTTCATTAATTGAGTGGACCAAATCTTTCTTCTATCTTCTTTTATTGATTTGTTCTATCACATTGATTTACGAGTGTTGAACCACACTTGCAACCCAGGGATAAACCCCAGCAGATCAAGGTAGCTAATCTTTTTAATGTACTGGTGGATCCTATTAGCTAGGATTCTTTTAAGAATATTCGCATCCATATTCATCAGGAATATTGGTCTGAAATTCTCATTTTGGATGAGGCATTTGCCTGGTTTTGGGATAAAGGTAATACAGGCTGGCATCATAGAAAGTGTCTGGAAGTTTTTCTTCAATTTTTATTTTTAAAACAGATTCAAGGTAGTAGGTAGTATTTGTTCTTTGACTGTTTGGTAGAATTCCCCAGGGAATCTATTAGGTCCTAGGCTCTTGTTTTGTGGGAGGTTTTCCTTTTATTTATTTATTTGTTATTTTTTTTAAATTTTTTCCAAAGATTTTATTTATCTGTTTGACAGACAGAGACCACAAGTAGGCAGAGAGGCAGGCAGAGAGAGAAGAAGGGAGGTAGGCTCCCTGCTGAGCCAAGAGCCTGATGCAGGCAGGGCTCCATCCCAGGATCCTGATGTCATGACCTAAGCTGAAGGCAGAGCATTTAACCCACTCAGCAACCCAGGCACAGCTTGTGGGGGGGTTTTGATCACTGCTTCAATCTCATTACCAGATATTGGTCTATTCAGGTTGGTCAATTTCTTCCTGCTTCAATTTTGGAAGTGTATACGTTTCTTGGAATATATCCATTTCTTCTAGTTGCTTAACTTATTGGCATATAGGTGCTGATAATAATTTCTGATGATTGTTTCCATTTCCTTAGTGCTAGTGAATGATCTCTCCCCTTTCATTCATAATTTTATTAATTTGGGATCTCTCTCTTTTCTTTTAGATTAGTCTGGACAATGTTTTATTGATCTTCTTGATTCTTTTTAAATTTTTAAAATTTTTTTTAATAATTTATTTTCAGTGTTCCAGAGTTCATTGTTTATGCACCATACCCAGTGCTCCATGCAATATGTGCCCTCCATAATTCCTTCAAAAAAGCAGCTTCTGGTTTCGTTGATGTGTTCTGTAATATATGGTTTTTAACACATTGATCTCTGCTGCAATCTTGATTATTTTCCTTAATTTGTGTGGAGTGGGCTTAATTTGTTGTTGATTTTCCAGATCCTTCAGATCTTTCAGGTGTAAAGACAGTTGGTATACATGGGATTTTTTTTTTTTTAGTGAGACTTGGATGGCTATATATTTCCCCCTTAGGACTTGGGGCTTAAGACTGCCTTTGCTGTATCCCATAGGTTTTAGACCAAGGCGTCTTCATTATCATTGGTTTCCATGTATTTTTTAAGTTCTCCTTTGATTTCTTGGTTTATCCAGCCATTCTTGAGAAGGATGTTCCTTAGTTTACTAGTGTTTGAATTCCTTCCAAACTTTTTTCATGTGGTTTTGTTCCAGTTTCAAAGCATTGTTGTCTTAGAATATGCAGGGAATAATCTCAATCTTTTGGTATTGGTTGAGCCCTGATTTGTGCCCTAGTGGGTGGTCTATTCTGGAGAAAGTCCCATGCATGCTCAATAAGTGTATTCTGTCATTTTAGAGTAGCATGTTCTGTATATATCTAGGAGGTCCATCCAGTCTAATGTGTCATTCAAAGCTCTTCTTTCTTTGCTGATTATCTGCTTAGATGATCAATCTATTGCTGAGACTAGTGTGTTAAGATCCCCTACAATTAGGGGACAAGATGGCTGGGAAGTAGGAGGAGGCACCTTTTCAACTAGTACCCCAAAGTGAGCTGACTATGATGAAGTTCCAGAACCTAGGTGAGGTTCAGTGGGCTGAGGTCCGGAGCTGATGACCATGAAAGAATTCTTGAGACATCTTTGGTGCAAAATGATGGTTTATTAAAGCATGGGGACAGGACCCGTGAGCAGGAAGAGCTGCTGCCTCGGGTTGAAAGGGATGGCAGGTTATGTACCCTGCGGTTGGGGGATGATGAGGGGAAGGAAGGTTTCAATGGAGTTTTCATATGCTAAAGAGGGCCTACAAGGTGCCAGGATATTCAACCAGAGGCCATGCCTGTGCGTCTTGATCAATGTTGTCTTTAGACCAGCCATTAACATTAAGATAGTTGGGAGATTTTTTGTTGGGATGTCACAATCCTGCTATCAATCGTCTTTGTTAGTGAGATTTAGGACATTTTTAAGCCAAGGGAGACTCCTGTCTAGCAGGATTGTGAACTCTGCAAGTTAACTATTTGCTTATTGTTTATGGCAGTCAGGGCTGCCTGAGGGATGCTACACATATGACTGAGGGGGAAGGGATGGAGAGCGGGGTACAAGGCGCTAGCTTTTGCTTTGTCTTCAGCCAAACTCATGCTCCCTGATCAACTACCTACCAAAGAACTCCAAACACCCATAAAATCAGCCTGAGATCAGAATTATACATGTCTGGATCTCTACAGGGGGAGAAGATGCCAGTGGACAGGTAAAGAGGAATGAGAATGGCGGACTGATATCGGATGATAAATAAAAGGGGGAGGGAGCCAACAGAAGGGGCCAGTTGGAAAGTAATACCCCAATACGAGCGAGAGTGCCCTGCGTCTTGGGACCAGCATTAACTTGGAGACTGGTTGAAAGCACTCCAAAAGAGCAAAGGATCGTGGGGTAAATTGTGATAATCGGGAGGGCTAGGGACAGAGGCTTAAGTCCCCGGTCCCAAGACAGCCTCCCCTGGTGCTGAGGCAGAGAGATTGTGGTGGAGAAATCAGCTCTTGGTCACTAAGCCACCAGTGCGCCCGAGATTGCATGGGGTCCATTTCCTGTAAGGGGATGGGATCCACACCGGGCTGCAGAATGCGAGAGCCCTGCTACAGAGCCTGAGATAGTCCCCTGAGAGAGGTATAAAGGCCCAGCCGGTGCCCTTTGATACGCGCCACTTTTTCAGAGCCTGCACCAAAATCTCCCCCCATAGAGGTGCACGAAGGCCCAACCTGGTGCTCTCAGACCTGTGCCCTGTTCTCAGAGCCTGAGACCCACGCGCGAACTTCAGACTCCCCTGAAATTGGTGCGCACAAGCCGGATGATCTTAGACCCAGAAAGACCTGGCACTCCCAGCCCAAGCCAGTGGGAAAATCTCAGTGTGTGATTGCTGCTTGGAACCTCTCTGGTGGTCTGGAGCTGCCCAGACAGCTGCCACTGCTTGGGCTTTGGGTACAAGCAAAAGACCCTGTGTTCCCAGGGACCCCGAATTGGAACCTGCTCTGCCAGTGGCCAAGGGGGAACTACACCCAGACTGAGGCTTCTCCCTGAGAGGGAGATCAGGGTGCGGTTTGTTTTCCTCTAAAACTACAAAAACCATCAAAAGCGGTCAAAGTGAAAAAAAAAAGTGAACAAACATAAAAAACCGCCAGAGAACAAAAGCCTGAAAAAAAAAAAAGTTTCCTCAGAGCCCACCCCCTTGAGGGGGGTGTAAGGACTTAAGTCTGGGAACATCATTTACTGAAAACCCACGTGGCAGGCCCCTCCCCCAGAAAACAAACCAAGAAAGAAAAAATAAACAAATAAAAGGAGAAAAAAAAAGGACTACAAGATAACAACCACTACTTCATAGGAAAACTTTTATTTTTCATTCATTGCCACTATTCTGGTCCATTTTTTTTATATAGGTAGTTTTTTTAACCTAATAACCAACATAGTGAGCTGTCCAGTATATCATAATCCATAATAACTTTCTAACCTAAACTTTTTGATACATACACCTATGTTTTTCTTTTGCATTTCTATTTTCTGAATTCCTTCTTTTTTTAATTTTAGTTTAGATTAGTCTAGTTTATTCCTTTTTATTTTTATCTTCTAATATTCATATAGAGTTAATCTTCAAAGTAATCCACTTTCCCCAATCAATACTACCCCTATAGGTAAACTAAATTTTAATCCCCCTTTATCTTAGGAAAGTTGAGTCCTTTACCAAAGATATCAAGATACATCCAGGAAGAATCAAAACAATCTTCCTCACCTACACTGAGAATTTACAACCATTCCCCATCTTTCTCTTCCACCAGTATCACTGTTTTTTTGTGTTTGTCCTGATAGTATATAAATCTTACACTAGGGGTTCTTTTTGATGAGGTTCTTCCTTTATTTGCATATATATATCTATTTCTCTTGTCATATACTTTTATCAGTCTTTTTGTTTGTCTGTTTTTGTTTGTCTACATCATAAATCTTACCTTGGGGCCCATTTGGGCTGAACCTTCTCTTTCATCTTCCCTTTCTTTCCTGTATCTCTCTCTATCTCTTTTTTTTCTTTTTCTTTTTCTTTTCTTTTGCCCTCGTTTGGGTGGGGAATCCCGATTGCTCAGAAGTGTTCCAGGGTGCACCTTGACTGCACCAAGTTTAAAACATCTAGCTACATCTGTTCAGTCACCTCCTACCAAAATGACTAGGAGGAGGAATGCCCAACAGAAGAAAAGTACAGAGGATGGACCTTCTGCAACAGAGCTAATGGATATCAACATACATAATATGTCAGAAAGAGAATTCAGGCTAACAATAATCCATGCAGTAGCTAGGCTGGAGAAAGCCATGGATGACCAAACAGAATTGATTAGGGACAAGCTGAAAGCAAAGAGACAGGATGTTCTTAATGTTAGGGCGGAGCTTAAAGCTACCAGGGAGGAGGTTCACAATGCTCTCAATGAGTTCCAATCTAATCTAAACTCTCTCAAAGGTAGGGTAATTGAGACAGAAGATAGAATTAGTAATCTGGAGGACAGATAGAGAGAAAGGATCAGGAGGATGCCTGGAGCAAACAGCTTAGAAACCACAAAAACAGAATCAGGGAAATAAATGATGCCATGAAGCATTCCAACGTCAGAATTATTGGAATCCCTGAAGGGGAGGAGAAAGAAAGAAGTCTAGAAGATATAGTGGAACAAGACCTTCATGAAAATTTTCCCAATCTCGAGAATGGAACCAGCGTTCATGTATTAGAGGCTGAATGGTCTCCACCCAAGATTATACATTCCAAAAAAACATCTAGGAACCTGATAGTCAAATTGAGGAATTATAATTGTTGGTATAATCTCTTGAAAGCCGCTAGAGCAAAGAGGCTCCTTACTTACAGAGGAAAGCCCATCAGAATAACATCAGACCTTTCCACAGAGACCTGGCAAACCAGAAAAGGCTGGCAAGACATATTCAGGGCACTAAATGAGAATAACATGCAGCCAAGAATACTTTATCCAGCAAGACTAACGTTCAACATGGATGGAGAGATAAAGAGTTTCCAAGACAGGCAAGCTTAAAAGACTATGCAACCAGTAAGCCAACACTGCAGGAAATATTAAGGGGGGATCTATAAAAGAGGAAAATCCCAAGAATAGCATTGAGCAGAAATATTGAGACAGTCTACAGAAAGAAAGATGTAAAAGGTAACTCTATGTCAATAAAAACATATCTATCAATAATCACTGTCAATGTGAATGGCCTAAATGCACTCATAAAACAGCACAGGGTTGCAGATTGGATAAAACAACAGGACCCATCCATATGTTGTCTACAAGAGAACCATTTTGAGCCTAAAGATACACCCAGACTGAAAGTGAAGGGATGGAGAAGCATTTTTCATGCCAATGGGCCTCAAAAGAATGCTGTGGTAGCGATTCCCATATCAGATAAATTAGACTTCAAACTAAAGACTATGGTCAGAAATACAGAAGTACACTACATAATCCTTAAAGGGACTATCCCCCAAGATGATCTAACAATTGTAACTACCTATGCCCCCAATATGGGAGTAGTCAATAACATAAGATAACTATTATCCAAGATAAAGAGTCATATTGATATAAATACACTAATCGTAGGAGATCTTAACATGCCTCTCTCAGAAATAGACAGATCATCAGAGTGGAAAATCAATAACGAAAGAAGAGCATTGAATGACACATTGGAACAGATGGACCTCATAGATATATACAGAACATTCCACCCTAAAACAACAGAATACTCATTCTTCTCAAGGGCACATGGTACCTTCTCCAGAATAGACCACATACTGGGTCACAAATCAGGACTCAACTGACACCAAAAGACTGAGATTATTCCCTGCATATTCTCAGATCACAACGCTTTGAAACTGGAGCTCAATCACAAGGAAAAGTACCAGCTTGCATTCTTACCAACAGTGTCAGAAGGTTCCCTTTTCTCCACATCCTCACCAACATTTGTTGTTCCTTGCCTTATTGATTTTTGCCATTCTAATCGATAAAAGGTGGTACCTCATTGTGGTTTTGATTTCTATTTTCCTGAGGGCTAGTGAAGTGGAGTTATTGTAGGCTATTTGTATGCCTTTTTTGGGGAAAGGTATATTCATGTCTTATGACCATTTCATGATTGGATTATTTCTTTATTAAGTGTTGAGTTTCACAAGTCCTTTATATATCTTTGATACTGAAAGACCCTTCCCCCAGTTAACTAATTAACTGCTCTTTTGCCTTTCTGTAACCGCTTGGCTTTTAGGGGGTGATACTGGTCTCCTGTTTGAACAAGATACCTTCTGCTAATAGCCGAGGCATAGGCAGGAGGCAGGGGGCCGCATAGTCACGTAGGCAGGATGCTTCTCTGCTGAGTAATAAGGTCCAACTCCCCCTACTCACTTCCCCTTCCCGCCTTTTTCTTCACGCGCGGGTCCTCCAAAGCCAATCCGCAAACACCAAGTATGCCTTTTTCAAATGTTCAAGTTGTCAGCCAATCAGCTCTGCCCCATCCAAAACTTGTTTGTATCGGTCTATAAAAATCCTGCACCACCCCAGCCTGGTGTGCTCAGCTGCTGACCACCCGCAGGCGCCTGCGCTACAATAAAGAACCTGTTGCTGATTGCATCCTGTGGCAGTGTTGAATTCTTGGGTAAGGGGATCCGCGGGTCTTACAATACCAATCCATTACTGTTAGGTCATTTGCAAATACCTTTCCTATTAAGTGGGTTGCATCTTACTTTTGCTGACTCTTTCCTTTACCTTGAAGAAGATTTTTCTTCTCTCGATGATGTCCCAAATGTTCATTTTTTGCTTTCATTTCCCTTGTCTTTAGAGATGTCACATCGAAGAATTGGCTGTAGCTGATGTCAAAGAGGTCTCTACCTATATTCTCCTCTAGAATTTTGAAGGATTCCTGTCTCACAATGAGGTCTTTCATCCATTTTGAAACTATCTTATGTATGGTGAAAGAGAATGGTCTAGTTTCATTCTTCAGTATGTCGCTGTCCAATTTTCCCAGCACCACTTATTGAAGAGACTATCTTTTTTCCCCCCATTGGATATCTTTTCCTGATTTGTCAAATATTTTTTTGACCATAGAGGTGAGAGTCCATATCTGGTCTCTTTATTCTGTTCCCTTCATGTATGATGTATGTATGTTCCACTGATGTGTCTGTTTTTGTGCCAACACAATGCTATCTTGATGATCACAGGTTTTTAATATACCTTATTATTCTTAGGCAACGTGATGTCCTCAGCTTTGATTTTCCTTTTCAACATGCCTCTGGCTATTGGGGATCTTTTCTGGCTCCATACAAATTTTATGATTGTTTGTGCCAACTGTGTGAAAAATATCAATGGTATTTTCATAGGAATTTCACTAAATGTGCAGATTTCTGTGGGCTGCATAGATATTTTAACAATGTCTATTCTTCTAATCCATAAGGGTGAATGTTTTTTCCATGTCTTTGCATTTTCCTCAATTTCTATCCTAAGTGTTCCATACTTTCTAGAGTACAGATCCTTTATCTCTTTGGATACATGTCCTCCTAAGAATCTTACCAGTTTTGGTGCAATTGTAAATAGGACGGATTCCTTAATTTCGCTTTCTTCACATTATCAGTGTATAAAAATGCAACTGATTACTGTGCTTTGATTTTCTATCCTGCCATGATGCTAATTGCTATATGGATTCTAGCAATTTTGGGACAAAGTCTTTCGGGTTTTCCACATAAAGATTTGTGTCATCTGTGAAGAGAGAGAGTTTGGCTTTTTTGCCAATTTGAGTGCCTTTCATTTACTTTTGTTGTCTGATTGCTGAGGCTAGGACTTCTGGTATTATGTTGAACAAGAGTGGTGAGAGTAATGTGCCTGACCTTAAAGGAAAAGCTCTCAGTTTTTCTCTGTTGAGAATGATATTCACTGTGAGCTTTTCATATATGGCTTTTATACTGAGGTATGTTCCCTCTATCCCTACACTTTGAGGAGTTTTAATTAAGAAAGGATGCTGCTTTTGTCAAATGCTTTTTTTGTGCATCAGTTGAGAGGATGATATGGTTCTTGTCTTTTCTTTTATTAATGAGTCTTAACACATTTATCTGTGAATGTTGAACCACCCTCGCATTCCAGGAGTAAATTCTATCTGGCCATGGTGTATAATCCTTTTAAGGTTCTGTTGAACCCTTTTGACTAAGATCATGGTGAGTATTTTGACATCCATGTTCATCAGGTATATTGGTCTGTAATTCTCCTTTTGCCTGGTCTTTGTATGGTTGGGATCAAGGTAATGCTGATCTCATAGGATGAGTTTGGAAGTTTTCCCTCCATTTCTTTTTTTAACAACTTTGGTAGAAAATGCATTATTTTTTCTTTGAATGTATTTCAGAATTCCCCTGGATAACCATCTGGCCCTGGATGAGCACTCTTGCCACGACTGGGCTGGTTCCATTCCATTTTCTTTTGGATAAGTCTAGCCAGGGTTTTACTGACCTTATTAATTCTTTCAAAATCCAGCTTCTAATTTTGTTGATCTGTTTTACTGTTCTAATTTCTATTAAATTGATTTCTGCACTAATCTTTACTATCTCTCTTCTCTCCTCTTCTCTTCTCTTCTTTTATTATTTCTTCTGGTTGGTTAGGCTTTCTTTGCTGTTTTCTCCAGGTTCTTTAGGTGTAAGATTATCTTGTGCGTTTGAGATTTTGTACTTTTTTTTTTTTTGAGAGAAGCATGTACTGCTATGCACTTACCTCTTAAGCTACTTTTATTGTATCCCAGAGGTTTTGAATGAATATGTCTTCATTCTCATTAGTTTTAATTCTATAATTTCCTGGTTGATCCATTAATTATTTAGCAGGATGGTCTTTAAACTCCAAGTGTTTGAGTTTATTCAAAATCTCTTCTTGGGATTGAGTTCTAAAGCATTGTGGTCTGAAAATATGCATGGAATAATCTCAGTTTTCTGGTATCAGTTGAGATCTGATTTGTGACCCAGTATGTTATCTAATCTAGAGAAAGTTCAGGGTGCACTAGAGAAGATTGAGTATTCTTTCATTTTTTTTAAGATTTTATTTATTTATCAGAGAGAGGGAGAGAGAGCGAGCACGGGAAGACAGAATGACAGGCAGAGGCAGAGGGAGAAGCAGGCTCCCTGCCGAGCAAGGAGCCCGATGTGGGACTCGATCCCAGGATGCTAGGATCATGACCTGAGCTGAAGGCAGCTGCTTAACCACCCAGGCATCCTAAGTATTCTTTCATTTTAAGATTGAATATACTATATAGGCCTATGAAGTCCATTTGGTTCAACATGTCCTTCAAAGTTCTTGTTTCTTTGTTGATCTTCTCCTTAGATGATCTGTCCCTCTGTCTCTCCCCCTGGTTTTGTGCTTTCTCTGTCTCTTTCTCTCAAATGAATACATAGAATATTTAAAATATGAAAGTTATAAAAAATGCTTTAAAACAAAGAGTTGATAAAATTAAAAAAAAAAACTAGCTGAAAAGGGAAAATAAGAAAAAAAAAAAGAAAGAAATGTAAAAATTTAACCTGAAAAATAAATGAACCATGAGGAAAACAGAACAAAACTTTGATTCTATATACTATTTTCTTCTCACACTGGAGTTTTCTAGTCCTGTGTGATCTGTAAACTTGCTGTTCACCTGTTCTTCCAGTTTGTGTCCTGGGTGAAGGGCCTGTTGCACTGCTTCTAAGGTTTCTTTGCCGGAGGCTGGGCTCAGTGTAAGCTGCTTCTTGTTACTCCTTGTGACTTTTGTTTCCTGAAGACTTTCCGCCCCTTTTTATAGAATGATTTTCATTTTATTTTTTTCACTTTATTTTATTTTAAAATAAAGCTACTCAATGGCCCAGAACTAATGGGTATTTACCCAAAAGGTGCAGATGCAGTGAAAGAAGGGCCATATGTACTCCAATGTTCATAGCAGCAATGGCCACACTCACCAAACTGTGGAAAGAGCCACGATGACCTTCAACAGATGAATGGGTAAAGAAGATATGGTCCATATATACAATGGAATATTATGCCTCCATCAGAAAGGATGAATACACAACTTTTGTATCAGCATGGATGGGCCTAGAAGAGATTATGCTGAGTGAAATAAGTCAAGCAGAGAAAGTCAATTATCTTATGCTTTTACTTACTTGTGGAACATAAGGGATAACATGGAGGACATTAGGAGAAGGAAAGGAAAAGTGAATTGGGGGAAATTGGAGGGGGACACAAACCATGAGTGACTATGGACTCTGTGAAACAAACTGAGGGTTTTGGAAGGGAGGAGGTGGGGATGGGGTGAGCCTAGTGGTTGATATTATGGAAAGCACGTGTTGCATGGAGCACTGGATGTGGTGCATAAACAATGAATATTGGAAACAAAAAATAAAATTGAATAAAAAAAACTATAATAAAAGAAAATGGCAGGTCAAGATCTATCATGAAATACAGAGAAAAGACTTTACCAAGATATTTGGAAATAAAATTGTGCATAAAAAAATGGCCAGGCCCTGATCTCCAGTTCTGGAGCCAAATAATCGTGGTCCCCTCTCTTCAGTAAACCTTCAGAGATGAATGTCTTCACTTTTATGTGGGTCAAACTCTGCAGACTCATTTAGTGTGGGCCCACACTGATGCTCTCAGGAGAAGACTGAGGGTCCCACCTTTCTTCACTTTGCAGGGATCTAGTACAGAAAGTGGTCATGCAATCTAGTCACAGCTTGCAGTTTATGGTGAACCAAGCTGAAAGCTCTCTTAGGCTCACTGACCTTCATCAGTTTCCCTGCTCCAATGCTTGGGAACTCTGTAGGGTCAGGAAACCCAATTATCTCTGTGACCCCATGGATCCTGAGCATGCATTTTCTTACCTAGGATTCTGGCCTGTTTCATCACTTCAGTATCTTTCAGGCAGGGACATCTCTCACTGGAGCAGATTTCGAAAGGTTCTTATACTGCACTCTGGGGTATATCACTATCTGTTAGCGGGCTTACTGAGACTTCCTCCCCCTGCTGATTATCTTCTGATATATCCCTTCAGATTCACATCTCCATTTCTTCTACCTTGGAAAAAGTGTTTGCTTTTCCACTTGAAAAGTTCTAGAAAAAATTTTCTTACTTCTCAGTTGAATTCTTGGGTGTTCAGATTGATTTGATAGTTATCCATCTAAATTCAAACTATCAGATGAAATGATGTCCCCTACTCTTCCACCATCTTGCCTTTCTCCTGCTAGCTTAGACATTTTAACATCGTTCTTATAACCCATGAGCATGGACTATTTTCCCATTTCTTTGTGTATGCCTCAAATTCTTTTACAAGTGTTCTACAGATCCTTTGTCTCTTTGGTTAGGTTTATTCCTAGATACCTTGTGATTTTGGTGCAATTATAAATGAGACCAACTCAATTTCTCTTTCTTATGTCTCACTGTTAGTGTATAGATACGCAACTGGGTGCCTCTGTAGCTCAGTCAGTTGAGTGTCTGCCTTCAACTCAGGTCATGATCCCAGGATCCTGGAATCAAGTCCCATGTTGAGATTCCTGCTCATCAGGAGTCTCCTTCTCCCTCTCTCCCTCCCCCTGACTTGTGCTCGCTTTACATCTTGCTTTTTCATAAAGAAAATCTTTAAAAAATTATAAGGACATGCAACTGATTTTTATACATTGATTTTATATCCTGCCAGTTTACTTAATTGCTGTATGAGTTCTAACAATATTGCGGTGGAGTCTTTTGGGTTTTCCACATATAATAAAGTGTCATCTGTGATGAATGGGAGTTTCACTTCTTTGCTGATTCAGATGCTTTTATCTCTCTATCTATCCATTTATCTATCATCGATCTATTAATTAGTTAATTAATTAATTGTTTTTGTCTGCTGAGGCTAGAATTTCTAGTACTATGTTGAACAATAGTGGTGAAAGTGGACTACTGTGTCGTGTTCTGATCTTAGGGGAAAATCTCTCAGCTTTTCCCCATTGAGGATGACATTTGCTTTGGGATTTTCATAGACAGCTTTTATGATATTGAGGTATGTTCTCTCCACCCTTACATTGCAGAGAGTTTTAATAAAAAAATGTACTTTGTCAAATGCTTTTTCTGCATCAATTGAGAGGATCACATGATTCTTGTCTTTTATTAATGTGCTATATCACATAATTTTTCAAGTTTCACTATTATATGTCTTCATGTTGACCTATTTTTATTGACTTTGAGAGCAGTTATCTGTGCCTTCTGTCATGAATGTCTGTTTCGTTCCCCAGACTAGGAAAGTTCTCAGCGTAATTTTCTACAATCTATCTCTTCCACTCTCTCTCTGTCCTTTTCTTCTGGGATTCCAATTATTCTAGTAATGTTTCACTCTATGGTACCACTTATCTCTCAAATTCTCACCTCATAATCCAGTAGTTGTTTAAGTCTCTTTTCCTCAGCTTCTTTATTCTATATCACTTGGTCTTCTATATCATTAATTCTCTTTTCTACTTCATTTATCCTAGCATTTAGAGCTTCCATTTTTAACTTATATCTCAATGCCTTTTTCAATTTTGGCTTTATTATATTGTAGTTATTTTATTTCTCCAGAAAGGGATTCTCTAGGGTCTTCTATACTTTGTTCAAGCCCAGATAGTATATTTGTAATCATTATTCTGAATTCTAGTTGTGTCATATTACTTATAGCCATACGGATAGATCTGTATCTGCCATCACTGACTTTTGTTTTCCTATTTGAGGTGTGTTTTTCCATCTTGTCATTCCGACCAGAGAAGAATAAATGAATGAGGGAACATAACAGTCAAATGGGAACAATGCCCCTGGAGAAATACACAGTAAACAAACTGGAAGACACCCTAAATCAAAATAAAAATGAAATAAAATAGAATAATAGAATAGAATAGAATCAGACAGATGAACAGAACAGAGAATACACTGGATTGTGTATTTTTGTCTGTTGTTACAATTAACTCTATCCCAAAATTAAAAAGAAAAACATAAAAAAAAACCAAAATTAAATACAATGAAAGGAAGAAGAAGGAGGAGAGCACCAAGTGCTTACTGTCCAGGACATGGTCCTGTTCCACATCCAAGGAGTAGGAACATGCCAAGGCCAAGTCTGGCCAGAGGGAGGGTCAAGACAAGAGTGCAGAGACCATCACCAGTCAGGAAACCCAATCTAATGAGAGGTCCAATTCCAAGTCTAAACCAAACTGTTCATTAGAATCACACTCCAGATCAAAATCTTCTTTAAAACCCCTTCTTGGTCCAAGTCCAGATCCATTTGTGTTCAGATCACCCTCTCAGTCTAAATCCAGTTCCCATTTAAAGTCCTAACTAGCTAAAACCACAGGTTGAACTCCCCAAGAAGTATTTTGTACATGTCTGGTAGCTGTAGCATAAGTTACCCAAGTAGAACTTATGATTCTGCTGTAAAATCTGAACTCCCCTAATAGTATGTCTACAATTGTTAAATCTAAGTGCTTCCTCTTTTTAAAGGCTTGTGGCACCAGACGTTCCTGCTCAACTGAAAACAATCTTTTCCTTGAAATCCTTTACTCATGACTCACAGTTATTTTACTTATTCATCAAAACTGCCATGACTCTCAGCCTAGCCATTCCCAGAGGGTGTTTTTTACCTAGATGGCTTTCAGGCTGGAAAGCTGACATAGGTATATTCAGTGATTTTATCTACTTTGCCCTTGAACTGATGCCCTTTGATATCTTCCCTTACTGAAAGTGCACAGGCTTAAGTTTCCTATCACTTTAGTTTCATACTTTTGAACTTAACAAAGTTGGGAATAATACAGCAGAGGAAAAATTCATACCTGCTGTAACCCGTAAGAAAGAAAATTGTAGTTTCCTATTCTTATATTGTGATTGTATTGTTTTATATTAAAAATAAAAGATTTTTAATTTTTTTTCCATTTTGAAAAGTATAGTGAACCCTGTTTCCATTAAATTTGAATAAAGACTATTTTTGCTTGACAATAAATAAATAAATAAAACAATGAAAAGATAGAAGGTAACTGTAAAAATTAAAATTAAAATTGACTTTTAAAAAGAGTTGATAAAATAAGAAATGGGATGGAAAAGAAAGAGAAAAATAAACTAAAATTGAAAGATTAAAGAATTATGAGAGAGAG